>NC_044035.1:23464221-23792729 GCF_901765095.1 Microcaecilia unicolor | reverse complement strand
GGGCTTGCATTTGGTCGTTTCGAGATGGGCATCCTTAGTTTCCATTATCACCGAAAATCAGAAACAACCATGTCTGGGGATGACCATCTCTAAGGACAACCTAAATTTTGCGATTTGGGCGTCCCCGACAGTATTATCGAAACGAAAGATGGACGCCCATCTTGTTTCGATAATACGGGTTTCCCCGCCCTTCACCGGGACGTCCTGCGAGGACGGCCCAAGGAAAACATGGACGCCCCGTTCGATTATGCCCCTCCACGTAACCAGAGCCCATTTATGCATTAAAATATTTAAACTTACTTCCACTACGTCTGTGTCATCTGTTTGGTGATCTGCTCTGTATATGTGTCACTCATAGCTCTATAGATCCCTGCCTCCCACTGTTCTCCATAAAACAAAAAGTTACACAAGCATAATATAAATGAGTGGGGAAATGGGCAGACTAGACAGTGCTACTGTCATTTTCTATCAACTGCTATGTTTCGATAGTTGTTGGAGGCACTTGGAAAAACCCTAACAAAGAAAAGGCAAAACCGTTTATAGGGGACAGCGGTCCCAGGAGGGACCGATTGCTTTATGCCATCAAGAACTCAAGATGCTTTGTTACACATACTAAATTAAAAAAAATATATACACACGTTCATGAAATAGAGCAAAACAAAAAATAAACAACCTGAACTTCTTTTCCTAGGCTTTCTGAATTTACATAGTAACATAGTAGATGACGGCAGAAAAAGGCCTGCACGGTCCATCCATCTGCCCAACAAGACAACTCATATGTGCTACTTTTTGTGTATACCCTACTTTGATTTGTACCTGTGCTCTTCAGGGCACAGACCGTATAAGTCTGCCCAGCACTATCCCTGCCTCCCACCACCGGCTCTGGCACAGACCGTATAAGTCTGCCCAGCACTATCCCCGCCTCCCAACCACCAGCCCCGCCTCCCAACACCGGCTCTGGCACAGATCGTATAAGTCTGCCCAGCACTATCCCCGCCTCCCAACCACCAGTCCCACCTCCCACCACCGGCTCTGGCACAGACCGTATAAGTCTGCCCAGCACTATCCTTGCCTCCATTGCGCATTCAGAGAACATTGTGAAGGGGCTGAGAATAATGAATAGCAGTGGCGTAGCCAGACAGCCAGTTTTGGGTGGGCCTGAGCCCAAAGTGGGTGGGCACAAAATTTTCTCTTCTCCGCCCTCCCTTCACCACTATACCCACCATTTCTCCCTCCTCTCCACCCCTATGCCTACCATTTCTCCCCCTCCCCACCTATCCCCTCTGTATGCAGCATGTGTCCCTCCCCTCCACCTCATACACAGCCAAGACTTCTCCCTTCCTCACCGCTCCACCCCTTTGCTGCATCTCTCCCTTTTTCCCCGTGCATCTCCCTCACCCACCAACCAAGCCTCATCTTTCCATCTTCCCTCCCCCTGTGCAGCATCTTTCTTTCCATCTTCCCTTCCCCCTGTGCAGCTGCTGTGTCCCCCCCATCTTCCCTCCCCCATGCGACATCTTGCCCCCCCCCCCCCCGTGTAGCTGCAGCATCTCACCCTCCTTGCAGGCCCGCCCAGCAGCAAAGTTCCTGACGGCGATTCCAGTCGCAGCGATTCCCACACGCTGCCTGCCGGCTGCCGCTCAACAATCTCCTCGCGCTACTAAGCGCTAACCCGGAATCTCTCCTCTGCAGTAGCGCAAGGAGATTGAGCGGCAGCCGGCACTGGCAGGCAGCGTGTGGGAATCGCTGTGACTGGAATCGCCGTCAGGAACTTTGCTGCTGGGCGGGCCTGACCCGAAGTTGGGGCCCACCCAGGCCCGCCCGTGGCTACGCCCCTGATGAATAGTCAGAGGTCAGAAGGCTTTGATGATGCATCATTACTGAACTGTATCAATGACAAAACACTTTCCCCCAAATATTTTGTTCATAGAATAAGAGGAACACAACACCACTTTATCAATCAGCATACAAAAACACTCTTGTCCCGGTAACTCTCCTCCAAAGCTCACTGTTCAGCTAGCCATACTATGCGGTCCTTTTACAACAGCGTGATGAAAAATGGCTTGCGGTAGTGTAGGCGCGGGTTTTGGGCATGCGCCTATCCATTTTTTAGCACACCTGTAAAAAAGGCCTTTTTAAAAATTTTTGCCAAAAATGGAAGTGCGGCAAAATGAAATTGCCACGTGTTCATTTTGGGTCTGAGACCTTACTGCCAGCCATTAGCCGAGTGGTAAAGACTCACGCGGTAACCGGGCAGTAATGACCTACGTGCATCAAATGCCACTTGGCACGCCTCTGTTACACATGCCCAAAAATAAAAATATTTTTCGGACACACGTATCCGACATGCGCCAAAAATGAAATTAACACAAGAGCCACACGGTAGTCGGGCAGTAACTCCATTTTGGTGTGCGTTGGGCACGAATAGACATTTACACGGCTTAGTAAAAGGGCCCCTAAATCTCTTACACATCCGCATGAGAGTCTGAAAAGAACTAGCCCCCTAGACCCCGATTCCAAGCCACAATGGTGAAAACTGCAAGGTAGAAGTTCTATTTTCCCCTTAGGGACATTAAAAAAAAACAGTACATTCCCAGAAAATATAAAAACAGAGACTTGGAAAAGGGAAGAAGGAATCTATGATAGTTTCAACTGTAAACTGGATTTTAAAAGAGCTGCTAGTATCGGTAATTTAAAATAATGTAACAACAGGAAACATGCCACTCTCTCTCCAATATCATGATTATTGAATTATTCTGTTTATTATAAACTGCCATAAGGGAATGGTAATCCAAGGAAGGAAGGAAGGCTTCAAATCTAAGATAACATCAACCAAAAGGTGAAGGCCTGTCAATTATGCAATCTGTCTGGTTACAAAAAAATATGATCATTAAACCAGAAATACAAACAGACATTACAAGCACCTCGAGTTTACATGCTGCACTGTAAAAAAAAAAAAAAATAACATTGTAATGAGGGAATGTTCAATTGGTCATAAGAGTAGAAGGTAATTTCATTATCAGGATCTAAGATTCACAATTTGTTTTCTTGGACAGAAAGGGTGGAGTGGATGGATGGAATAAATACATAATTTATCTTACCAATTTCAGAAGGTAGTTGCTTGATTTTGTTCTCCCGAATGCTAAGCATGGTGAAAAGAGGGAGTGTTCAAAGAGGAAACCAGAAGTTACCTTCTACTGCGATTACCAATCAGGACCTAAGAACCACATTTCTTCTTGGACAGAAAGGGTGAAGGGGATGGAATAAATAATTAATTTATCTTACCAACTTCAGAAGGTAGTTGCTTGATTTTGTTCTCCCGAATGCTAAGCATGGTGAAAAGAGGGAGTGTTCAAAGAGGAAACCAGAAGTTACCTTCTACTGCGATTACCAATCAGGACCTAAGAACCACATTTCTTCTTGGACAGAAAGGGTGAAGGGGATGGAATAAATAATTAATTTATCTTACCAACTTCAGAAGGTAGTTGCTTGATTTTATTTTCCCGAATGCTAAGCATAGTGAGCATCGACAAGTTTTTGATGTCCTTCTCAACAGCAGTTATGCGATTAAAACGTAGATAGAGGGTGGTGAGAGAACTTAGCCTGTACACCACAGAAGGAATTTCTCGAAGTTTGTTATGCCGTAGGTCAAGCATCCGCAGTTTCTTCAAACTGTCCAGAGAGTCCGGTAAACTGGTAAGCGAATTCTCACTTAGAGCCAATGTCATCAGGTTCACCAGACATCCCACCTCTGCCGGTAGGGACTGAAGCTTGTTACTGTACAAATAGAGTTCAGTTAACTGGGTCAGTTCTTTGACAGATGCTGGAAGTATGTGTATAGACCTCTTGGACAAATCCAGACGCATTGAATTCTCTTCTCGACATTTGTTTAGCTCTTTGACCACCTCGGCATTGCTAGATTTTTTGCGTGCTCCTGGTGCTGGATTAGGACGTTTAATTGTGTTATCCACGGAAAAAGCCACCCCTGGCTGTGCACCGCTCGAGTCTTTCTTCCCTTCTTTGGCATCTTTCCCTTTAGTCTTAGGTTCTTTTTCTTTGCCGTCTTTCCCAAATCCTCCAGAGGCTTTTGCTTCCTTTTCTCTCTCTTTCACAGATGGGACTTTCAGTTCCTTTTCCTTAGAGTCCTTCTCTTTTCCTATATTACTACTCATGGTGATTTCTGGCTTTGAAGTACTTCATTTTTCTTACTAACAAAAACAAATTGTGGTGTTTACAATGTATATTGTAAAGCTCCAACACACGGGTTGGAAAGAACAACGTGAGTGGAATAAAACCCATCTGTTACGTACTGCATCTGAAAGCACAATACATCCAAGTCAAGCAGTCGGAGGTTCTGCAAACAAGCTTCTGTAATAAAAGATGAAAAGTTAGAAGATTTGTATCATACATTTTGCAGCACAATACTGGGATTGTCAGCTTATTCCGTAAAAACTCTGATTTGGTTACCTGAAGGGTGTTAAGCCCTTAATACATGGCTAGCACACACAACACAGAAATGCGTTAAAGCGTTTTGCGATGTTTTGCCTAGTAGTGGGGCCCCAAGATAGCATTTTTAGCACACACTACTGATTAGCGCATGCTAAACGCTAGACACACCCATAGAACATTGGGCATCTAGCATTTAGTGCACGCTTATTAATTTTATTTATTTGGATTTATTTACCGCCTTTTTGAAGGAATTCACTCAAGGTGTACAGTAAGAATAGATCAAACCAGGGGCGTAGCCAGACTTCAGTGGTAGGGGGGGGTCCAGAGCTGAGGTGAGGGGGCACATTTTAGCCCCCCCTACCGCCACCGACCCCCCCCCGCCGCCATTGCCGACACCCCCCGCCATTGCCGACACCTCCAACAACTTTGACCCCTCCCCCTGCCAACGACCCTCTCGACCCCCCGCCCGCCATTGCCTACCTTTGCTGGCGGGACCCCAACTCCCACCCGAAGTCTCTTCCTTCGTTTGGTTTCTCAGTCTGCCAGCAAAAGTAGCAGGTGGCGGGAGGGAGGGGGGGGGGTTGAGAGGGTGGCCGGCAGGGGGGGTCCAGGGCCAAATCTATGGGGGCCCAGGCCCCCGTGGCCCCATAGCAGCTACGCCGCTGGATCAAACATGAGCAATAGACAATTACAGCAGTAAAAATATTCAAAAACATTACAAAAGTATGGCATGGTATACTATTTACAATGTCAACGCAATACGTAATAGAACATTAAAGGTGATAGCGAAGGGTAAGCAAAGCTGTAACATACAGAAGGGTAAGAAAGTAGGAAGAGTTAGAAAGTGAGGTGATTGATTTAAAGAAAGTTGACCATGAGGTCAGAGAAATGGTTAAATATTATCTCAGCTAGGGTAGGAGTGGATAAACATCTCCTGCTGCAGTATGTGGAGCCCGTGTCACTCCTTGTGTGTGTGAGTGAGACTAGCAACTTAGTTACTTCTTCCATTAAAGGCCTGGTTGAAGAGCCAAGCTTTCACCTGCTTCCTGAAGTAGAGATAGTCTTGTGTTAAGCTCAGCCTTTCAGGCAGTGCATTCCAGAGTGTGGGGGCTACTCTGGAGAAAGCTAGTGCGCCTTGTGTGTACTAAGCTGTGCATTAGCAATTTTTAAAAAATATTTTTGGAAGGGGGCTTGTTATGGGTGGAGAGTGGAGGTGGAAGAACATTAACCAACTAGTGTATGCTAACTAGCTAAGGCAAGATTAATGTGGGAGCACGCAGATTTCTCACGGGTTCTCATGCAGGGGTCCTTTTAGAAAGGTAAACTAGCATCGTTAGCACATGCTAAAAATAACAGTGTGCTAAACGCTAGAGATGCCCATATATTCCCCCCCCTCCCCCCCCCATGTATTAAGCGCTCTCATGTTAACAATCTACAGATACTGTACACCAACAGGAATATTAGTGCATGACCTGCAAATAACAAAAACAACAACACAAAAAGCCCTAAAAAGATGCCATGGTAAATCTGGGCTTAGCGTGCAGTAAAGGCCCACATTACAGTTCCATGCATAAGTACATAAGTAATGCAACACTGGGAAAAGACCAGGGTCAATCGAGCCCAGCATCCTGTCCACAACAGCGGCCAATCCAGGCCAAGGGCACCTGGCGAGCTTCCCAAACGTACAAACATTCTATACATGTTATTCCTGCAATTGTGGATTTTTCCCAAGTCCATTTAGTAGCGGTTTATGGACTTGTCCTTTAGGAAACCGTCCAACCCCTTTTTAAACTCTGCTAAGCTAACCGCCTTCATCACTTTCTCCGGCAACAATTCCAGAGTTTAATTACACGTTGGGTGAAGAAAAATTTTCTCCGATTTGTTTTAAATTTACTACACTGTAGTTTCATCGCATGCCCCCTAGTCCTAGTATTTTTGGAAAGCGTGAACAGACGCTTCACATCCACCTGTTCCACTCCACTCATTATTTTATATACCTCTATCATGTCTCCCCTCAGCCGTCTCTTCTCCAAGCTGAATAGCCCTAGCCTCCTTAGTCTTTCTTCATAGGGAAGTCGTCCCATCCCCGCTATCATTTTAGTCACCCTTCATGGCACCTTTCCAATTCTACTATATCTTTCTTGAGATGCGGCGACCAGAATTGAACACAATACTCAAGGTGCGGTCGCACCATGGAGCGATACAACGGCATTATAACATCCTCACACCTGTTTTCCATACCTTTCCTAATAATACCCAACATTCTATTCGCTTTCCTAGCCGCAGCAGCACACTGAGCAGAAGGTTTCAGTGTATTATCGACGACGACACCCAGATCCCTTTCTTGGTCCGTAACTCTTAACGTGGAACCTTGCATGACGTAGCATTATGCCCAGATTTTGCAGCACTATAGTTAAAAAGGTCCCTTAATTTCTAGACTATAAGGCCCTTAAAAGTTAAACGTCAATATTGTATTCAAATAAATTATCCTGTACAGTGCTGCGTACGACTGGTAGCGCTATAGAAATGATTTGTAGTAGTAGTTATAATCAAGATTTTGGGTAAACAAATTTCAGAAACATACAAATTTCCCTAGTGTTTATACAGCAATCAACATTAATGAAAGCGTGACCCTTGAAGAATTTAACATTTTAGCGTGTAAAAATACCTACAAGTTAAATGGCACACTGATCCATTAAAAAAGTTAATTCTCCCCTTCCTTTTCTGCTTCACCACCGAAAACTATGCTGTAGAAAGAACAGAGAACTTACTGCTTCAACCGCATACTTGGAGTTCAAATTTGACCTGAAAAAAATTCACTTAGATAACGAAGCAATTCTGACCAAAATTCTTATGACAAAAGATAATGCTTTAAAATGGCAGCTTACACCCAGTGTAGGAGTGAGTAAACCAGTTTTTTGTTTTTTTAGAGCTTGTCAAAATAAAGCAATAAGGAAAGGGGGGGGGGGGGGGGGGAGGAAGAAAGAGAGTTAATGCTAGCAAAGAATTCTTTCACCCATCAATTCAATACAGTTTACAGCTATGACACTCCAGTACGATCATCAGCTTCCACACCGAGCCAAGTATCGCTTGGATGCTACCATATGAGCCAAAGGAATAACCTTAGAGCCTGGAACTTGTTCATCCCAGGACAGACACTAATTCCATGCAACGCACCGGGGCTCCACACGAAACCTTTATAAGTTATACGTATAATATGCGTCTCACCAGACATGCGAGGGCTGTGCGCTCGTCCAGAAACCTACCAGCGCATCTTGCACACCTAAAATCCGTGCTACAACCGCATCGAAGTCTCTCCCCCTTGGGATTTTCACCCTTGCGCCCGCGCGGTGCTATAACACCCTTCCTCGCCCATTCCATTTCCCCCGCTAGGCGACTTTTATTGGCTTCGCGTGCATTTCATGCAAATTTTGGTCGCTTTGATTGGACGGTCTAAACGCGGAAGCTGTGCCGCACTGACGTAGTTAGCGACCACCCCTGGTGCGGTCTCGTTACCGCTAATTGGTCCGTTTCTTCATCACGTCTTGGATATAAAGGGCTACAGCGCCGCCCCCGTGGCTTTCTCGGTTTCTCCTGCTCAGAGCTAGTCAGGTATACGGATATTATTTAGACACGGATTCCATATTCCCCCGCCCCCTCTAATTTGGCCAATCGTCTTCACGGATAGAGTTCTCCTATTTTAGGTAACTTCAGCGTACCTGTACTTATACCTTTCATTTCATTCTCTACAGAGAAACTTTTGTCACCAATGAGCGCCTATAAGTGCACCTTGAACTGGGTTATACAACTTCAGAAGATTAAAAAAAAAAGACAAAAACAAAAACCCAACTAAACAACAATTTAAAAAAAAACAACCGCATTTGTATCCCACATTTATCACCTATTTGCAGACTCAATGTGGCTTAGTTGCCCAAGTCAAGTAACTAATGGGTCAAAAGAACTGCCCAAATGTCAATGACCTGGACTATAAGATACCATCCTCCCACCCATGCTCTCACTAGACCAGTCCTGACTTAGCAACCAGTACAATAATTTCTGTGACCACAGCATGCTTGTAAAGTAAGTATAGCTTTTTTTAGGGGGGGGGGGGGCATTGAATGAGGTGATTTACATCTTCCCTGTAAAGAGTCTATAAAGATGAACAGAAAAAAAGGACTTTGCAAGAATTTGGAAAAAAATGTATCTACAGTGCCAAGTAAAAATCTTCATACCTTTTGTACATTTTTCAATTCTTCTGTCTCAACCCCCCCCCCCCCCCAACAATGTAGAATTCATTGAAGTAGGAATTTATTATTTCTACTCAACACTTTCAACCTCGAAGAACAATTATCGAAGTATATATTCAAAAATTAAAAATAAGAAGCTTCAGATTTCCTACTGGATTCAGGTCTTCCACTAGAGGGCTCATTTTCGAAGGAGAAGGACGTCCATCTTTCGACATAAATTGGAAGATGGACGTCCTTCTCCCAGAGACGTCCAAATCGGTATAATCGAAACCCGATTTTGGACGTCTCCAACTGCGGTCCATTGCAAGGATGTCCAAATTTCAAGGGGGCGTATCGGAGGCGTAGTGAAGGCGGTACTTGGGCATGCCTAACACTTGGACGTCTTTGACCCATAATCGAAAAAAGCAGGACGTCCCTGACGAACACTTCGACGTTTTCATCAGGATCTGTTTTTATTACGAACAACAAAAGGTACTACTACTACTACTTATCATTTCTGTAGCGCTACTAGACATACGCAGCGCTGTACACTTGAACATGAAGAGACAGTCCCTGCTCCACAGAGCTTACAATCTAATTAGGACAAACAAGAGATAAGGGAAAATTAAAGTGAGGATGATAAAAAAGGGTTCTGAACAAGTGAAAGGGTTAGGAGTTAAAAGCAGCATTAAAAAGGTGGGCTTTTAGCTTAGATTTGAAGACGGCCAGAGATGGAGCTTGACGTACCGGCTCAGGAAGTCTATTCCAGGCATATGGTGCAGCAAGATAAAAGGAACGGAGTCTGGAGTTAGCGGTGGAGGAGAAGGGTGCAGATAAGAGAGATTTACCCAGTGAATGGCGTTCCCGGGGAGGAATGTAGGGAGAGATGAGAATGGAGAGGTACTGAGGAACTGCAGAGTGAATGCACTTATAGGTCAATAAGAAAGTTTGAACTGTATGCGGAAATGGATAGGAAGCCAGTGAAGTGACTTGAGGAGAGGGCTAATGTGAGTGTAACGACCCTGGCGGAATATTAGTCGTGCAGCAGAACTTTGAACAGATTGAAAGGAGAGAGATGGCTAAGTGGGAGACCTGTGAGAAGCAAGTTGCAAAAGTCTAAGCAAGAGGTGATAAGAGTGTGGATGAGAGTTCTGGTAATGTGCTCAGAAAGGAAAGGGCGAATTTTGCTGATATTATAGAGAAAGAAACGACAGGTTTTAGCCATCTGCTGAATATGTGCAGAGAAGGAGAGGGAGGAGTCAAAGATGACCCCAAGGTTATGAGCTGGAGACAGGAAGGATGAAGTGTTATCCACAGAAATAGAGATGGGGGTGAGACATCCAGGCAGCAATGTCAGACAGGCAGGCTGATACTTTGGCCTGGTTTTCGGCTGAGATTTCTGGAGAGGTAGATCTGGGAGTCATCAGCGTAAAGATGATACTGAAAACCATGGGATGAGATCAGAGTACCAAGGGAAGAAGTATAGATGGAGAAAAGAAGAGGTCTCAGGACAGATCCCTGAGGTACACCAACTGACAGTGGGATAGAAGTAGAGAAGGATCCACTACAGTATACGCTAAAGGTACGCTGGGAGAGATAAGAAGAAAACCAGGAAAGAACAGAGCCCTGAAATCCAAGTGAGGACAGTGTATCAAGGAGTAGGCTGTGATCAACAGTGTCAAAAGCAGCAGATAGATCGAGAAGGATGAGGATAGAATAGAGACCTTTGGATCTGGCCAGGAACAGATCATTGGAGACTTTAACAAGCCTGTTTCAGTTGAATGAAGGCAAAAGCCAGATTGAAGTGGATCAAGAATAGCTTGAGATGAAAGAAAGTAGAGGCAACGGTGGTGAACAGCACGTTCAAGTATCTTGGATAAGAAAGGGAGGAGGGAGATGGGGCGATAGTTGGAAGGACAGGTAGGGTCCACTGAAGGTTTTTTAAGGAGTGGTGTGACTACGGCATGTTTGAAGGCATCAGGAACAATCACAGTGGAAAGTGCCTGAAATGACCAGATGACCACCGGAGAGAATCGGGGATGACCTCCCTTACTCTCCCAGTGATCACTAACCCCCTCCCACCATCAGAAAACATCTTTAAAAATATGTTTGCCAGCCTCTATGCCAGCCTCAGATGTCATACTCTGGTCCATGACAGCGCATGAAGGTCCCAGGAGCAGTTTTAGTGGGTACTGCAGTGCACTTCAGACAGGTGGACCCAGGCCCATACCCCCCCCCCCTACCTGTTACATTTGTGGAGTGAACAGAGTGTTCTCCAAAATCCACCACAAACCCACTGTACCCTTATATAGGTGCCCCCCTTCACCCTAAGGGCTATGGTAGTGGTGTACAGTTGGGGGGGGGGGGCTCAGCACACAAGGTAAGAGAGATATGTTCCTGGGAGCATTTTATGAAGTCCACTGCAGTGCCCCCTAGGGTGCCCAGTTGGTGTCCTGGCATGTCAGGGGGACCAGTGCACTACAAATGCTGGCTCCTCCACCTCCAAACGGCTTGCATTAGGACGTTTTTGACATGGACGTCTTTGGTTTTGAAAATCGCCAAAAGTCAGAAATGTCCATGTCTAGGGACGTCCAAATTTAAGGATTTGGATGTCTCTGATGGTATTTTCAAAACGAAAGATGGACGTCCATCTTTTTTCGAAAATACAGTTTTCCCTGCCCCTGGATTTGGACATTTTGCAAAGACATCCAAATCGCAACTTGGACGTTTCTTTCGAAAATGCCCCTCTAGTCACTCAAAGACATTCACTTTCTCCTTGCTGGGCCACTTCATCGCTGTGGTAAGTAAATTAATGAGAATGCTTCTGAACAGAAAATAGTGAGCTTTCAGGAATGACTCCAATGGATTGTAGGACCCGAGGCAGGTCTTATCAGACAAATCTGATTAATTTCTTTGCTTGGGTGACCAGATTGTTGCATCAAGGGAGAACACTGGACGGGGTGTACTTAGATTTTAGCAAAGTCTTTGACACAGTTCCATAAATTAACTGATTAGGTTAGGAACTAGTTGAGTGGAAGGTGACAAAGAGTTGTGCTCAAATGGAGCTCACTCTGAGGAAAGGGTTGTTACCAGTGGTGTGCTGCAAGTTCTTTTTAACATTTGCGTAAGTGATATTGCAGAAGGGCTGTGTGGTAAGGTTTGCCTCTTCATGGATGATACCAAAATCTGCAATAGGGTAGAGACCCTTGAAGGTGTGGATAACACGAGGAAGGACCTAGTGAAGCTTGAGGAATGGGCCAGAATTTGGCAGTTAAGATTTAATGCTAAAAAATGCAGGGTCATGCATTTGGGCTACAGAAACCCAATTAAGCGATACAGTATAGGGGGTGAAGTACCTCTGTGCACAAAAGAGGAGCAGGACTTGGATATTATTTGTGATGATCTTAAGGTGGCTAAACAGTAGAAAAGGCGATGGCAAAAGCCAGAATGATGCTCGAGTGCATAAGGAGAAGAAAGGCCAACAGACTACGGGGCTCATTTTCAAAGGAAAAATGTCCAAAAAGTGCCATAAAGCCGCATTTGGACGAACTTCTCAGAAAACGTCCAAATTGGTATTTTTTAAAACCTATTTTATTTATTTATTTTATTTATTTATTGCATTTGTATCCCACATTTTCCCACCTCTTTGCAGGCTCAATGCGGCTTACAATACATCATGGATAGTGAAATACATGAGGAAATAGTGTTACAGAAGGATCTTGGGCAACATGATAATAATAGACATGATAGCGGTATATTAGGTATTGTCGGGCAGTTCTGAATATGTGGAGGAGATGTGATATTTACATTGGTTGATCTTTGGGGTATGCCTTGTTAAAGAGATGGGTCTTCAGTAGTTTGCGAAAGTTCGCTAATTGTAGATCGATTTTAGATTGCGCGGCAATGCGTTCCATAACTGTGTACTCAAGTAGGTAAAGTTTGACGCATGCATTAGTTTGTATTTTAGTCCTCTGCAGCTAGGGAAGTGCAGATTGAGGAACGTGCGGGATGATCTTTTAGCGTTCCTGGGGGATAGGTCTATCAGGTCTGACATGTAGGCTTATTATTATCTATGCAATTCATCTGCAGTGCATCCAGATCACAAGGGGGAGTATCAGGGGTGGATTAGGGCGTTCCTAACACTCGGATATTTTATAGCCATAATGGAACCAAACGAAAACATCTAGGGCTAAAACTTTGTTTTGATCTAGACCTCTTTTTAGATGAATAAGGCACAAAAAAGGTGCCCTAAATGACCAGATGACCACTGGAGGGAATCAAGGATGACCCTCCTTACTCCCCCAGTGATCACCGACACCCCTCCCACCCCCCCCCCCCCCCAAAGATGTGAATAAAAATATTACTTACCAGCGTCTATGACAGCTGCAGATGTTTAGCCAGTTCAATTAGAGCAGGTCTCCGAAATAGTATAGTGGTCAGAAAAGTGCACCGTAGAGAGGGGGACTCAGATCCATATACCACTCTACCTGTTAGACTTGTGATGGAAAGTGTGAGCCCTCTATAACTCACCAAAACCCTACTGTGCCCACATATAAGTGACCCCTTCACCATAAGGTCTTTTGTAGTAGTACAGTTGGGGGTGGTGGGATTTGGAGAGCTCAGCAGACAAGATAAAAGGGTAACAGAATTCAAACACGCGTCGGATAAACATAAAGGAATCCTGTTCAGAAGGAATGGATCCTAAGGAGCTTAGCTGAGAGTGGGTGGCAGAGCCGGTGGCGGGAGGCAGGGATAGTGCTGGGCAGACTTATACGGTCTGTACCCTGAAAAGGACAGGTACAAATCAAGGAAGGTATACACAAAAAGTAGCACATATGAGTTTATCAAGCATCTCTTGGTAGTGCTAATCTTCAGACAAAAGGATTTGGTATGGAAAGATCTAGCCAGCTACATAACCAAGGTTGGGCATCCAATAACTTTTTTGGATTTTTTAATCTTAAGGGTGCACACAAAGGAGAATCTATAAATGCTGGTCAAAACACCGGCACTGAGAAAGATCTGTGAAAAGCGCTGTTCTATAAAGACCATATGTAGTGCCAGTCCCCATTCCTAACTTTGGGCCTACTGAAACCTGGTCTATAATGCTGGTGCCAAGTTAGGCTCATTTACCCAGTATTCTATAGCTACATGTGTAACTTTCTGAAATGCCCCTGACACACCCATGGCAATAGCCCCCCATAGGGAGTTAGGTGGCCTTCCTTATAGAAGAATATGCAGATGTGTGCACAGATGCTAATGAGTGCCAATTAAAATCATCTGGCAATTGAGAGCTTGTTAAACCAATTTGCATGCATATCTCAGCAGTGTGCACAATTTTGGGTACTATACATAGAATCTGGGAGATAAGTGTGCACTATTTTCAGTGTACATCTTCCAGTAGTATGTATTTTCCCAGTAGTATTATACGGTCTGTGCCAGAGCTGGTGGTTGGGAGGCGGGGATAGTGCTGGGCAGACTTACATGGTCTGTGCCAGAGCCGGTGGTTGGGAGGCGGGGATAGTGCTGGGCAGACTTACATGGTCTGTGCCCTGAAAAGGACAGATACAAATCAAGGTAAGGTATACACAAAAAGTAACACATATGAGTTTATTTTGTTGGGCAGACTGGATGGACCATGCAGGTCTTTTCTGCCGTCATTTACTATGTTACTATGTAATGGTGAGATGTGTACCTGGGAGCTTTAATATGAACTCCACTGCAGTGCTCCCTAGGGTGCCCCATTGCTCTCCTGAGATGTCTGTGTGGCCAGTCTAATTTGTGTTGTTTACGAGCTATAAGATCAACATAAGTCCTGTGAGCTTTAGAACTGTTGTTCAGTAAGGGGTGTATATACTGGACTAGAATGGTATTAAATGTAAATATACAAAATGCAAAAAATAAAGGAGATGCAAGAAAAAAAAAAAACAACCCAGCAAAGTTTATAACATTTATGAGTAATTTTATTACATTTGTACCCTGCGCTTTCCCACTCATGGCAGGCTCAATGCAGCAATGGAGGGTTAAGTGTCTTGCCCAGAGTCACAAGGAGCTGCCTGTGCCTGAAGTGGGAATCAAACTCAGTTCCTCAGGACCAAAGTCCACCACCCTAACCACTAGGCCACTCCTCCACTGTTGCTACTATTGAGATTCTACATGGAATGTTGCTATTCCACTAGCAACATTCCATGTAGAAGTCAGCCCTTGCAGATCACCAATGTGGCCGCGCAGGCTTCTACATGGAATGTTGCTAGTGGAAAATCAACATTCCATGTAGAATCTCCAATAGTATCTATTTTATTTTTGTTACATTTGTACCCTGCGCTTTCCCACTCTAGGCAGGCTCAATGCAGCTTACATGGGGCAATGGAGGGTTAAGTGACTTGCCCAGCAACATTCCATGTAGAAGTCGGCCCTTGCAGATCACCAATGTGGCCGCGCAGGCTTATGCTTCTGTGAGTCTGGACGTCAGACTCACAGAAACAGAAGCCTGCGCAGCCTTCTACATGGAATGTTGCTAGTGGAATAGCAACATTCCATGTAGAATCTCCAATAGTAGCAACATTCCATGTAGAATCTCCAATAGTATCTATTTTATTTTTGTTACATTTGTACCCTGCACTTTCCCACTCATGGCAGGCTCAATGCGGCTTACATGGGGCAATGGAGGGTTAAGTGACTTGCCCAGAGTCAGAAGGAGCTGCCTGTGCCTGAAGTGGGAATTGAACTCAGTTCCTCAGTTCCCCAAGACCAAAGTCCACCACCCTAACCACTAGGCCACTCCTCCACTCTGGGGTCCTTCTACACGCTGAAAAAGGCACAACCCTTCCGCCTTATGATACCCTAATGAGACTGTTCCACGAGAACCTACCTTACCGCAACATCATTTTGTATGTGCACACCGGAGACTTCGAACGCCTCTCTGGTACTATGTAAGCCACATTGACCCTGCAAATAGGTGGGAAAATGTGGGATACAAATGCAACAAATAAAATAAAATGACTTGTGGTAGTGTAGGCGTGGGTTTTGGGCGTGCGCAGAATCATTTTTCAGTGCACCTTTAAAAAAGCCCTTTTTTTTCCTGAAATGGATGTGCAGCAAAATCAAAAATTGTCGCGCGTCCATTTTGGGTCTCAGACCTTACTGCCAACCATAGACCTAGCGGTAAATAATTTGGCCGGTAATGACCTACGCGTATCAGATGCCACTTACGCCAGAAATAAAAATATTTTTCAGACCCTCGTATTGGGCGCACGCCAAAAATGAAATTACCGCACGCGCCATGCGGTAGTCGGGCAGTAACTCCTATTTGGCGTGCGTTGGGTGCACGTAGGCGCTTACGGGACTTAGTAAAAGGGGCCCTCTGTTTCTCACTTTCTTTTTGATATATATCCTGCGTCCAAGAAAACCCCTCTCTCAACAGTGATTCCCCTGTAATCAGAAATTATTTTTATGTCATCTCAGTAACAGCAAATAAACCCTCACCAGAACCCTACAGAAATCACTCAGGATTTCTAGAGAAAATCTACCTTCCCATAACGGTATTGACTTCCAAAGCTTACACAAGGAAAGAACCCAGAAAAGAACGGCAGCATAAATATTGCAGGGGGGGCCCTTGAACATCCATACACTATTCAGAAAACTGAACAAGTCAATTTAATATAGATTCAAACATACAACGACTCCAGGCCAATAGAATACCTGAAGGTCCAAGAAAACAGCAGGGTAATCGATCTGCAAACTCCAAGATGGAAACCAAATGAAGCAGATATATATGTGGAAAACAATATTTAATGGATACAAGTCAATAAATTAATTTTATTGACTTGTACCATTAAATATTGTTTTCCACATATATCTGCTTCGTTTGGTTTGCACAATAGAATACCTGGCCACAGTCACACACTCAAAACATAGATCCTCATCAAGTGCAGAATACACGATCATAAGTAAAAATGGAAATACAGTATGTGGATGCCAAATATATGTTCAAAAAGAAGTGAGAAACAGTGGATTTTTAACATTAAAATAAAATGACTTATAAATGTTATAAACTTTGCTGGGTTGTTTTTTTTTTCTTGCATCTCCTTTATATTTTGCAGTTTATATATTTACATTTAATACCATTCCAGTCTAGTACACAGTCCAGCTTATTTTCGAAAGAGAAAGACGCCCATATTTCGACCCAAATCAGAGATGGGCGCCTTTCTCCCCGGTATAATCGAAAGCCGATTTTGGGCGTCTCCAACTGCAATCTGTCGTGGGAACGGACAAAGTTGACGGGGGGTGTCGGAGGCGTGGTGAAGGTGCTGGTGTGACGGTGGGGGTTTCGGCCGAGGAGAGATGGGCGCCCTCCCAATAATCGAAAAAAGAAGGGCGCCAGAAGCGAGAATTTGGGTCACTTTTTCTGGACCCTTTTTCTCACGAACAAGTCCCCAAAAGTGCCCCAACTGCCCAGATGACCACCAAAGGGAATTGGGGATGACCTCCCTTGACTCCCCCAGTGGTCACTAACCCCTCCCACCCAAAAAAAGAACTTTAAAAACGTTTTTTTTTCCAGTTTGTATGCCAGCCTCTAATGTCATACCCAGCTCCATGACAGCAGTATGCAGGTCCCTGGAGCAGTTGTTAGTGGGTGCAGTGGACTTCAGGCAGGTGGACCCAGACCCATCCCCCCCTACCTGTTACACTAGTGGTGGTAAAGGGAGCCCTCCAAACTGCCCCCCAAACCCACTGTACCCACATGTAGGTGCCCCCCTTCAGCCATAAGTGCTATGGTAATGGTGTAGAGTTGTAGGCAGTGGGTTTGAGGGGAGATTTGGGGAGCTCAGCACCCAAGGGAAGGGAGCTATGGACTTGGGAGGTATTTTCATTTTTTTTTGTAATTGTTACGTGCCCCCTAGGGTACCCGGTTGGTGTCCTGGCATGTGAGGGGGACCAGTGCACTACGAATCCTGGCCCCTCCGACGACCAAATGCCTTGGATTTGTTCGTTTTTGAGCTGGGCGCCTTCGGTTTCCATTATCACTGAAAAACGATAACGCCCAGCTCAAATCCGATGCATTTGCCCGGCACAAACCGTATTATTGAAAAAAAGATGGACGCCCATCTTTTTCAAAAATACGGTCTGGCCCGCCCCTTCACGTACCCGTCCTCGGAGATAGACACCCATGGAGATGGGCGTTCGCGTTCGATTATGCCCCTCAGTGTCAGGAGTAATTATGTTTTATATTAGATTCCCAGGCTACATAACTGAATCATCATCATTTTTGCTGCATATAAATGGCATTGCAAAGATTTGTTTTTTTTTTCCCCTTGAGCAACCACCTGAACAGTGTTCTGAGTGACGAGACATCCCTTACTCTCTGACTGGAGCTTTGAGGAGACCTCTCCTTTTGAGGGGCCCTTTTACCAAGGGCGTAGCCAGACAACAGATTTTGGGTGGGCCTAGGCAAGAAGTGGGTGGGCACCAAATATTATCCCCCCCCCACCACCAAAAGACATCTCAGCTGACAGGAAAATGCTTCTTTCCACCTTGGCAGTCTGCAGCAGGCATGCACTGAAACTGAACATGAGCAGGTGCCGGTATCGTGGAGAGTAGCGTTTTCGTTACCATCAGGGGAGAAGTCTACTGTTGGGTGGGCCTGAGCCCTAAGTGGGTGGGCCCCAGCCCACCCAGGCCCACCTGTGGCTACGCCACTGTTACTGAGGATGGAAATAACTGGGACACCCTACTTTCTATGTACTGATCACCATCCAGGAAGTACCCCAAAGCTCAACAGCTATTCTGTGAGAGGCCAGGGGCGTAGCCAGACAACAGATTTTGGGTGGGCAACACCAAATATTATCCCCCCCACCACCAAAAGACATCTCAGCTGACAGGAAAATGCTTCTTTCCACCTTGGCAGTCTGCAGCAGGCATGCACTCAAATCTGAACATGCGCAGGTGCCAGTATTGAGGAGAGTAGCGTTTTCATTACCATCGGGGAAGTCTTCAGCTGGTAGAGCTTGGGATCTCCACCAGCTACTGCTAAACGCGTGCTGCAGTTGGGTGGGCTTGAGCCCTAAGTGGATGGGCCCTGGCCCACCCAGGCCCACCTGTGGCTACGCCACTGCCTTTTACTAAGCCGTGTAGGCACCTAGGCGCACCCAACGCCTGCCAATTTGGAGTTACCACCCGGCTACCGTGAGGCCCGGGCGGTAATTTCATTTTTTACACACTTCCGCTATGCACGCTGGAAAATAATTTTATTTTCCTGCGCGCGGCGGAAACCGGGTGGTAATCATCATTCTGCGCGCGTAGACGATTACTGCACGCTTACCGCATGAGACCTTACTGCTAAGTCAATGGCTGCAGTAAGATCTCAGACCCAAATAGACGCACACCAATTTTTATTTTGCCGCACGTCCCTTTTTGGCAAAATTTAAAAAAGGTATTTTTTACAGGCACACTGAAAAATGGATCTGCGCATGCCCAAAACACATGCCTACAGTAGCGCAGCCTGCAGTAGTGTAGGCGCGGGTTTTGGGCGCGCGCAGAATCATTTTTCAGCACCTGTAAAAAAGGCCTTTTTAAAATTTTTGCCGAAAATGGACGTGTGGCAAAATGAAAACTGGTTTGCGTCTATTTTGGGTCTGAGACCTTACCGCCAGCCATTGACCTAGCAGTAAAGTCTCACGCGGTAACTGGGCGGTAATGACCTACGCGCACCAAATGCCACTTGGCGCGCGTCCGAAAATAAAATTATTTTCGGCTGCGCGTATTGGCCGCGTGCCAAAAATGAAATTACCGCAAGAGCCGCGTGGTAGCCGTATGGTAACTCCATTTTGGCACACGTTAGGCACGCGTAGCCGCTTACGCGGCTTACGTAAAAGGGCCCCAAAGCTTCTGGTGGAATTGAAATGCCTGCTAAAGGCATATACAGATATAACTTCTGGTATCAAATTATTACAATGTTATGATTTAAAGGCGTACCAGAAATTTCTGAAAGATGTTATGTTGCTTGGAGAGAAAGCAGGCTTTATCCTCAAGTGCCCTGGAGTACTTTGAAAGAGTTTCTTTTCGTTTCCCTTCAGTTTTCTGAATGACATGCTTCTTTTCTTCTTCTAATTATAGGCCTGATATAATAAGCATTTCTTTTCCATAGGAACAAATGAAGAAAAACCTTTTAGTGCATCTACATTAGTGGGCAATCACAACCTCTCTATCCCCACTCAGCTTATACCAGGGGCCAGATTCTATAAATGGTTCTGAAAATTCAGCGCCGATATAATTCAGCACTTAGAGGCTCTTTTACTAAAGGGTTGCTTTGCGCAGTGCATTTTTTCTAGCGAAAAAGGTGCCGGTACTCAAATGCCAGGCCATCCTTCCGGGGTGGGGTGATCCCTGAGGGACCCACCCCACAATAACAAGGCCCCCTGCAGCCAGTTACAGAATCTATGACAAGGCAGATTTGTTGTGTAGAGCCTGAGCTCGTTCATTAAAACTTGGGGACCATGGGTCACTTTAGCAGACAATAGAAAAGGTGCCGGTACTCAGTACCCCCAAGTACCCCCAGTACCCCTCAAAAAAAGCCCTGGCTATGTGGCAAAGTGGAACTACCACCGGCCCAACGTGCCTGCCGGCGGTAGATCCCTCTAGCACGCCTCATTTCCGGTGCTGCTGGATTAAAAAAAAAATACACCGCAGTGGGTTACCGCCAGCGTAGCGCAGGAGCCCTTACCACCACTTGGTGCGCAGCAAAAATGGCCGCTGCTGCTACCGCAGGGCCCTTTTTACCACAGCCTGGTAAAAGGGCCCCTTAATGCTATTCTATACAGGGCGCTTCTTTATAGAACAGCGTTCAGCGCCGAATTCGGCACTCAGCTTAGGGCCGAGGGCTTATGCCAGCTGAAACCTGGTGTAAATGCTGGTGTGCAAATTGGACGCAACACTGCACATCTTTTGTGAACATTCCTGACCCGTCCATACGTCTTCCGTGGCCCTCTCTTTTGAGTAGTGTGCAATCTGACTTAGGCATCTATTGTTACAGAATAGCGCGTAGCCAGATTGTTGCCCAGATCATAATGAGTTGCAATTAAGGGGCCCCTTTACTAAGCCGCTTAGGCCCCAACGCGTGCCAAATTGGAGTTGCCGCTCAGTTACCGCGTGGCCCTTGCAGTAATTTCAATTTGGGTGCGTGTCCGAAAAATATTTTTTTTTGTTTCTGACGCGAGGCAGCTATGCGCGTCAAGTGGCATTCGACGCGTGCAGACCGTTACCGCGTGAAACCTTACCGCTAGGTCAATGGCTTACGGTAAGGTCTCAGAACCCAAAATAGACGTGGCAATTTTCATTTGCCGCATGTCCATTTTTGGCAAAAAAAGAGGCATTTTTTGTAGGTGCGCTAAAAAATAATTCTGCGTGCCCAAAACATGCGTCTACACTACCGCAGGTCACTTTTCAGCGTACCTTAGTAAAAGGACCCCTAAGTGCTTACCGTGCGCCAATCTGGAACTACTGCCGGGCTATCGCAGGAGCGTGGCGATTGTCCCACCCCTAGCATACACCATTTCCAGTGCTAAAAAAATATGTCCTATTGTTTTTAACGCAGAGCTTAACCAGCAGTAATCGGTGCACCGCTGGGTTAGCATGAGAGCCCTTACCGCCATCTCAATGGGGCCGGTAAGGGCCCCACCAAAATGCTGTGCGGTAACTGGTTCACTTACCACATGGCCATTTGTAGACAGCCTTTTTCCCGCTATGGTAAAATGGGCCTCATGTGCATCAAAATATGTGCTGATGTGGTTCTTTTACTAAGGTGCGCTGAAAAATGGCCTGCGGTAGTGTAGACGCGTGTTTTGGGCATGTGCAGAATTATTTTTTAGCGCACCTACAAAACAATGCCTTTAAAAAATTTTTGCCAAAAATGGAGGTGCGGCAAAATGAAAGTTGCCGTGCTTCCATTTTGGGTCTGAGACCTTACCACATGCCATTGACCTAGCGGTAAGGTCTCAGGCGGTAACTGAGCAGTAATGGTCTATGCATGTCAAATTCCACTTGACAAGCGTAGCTGCTGCGCGTCAGAAAATAAAAATTATTTTTCAGACATGCGTAGCGGACGCGTGCAAAAATGTGAAATGACTGCAAGGGCCATGTGGTAACTGGGCGGTAACGCCAATGTGCGCGTTGAGCGCGTGTAGGCACCTACACGGCTTAGCAAAAGGACCCCTATGTTGGGTGCCGATCCTGGATCTATCTGAGCCCAATTGTGGGCACCCGAATTTGGGCAGCCTTTATGAGACTTTGGGAGCGAAGTCATGTGTCTGCTTCCTCTCTCTCATCTCTCCATGTTTGTCTTATTGATAACCAGGCTCAGGTGTAACCAGGGCTTTTTTGAGGGGGTACTTGGGGTACTGGAGTACCGCACCTTTTCCACTGTCTGCTAAACTTGACACAGGACCCCAAGTTTTAATGAAAGAGCTCAGCTCTACACACCAATTCTGCCTTGTCATAGATTCTGTGTACTGGTTGTAGGTGGCCTGGCTATGTAGGGTGGTCCATCTAGCCCAGTATCCTGTTTCAACAGTGGGCCAATCCACGTCACAAGTCCGTGGCTGAAACCCAAACAGTAGCAAGATTCATGCTACTATCCCAGGGCAAGCAGTGGCTCCCCATGTCTATCTGAAGAGCAGACTATGGACTTTTCCTCCAGGAATTTGTCCAAACCTTTTTTTAAACCCAGATACGCTAACCGCCATTACCACATCCTCCAGCAATGAGTTCCAGAGCTTAACTATTTGTAAAGTGAAAAAATATTTCCTCTTATTTGGTTTTAAAAGTATTTCCATGCAGGGGCCGTAGCCAGGCAGCAGATTTTAGGGTGGGCCTAGGCAAGAAGTGGGTGGGCACCAAAGTGGTTCTCTCCCCCCCCCCCCCACCAAAAACTATCTCAGCTGGCGGGACAATGCTTCTCTCCACCTTGGCAGCCTGCAGCAGGCATGCGCTGAAAAATGAGAATGCGCAGGTGCCAGTATCATGGAGAGCAGCGTTTTGTTACCATCAGGATGAAGTCTTCAGCTGGCGGAGTTTGGGATCCCCAACAGCTACCGCTAAACGTGCGCTACTGTTGGGTTGGCCTGAGCCCTAACTGGATGGGCCTTGCCCCACCCAGGCCCACCTGTGGCTACGCCACCGTTTCCATGTACTAGTCTCTGTACTTTTTGAAAAAGTAAAAAATTGATTTTGGAGCTCCTAAAAATTTCAGTTACTGCCCAAAGTTTTAAAAATTTCCATCCTGGCATGATACACCCTGGTATCTGGGTCATGCAGCACATAAAACGCTGTTTGCGACAGCTTAGCTTATAAAAACCAGCCCATCTTAGAACGGGGACACAGTCCGTAACATTTTCAGAGAACTGCGCCCAGGATTCAGAGCAGAAGCTTCAAAAAGAAGTCAAACTTTAAACCCAATTCTTTTAACGTAAGGTATTTATTACCAGTACTGCTGAAGTGCCTTGCAATAAGTTTTCTTTCAAACAAAGGCAGATACCGCCTGCAAATGAAAATGAACTGGCTTTTGCAAGGCAGCCAGGGCTGCAACGTGCACAAACATGGAACAAAAGAAAAAACTCTTATACAGCATGCCTCAGAGACTGGAAAGCTGCCACTTCATACAACAGAACAGTCAACGTCCAAAGCAATCGCATATGTAAACAGACAGACTGCAGGGAGTGTGTTAAGTACAGCCCCCACCCCCTTTGTAAAATCAAAGACCTTTTATTGAAAACATGCCTACAACAACACCACAACAAAGACATCCAGACCCACATCGGTTCCTCAGCAGGTTGCTTGGGGTTGAAAATGGGGAGGATATACTCTGTTTTGGTTTCTGGGTGTAACTGTTGAATTGGGTTTTACATATGTTTTCAATCAATGGATTTTGGTTTTAGCTTAAAGGAGTCTTGCTTGGTGCACGCCAGCTTCGGTATGCCGACGACACTCACTGTGTCTTTAGACAAAATGCTTTTCCTTCAGGCTTCTGTTCCAACTGAAAAACTTGATATAGTCCAGTGGTTCCCAAAATGTGGGTCAAGACCAGAGCCTTCCCCCAGCCATCCTCCAGATTAACTTTCAGGCCCCTCAAAGACTAAGGGGTCCTTTTACTAAGGTGCACTAATGCATTTAGCATGCGCTAAAGGATAAGAAGTCCATAACATTGACATTCGCACATCATCCAGTCCTCATCTTACAATCTATTAATTTATAAATAATAATACCACAACTCATCATTGGAATTAAATTTTGGCTGCAGCTTTATTAACCATATATAAATATATAACTCAATTCTATAACTTAACTTTTACCCAATGCATTAAGTTCTTCCATATCAATGTTAGCATTCCCAGAGCGGTTTAGCAGTTCAGAACCATTCGGTAACGAAACTGGCTCTCTGACTTATCCAAAATTACCCCCTTTATTCTATCTGACTCATGGTGCCGTCAAGCCACATCTCACTCGTGGCGGTTCCGCCCACAAGTTACTTTTTCCATCAAAATATTTTTTAACCAATATCCACTTAGCCGCATCTGGTGCCTCTTTATCCCCACATATCCGGCTGACTCAAAAGCTGCTACCGACCTCCCATTCCCCACCCAAACTCACAAACCCACCATAACCATCCCACCAAAATCATTATACAATAAACCCACAACATGTCACCAACTATCCATTGTAATTAATGACACAGGGCGGGTTGGGAAGGGCACAAAATCCTAACCCCTCATCCACCCTCACCCGCTCCTGCCCACTCAAATAATGATTTTAAACCGCCAAAAACCCGTCTTTTTACCCACAACCGTTGCTATGACAACCACCAATCCTCACCTCCCCTTATCATCCAATCACCTTTCCTCTCATGTTACTACCCTACCCACACTTCAACATTAACCCTCTCAACTCCTTCTTTCATACCATTCTACCTTTTCCCTACCCTCACCTCTATTAATTATTTATCTCCCTTCAGGGCCGCCGAGAGACTGAGCCAGGCCCCCCCCCCCCCCAATTGCTACCACTGTCACCTCCCTCTCCTGCTCTTAGGCCGTCGGCACCGCAGCCCCAGTCTCCACCAGCCCCCGTTTATAGCCCCCCTCCGTCCGCCACCGGGCCCCCTGCATTCAAATCGCCAGCGCCTCACCTCCGTGTGAAAGCGGCAGATCGCCCCCCTTTGGGCCCTCCCTCACTGTGCCCCGCCCTCGTGGAAACAGGAAGTTACATCAGATGAGGGCAGGACACAGTGAGGGAAGACCTGAAGGGAGGCGATCTGCCGCTTTCACATGGAGGTAAGGCGCTGCCGATTTGAATGTAGGGGGCCTGGTGGCGGACAGAGGGGGCTGTCGATGGAGCCAAGGGCATGCAGGTGAGACCGGGGACTGCAGCGCCGGCGGCCTGGGAGCAGGAAAAGGAGAGAGACCCCGGCACCGGGCCCCCCTTGGAGGCCCGGGCCCGGGGAATTTTGTACCCCCTGCCTCCCCCTCTCGGTGGCCCTGTCTCCCTTGCTTCTGGCTCAGTCAATGTTATTGCCCCAACAGTCTAAACTGTAGGATCTCCTTATATTCCAATGGGTGTCTTATCATTTAGGGGTCTTTTACTAAGCCGCGCTCACATTTTAGCATGCGCTAAAAATAGGCACGCGCTAAACGTTAGAGACGCCGATGTATTCCTATGGGCGTCTCTAACGTTTAGCACACACCTATTTTTAGCGCACGCTAAAAACGAGAGTGCACCTTAGTAAAAGACTCCCTTAGTGTGCGCTATTCCTATGGGCCTACCACACAGTAAAAGGGACACGCTGAGGCATCCCGCGGGTAGTTTGGTAAGAGATTTTTTGCCGCAGGAGGTGTGTCCTGGGGGCAGAGAGTAGGCATGCTGGCTCTAATCAGGTACTGCGGGCACATTATCGCATGCTACCCGATTACCGCAGGTATTAAGTGGCATTAAGGGCTCATGGAGTTTTGAGTTTGTGTGGCTCTCAGTTCCTATGGTTCTGCTTACATAAGTCTAAACGCCAAATTGTGGAATATTTTTTTTTGTTACATTTGTACCCCGCGCTTTCCCACTCATGGCAGGCTCAATGCGGCTTACATGGGGCAATGGAGGGTTAAGTGACAATGTATCAGTGTATGA
Organism: Microcaecilia unicolor; assembly: GCF_901765095.1. Classification (NCBI taxonomy): domain Eukaryota; kingdom Metazoa; phylum Chordata; class Amphibia; order Gymnophiona; family Siphonopidae; genus Microcaecilia; species Microcaecilia unicolor. The sequence goes on along the minus strand of NC_044035.1, from coordinate 23,766,894 downwards.
TAAACTAACTCAAGATATCCAACTAATTGTCTTAATCGTGATGTGCTGCTCTGTTTAGTTATAAAGGAGGAAAAGCCTCTAATGTTAATGGGATACTCTGTTGATGTATAAACCAACCTAAGGGAGTCCCATCCATTCATCATAGGCACAAAAACCTCCTAGGATGTTAAACACACAGTCCCCGAACCCCGCTTAATTGTGCTTAAAGGTTCTAAGGTTCACTTATCTCTCTCGCAGTTCAGTCGGGTTTCTCTTCCACGGCCCGACTTCGGCCCGAGTTTCGATATCTGCCTCAGGGACCATGGTGCCCGGTGACATACGACAGGCGCCAGGTACCACGGACCCTGAGGCAGAAAGAAACCCGTGCAAGCTCTTAGATGCTGGTTGTGAGAAAGCACACATTGGCGCCTCTTTCCTGTGCCTAAATTAAAGCGTGCGTGCTAACAAAAACGCCACTGGTGTCTCTCTCCTGCATCTAAATTTAATACGGCCATGCTAACAAAAATGCCCATAGCACTCACTGACATCTGCTTCCTGGGTCTAAATATAAGCATCCAAGTTGTGCTTCATGTTCGGATTTTTACCAGGCAGATGCGTACAGGAGCCGAGCTTACCGCAGAAACTCTTCTGCACATGCGCCAAGCACAATCCTCCCGCCGAACTCCCTGATGCTGAATGCTATGAGCGCACCTATATTTGCATTTCATTAGCGTTGACCATTAGGGCGTTTTTTTCCTGCGCTGTTACAGCAGTATTTTTATGGCGCTGTTCAGAACAGCGCCGGAGTTTTGAGCATCGAGGCCACAGTAAGTGACAACGGATAAAGACCTGTATGGTCCACCTAGTCTGCCCAATAAAGTGATCAGAGTTGTACCTGTCGCTCCATGCAGGTTACACCCATCCATGTCTTCTTGTAAGTGTGAAGATCTTTTAAGTTTTGCTTCAGTCCTCTCCTCCTTCTATACAGGGATACTCTGTGTTTTTTTTCCCCATGCGTTTTGAATTCCGTCACTGTTTTTAACCCCGCTATCTAAGGCCTTACCAGCACAGCCTGCCTAATCCTTGACTGACACATAGCTCATTTCACCTCTGTGGGTAAAGTCTTTCAGCCCTGTGTGAAATATGAGAATATGGAACATAAGTACATAAGTATTGCCATACTGGGAAAGCCCATCAAGCCCAGCATCCTGTTTCCAACAGTGGCCAATCCAGGTCACAAATACCCGGCAAGATCCCCAAAATGTACAAAACGTTCTATACTGCTTATCCCAGAAAAAGTGGATTTTCCCCAAGTCCATTTAATAACGGTCTATGGACTTTTTCTTTAGGAAGCCGTCCAAACCTTTTTAAAACTCCGCTAAGCTAACCGCCTTTACCACATTCTCTGGCAACGAATTCCAGAGTTTAATTACACGTTGAGTGAAGAAACATTTTCTCTGATTCGTTTTAAATTTGCTACATTGTAGCTTAGTCCCAGTATTTTTGGAAACCGTAAACAGACGCTTCACATCTACCCGTTCAACTCTACTCATTATTTTATAGACCTCTATCATATCTCCCCTCAGCCGCCTTTTCTCCAAGCTGAAGAGCCCTAGCCACTTTAGCCTTTCCTCATAGGGAAATTGTCCCATCCCCTTTATCATTTTTGACGCCCTTCTCTGTACATTTTCTAATTCCACTATATCTTTTTTGAGATACGGCGACCAGAATTGAACACAATATTCGAGGTGCGGTCGCACCATGGAGTGATACAAAGGCATTATAACATCCTCATTTTTGTTTTCCATTCCTTTCCTAATAATACCTAACATTCTATTTGATTTCTTATCCGCAGCAGCACACTGAGCAGAAGGTTTCAACGTATCATATATACCCCCAGATTCTAAATATGGCGCCCACAGTTATGCATGCAAATTTAGGTGCATGACCAATTTGTGCGTTCAATTTAATTGAGAGTAATGAGCCAATCAGCACCAATAATTGGGCGCAAACAATCAAATATTAGCATTAATTGGCAACAATTGAGATTTGTGCACGCATCCTGCTACACGCTATTCTATAAAGATGCATGCACATATCCTTTAGTGTGTAACTGAAAAGAGGGCGTGGCCACGGGAGGCACATGGGCAGGTCAGGGGAATTCACTAAAGGTGCGCACAGTTTTATAGAATTCGGGGGATCCACACACCTAATTTACGTGCTGGAATTTACACCAGGTTTCAGTTGGTGTAAATCCTCACACCCAAAGTTTAGTGCGGATCCTGGCGCTACTCACTATTCTATAAAGGGTGCCGATACCAGAGCGCCCTTCAAAGAATACCGTTCAGCGCCAGTTTACTGAATTTAGTCCATACTGTATATATTGGAGAAGGGGGGGGGAGGGAGGAAATAGGGGTAAATGCTTAAACATTCATTTTTGGCTCTGAAAATACCATGTGCTAATTGAGATGTTAATTTTATGTTAATAGGCAATGTCAGGCCACACATTGGCAACTTTTTCTTGGCTGTGTTGAAATGCATATAGGGAATAAAATGAAAAAATAAAATAAAAAAATAAAAGAGCTCCCAGAGAAGAAAGCTGTTCTTGGAATCATCCTTCTGTATTTTAGCAGGGTGCTTTGGCTCCATCATATTTCAATTAATTTTATTAACAGTTCTGCACTGTAAGCTGTTGTTCCAAGGCTGGTTTTCAGGATAGTCCAGCTATTTTTATTTATTTTTGTTGCATTTGTACCCCGCGCTTTCCCACTCATGGCAGGCTCAATGCGGCTTACATCGGGCAATGGAGGGTTAAGTGACTTGCCCAGAGTCACAAGGAGCTGCCTGTGCCTGAAGTGGGAATCCAACTCAGTTCCTCAGTTCCCCAGGACCAAAGTCCACCACCCTAACCCCTAACCACTCCTCCACTGTTGCTACTATTTGAGATTCTACATGGAATGTTGCTCTTCCACTAGCAACATTCCATGTATAAGTCGGCCCTTGCAGATCACCAATGTGGCCGCGCTGGCTTCTGCTTCTGTGAGTCTGACGTCCTGCACGTACGTGCAGGACGTCAGACTCACAGAAACAGAAGCCTGCGCATCCTTCTACATGGAATGTAGACTCTCCAATAGTAGCAACATTCCATGTAGAATCTCCAATAGTACCTATTTTATTTTTGTTACATTTGTACCTTGAGCTTTCCCACTCATGGCAGGCTCAATGCAGCTTACATGGGGCAATGGAGGGTTAAGTGACTTGCCCAGAGTCACAAGGAGCTACCTGTGCCTGAAGTGGGAATCGAACTCAGTTCCTCAGGACCAAAGTCCACCACCCTAACCACTAGGCCACTCCTCCACTCTGCTATATAAATTAGGGTTGTTCTTAGACCCTCTGTATGCAAATATATTTCACGACTGCTCATGAATATCCTGAAAACAAGACCCGTTTGCTCCCCGTGATTGAAACGTAGAGGTAATTGTGAAGGTATTACTGCTGTTACTTTTTCTCTGCTGCTAATCTGCAGTGCTCAGTTTATGATGTTCTCTTTCCCTACTGTTTTCCTCTTGTTTGTTGATCATTTTTATTTATTTATTTATTGCATTTATATCCCACATTTTCCCACCTATGTAACATGGAGGGGCATAATCGAACAGAAACGCCTATCTCCATGGGCGTTTATCTCCGAGAACGGGTCCGTGAAGGGGCGGACCCAAGCGTATTTTCGAAACAATTAGACGTCCATGTTTTATTCGCCAAGTTGTGAGCTGGGCGTTTTTGCTTTTCAGCGATAATGGAATATGAAATCGCCCAGCTCAAAAACGAATAAATCCAAGGCATTTGTTCGTGGGAGGGGCCAGGATTCGTAGTGCACTGGCCCCCCTCACATGCCAGGACACCAACCGGGCACCCTAGGGGGCACTTTTACAAAAACAGAACAAAAGGTAAAAGAGCTCCCAGGTGCATAGCACCCTTCCCTTGTGTGTAGAGCCCCCCAAATCCCCCTCAAAACCCACTGCCCACAAGTCTACACCATTACTATAGCCCTAAGGAGTGAAAGGGGGCACCTACATGTGGGTACAGTGGGTTCGGGGGGGGTTGGACGACTAAGCATTAAGCAGCACAATTGTAACAGGTAGGGGGGGGATGGGCCTGGGTCCACCTGTCTGAAGTCCACTGCACCCCCTAACAACTGCTCCAGGGACCTGCATACTGCTGCCAGGGAGGTGGGTATGACATTTGAGGGTCAAAATAAAAAGTTGTGAAACATCATTTTTTGTGGTGGGAGGGGGTTTGTGACCACTGGGGGAGTCAGGGGAGGTCATCCCCGATTCCCTCCAGTGGTCATCTGGTCATTTAGGGCACTTTTTGGGGCCTTATTCGTGAAAAAACAGGGTCCAGGAAAAGTGCCCTAAATTCTAGCTAAAAACGCATACTTTTGTCCCATTATCTGTGAAATGCGCCCATCTCTGTTCGGCAGATAACCACGCCCCAGTTCCGCCTTCGCCACACCTCTGACACGCCCCCATCAACTTTGTCCGCATCCGCGACGGAGTGCAGTTGAAAACGTCCAAAATCGGCTTTCGATTATACCGCTTTAATCGTTTTTGTGAGATAAACGCCCATCTCCCGATTTAGGTCGGAACTTGGGCGTTTTTCTCGTTTGATTATAAGCTGGATAGTAACATAGTAGATGACGGCAGAAAAAAGACCTGCACGGTCCATCCAGTCTGCCCAACAAGACAACTCATGTGTGCTACTTTTTGTGTATACCCTACTTTGATTTGTACCTATGCTCTTCAGGGCACAGACCATATAAGTCTGCCCAGCACTATCCCCGCCTCCCAACCTCCAGCCCCGTCTCCCACTACCGGCTCTGCTATCCAATCTCGGTTAAGCTCCTGAGAATCCATTCCTTCTGAACAGGATTCCTTTATGTTTATCCCATGCATGTTTGAATTCCGTTAACATTTTCATCTCCACCACCTCCCGCGGGAGGGCATTCCAAGCATCCACCACTCTCTCCGTGAAGAAATACTTCCTGACATTTTTCTTGAGTCTGCCCCCCTTCAATCTCATTTCATGTCCTCTTGTTCTACCGCCTTCGTATCTCCGGAAAAGGTTCATTTGCAGATTAATACCTTTCAAATATTGAACGTCTGTATCATATCACCCCTGTTTCTCCTTTCCTCTAGGGTATACATGTTCAGGTCAGCAAGTCTCTCCTCATACGTCTTGTAACGCAAATCCCATACCATTCTCGTAGTTTTTTTTTTTGCACCGTTTCGATTCTTTTTACATCCTTAGCAAGATACATGTGCAGGCTCAATGTGTCATTCCAGGATATCAGATACAATTTGTGATGTAAAAAGGTTAAGTCAAGGAGAGAGAAAAGAGTTAAGCAGATGAGTATGGGAGGTATACTGTCAAGACTGGGTTGGGTTGGCGAGGTGGTTTAGTAAGGCTATGGGCTCTCTTTGTAGGCCTTGTTGAAGAGATATGTCTTCAGAGATTTACGAAAATTGGTTAATTCGTCAAGAGTTTTCAGGTCAGCAGGTAATGCATTCCATAACTGCGTGCTCATGTAAGAGAAGGTCGTTGCATGTATCAGCTTGTATTTCAGTCCTTTACAGCTGGGGAAGTGCAGATTCAGAAATTTGCGGGATGATCTTTTGGCATTCCTGGGAAGCAGGTCCACGAGGTTTAGCATGTATGTTGGGGCATCTGTGTGGATGATTTTGTGTACCATCGTGCAGATCTTGAACGTGATGCGTTCCTTAATTGGGAGCCAGTGAAGTTTCTCTCTTAGGGGTTTAGCCCTTTCGTATTTAGTTTTTCCAAATATGAGTCTGGCGGCGGTATTTTGGGCTGTTTGGAATTTTTTTAATATTCTGTTCTTTGCAGCCAGCGTAGAGTGCGTTGCAGTAGTCTAATTCATCACACACCTGAATCTGTCTCACTGATACATTTTGTTCTGCTACTCTCTGCCTCTCTTTTTTAGATCATGTCTATCTTTGTCGAATAGGTTGTTCTAGGATTGTCTCTCTTGCTATGATTTACTGATTGTATACACCACTGTCGTGCAGTCTATTAAATATTTAGGGGCCCTTTTACTAAGACGTGTAAGCGTCTATGTGCGCCCACTGCATGCCAAAATGGAGTTACCGCCCGGCTACCACGTGGCTCTTGCAGTAATTTCATTTTTGGCGCGCGTCCGATAAATAATTTTATTTTCTGATGCGCGTATTGGACGTGCGCCAAGTGGCATTTGACGCGCATAGTTCATTACTACATGGTTAACGTGTGAGACTTTAGCCCTGGATCAATCGCTGGCAGTAAGGTCTCAGACCCAAAATAGACCCACTGCAATTTTCATTTTGCCACACGTCCATTTTCGGCAAAAATTTAAAAAAGGTATTTTTTGCAGGTGCGCTGAAAAATGATTCTGTGCGCACCCAAAAACATGCGCCTACACTACCACAGGCCATTTTTCAGTGCACCTTAGTAAAAGGACCCCGTAAATAACTAAATAATAATGAAACAAAACAGCAGACCCCCACTCACCTGCCCTCCCCCTCCTTATCCAAAGCATGAAGGTGACAGCCACAGCAGCAGTGATGACAACAGCATGAGTATAGAGCACAAAGGGGCTATGTCTCCTATACCCTCGTGATCAAAAGCAAACGCCGGCACCAGAGGCTATTAGCGCCATACTAGCACCGGTGTTTGCTACCGCTGCATGATTAGAGCCCTCGAGCGTGTGAAACAACGCGTTCGAGGGCTCTTTGCGCAAGAAGCATGCAAATGCATGCTAAACAGGGCTTAGCGCATTCATCCCCAATGATCAGCGGCCAGCATGCCAAAATTTGGGTCGCTGGCCGCGGCAAACCCTACGCCAGCTCCAAGCTGGCGTTAGGGTTTGCCGATCATTGGGGAGGAATGGTGAGCCCTGTCCAGCAAGCAGTTGCATGCTGGCAGGCCCCCGTTCCCCCCCCCAAAGCAAACTGCAAACAGGGGGCTGGAGGTCCGGTGGACCTCCGGTCCCCCCGACGATCCCACCCCCCCAGGTTCAGGGAGGGCTGGAGATCCGATGGGTCTCCAGCCCCCCCAACCCCCCCCCCCCCCCCGAAAAAATGGTCCCTGGTGGTCTAGTGGCTGCCGGCCAAAGCCCCTCCCACCCTCCCTCCCAACAAGCGACGGGGGGGGGGGGCTGGAGGTCCGGTGGACCTCCAGCCCACCCCAACTCCCCCACCCAGTGTTGTCTTCAGTGGTGGTCCAGCATACAAAAAGAAACCCCCTCCCACCTTGGTTGGAGGAAGGAGATAGCCTGCCTCCCTCCTCTTCCTTGAGTCGACGAAGAAACCCCCTCCCAGCCCCCCTACCTTGGTTGGAGGAGGGAGATAGCCTGCCTCCCTCCTCTTCCTTGAGTCGACGAAGAAACCCCCTCCCAGCCCCCCTACCTTGGTTGGAGGAGGGAGATAGCCTGCCTCCCTCCTCTTCCTTGAATCGACGAAGAAACCATCTCCCAGCCCCCCTACCTTGGTTGGAGGAGGGAGATAGCCTGCCTCCCTCCTCTTCCTTGAGTCGACGAAGAAACCCCCTCCCAGCCCCCCTACCTTGGTTGGAGGAGGGAGATAGCCTGCCTCCCTCCTCTTCCTTGAGTCGACGAAGAAACCCCCTCCCAGCCCCCCTACCTTGGTTGGAGGAAGGAGATAGCCTACCTCCCTCCTCTTCCTTGAGTCGACGAAGAAACCCCCTCCCAGCCCCCCTACCTTGGTTGGAGGAGGGAGATAGCCTGCCTCCCTCCTCTTCCTTGAGTCGACGAAGAAACCCCCTCCCAGCCCCCCTACCTTGGTTGGAGGAGGGAGATAGCCTGCCTCCCTCCTCTTCCTTGAGTCGACGAAGAAACCCCCTCCCAGCCCCCCTACCTTGGTTGGAGGAGGGAGATAGCCTGCCTCCCTCCTCTTCCTTGAGTCGACGAAGAAACCCCCTCCCAGCCCCCCTACCTTGGTTGGAGGAGGGAGATAGCCTGCCTCCCTCCTCTTCCTTGAGTCGACGAAGAAACCCCCTCCCAGCCCCCCTACCTTGGTTGGAGGAGGGAGATAGCCTGCCTCCCTCCTCTTCCTTGAGTCGACGAAGAAACCCCCTCCCAGCCCCCCTACCTTGGTTGGAGGAGGGAGATAGCCTGCCTCCCTCCTCTTCCTTGAGTCGACGAAGAAACCCCCTCCCAGCCCCCCTACCTTGGTTGGAGGAGGGAGATAGCCTGCCTCCCTCCTCTTCCTTGAGTCGATGAAGAAACCCCCTCCCAGCCCCCCTACCTTGGTTGGAGGAGGGAGATAGCCTGCCTCCCTCCTCTTCCTTGAGTCGACGAAGAAACCCCCTCCCAGCCCCCCTACCTTGGTTGGAGGAAGGAGATAGCCTGCCTCCCTCCTCTTCCTTGAGTCGACGAAGAAACCCCCTCCCAGCCCCCCTACCTTGGTTGGAGGAGGGAGATAGCCTGCCTCCCTCCTCTTCCTTGAGTCGACGAAAGAAACCCCCTCCCAGCCCCCCTACCTTGGTTGGAGGAGGGAGATAGCCTGCCTCCCTCCTCTTCCTTGAGTCGACGAAGAAACCCCCTCCCAGCCCCCCTACCTTGGTTGGAGGAGGGAGATAGCCTGCCTCCCTCCTCTTCCTTGAGTCGACGAAGAAACCCCCTCCCAGCCCCCCTACCTTGGTTGGAGGAGGGAGATAGCCTGCCTCCCTCCTCTTCCTTGAGTCGACGAAGAAACCCCCTCCCAGCCCCCCTACCTTGGTTGGAGGAGGGAGATAGCCTGCCTCCCTCCTCTTCCTTGAGTCGACGAAGAAACCCCCTCCCAGCCCCCCTACCTTGGTTGGAGGAGGGAGATAGCCTGCCTCCCTCCTCTTCCTTGAGTCGACGAAGAAACCCCCTCCCAGCCCCCCTACCTTGGTTGGAGGAGGGAGATAGCCTGCCTCCCTCCTCTTCCTTGAGTCGATGACAAAATGGCGGCGCACAGCCCCGCCCAATGCATCCTGGGATGCGCTGGGTGGGGCTCTCTTTCGAAAATGAGCCTGATTATTTTTTTTGCTGCAGTAAGGTAGGTTTTTTTTCGGGGCGCTCTTTTCTGAGCATTGAGGAGGAATTCAAAATGACCTAATTTATATGAGCTCGACTACATTTGCATGCTATCTGCGCTAAGGCCTGGCGCACTTGTTTGCTGCGCTAGACCCCTTTGAACATTCTGCGTGCTGGTCAATGCGGGCATTAGTGTTGCGCTAATGACCTTTAGCACCCGAGTTTTACTTTTGAGCATCGGGGCCAATGTGCTCAAGACACACCAGAGAAACCTGGAAAAAAAAAAAGATAAGAAAAAGTAACAAACGAACAAATACAGTGAAAAGATCAAACTTGGACACATGAATGGTTACAGAGAGGTGAGATTGATATATGCAGCATAGGACAAAGGATTTTGGATGAGATGTTTACAGAGAGCATAGAAAAAAAGAGGAAAACTGACTTATATAGATTCTGTAAGGAAGAGCTGCGAGCACAGGGAGACAAGGGTGCAAAAACCACTCCCCATCCATCGCCTCCCCTGCTTGGTTGCAGTGCAGTGGGGGTGGGGGCACAGGGGGTGTATCACACGGGGCATGATTCTGGCTCAGGACACTCTTGGGTTGTGCATCTCATAGCTGGCTGCAAAGTGCTGATGAATGAAGGTTTATCTACAGAAAAGCGCAATGTGAACCTGGAGGTGGCTTAGAAAAGAGCCCTTGGGAGGGCAGGCCTGATGAATCAGGACCTGGAGCTAAGGACACGCAGAGACTGGGCTGGAGACAGGAACACGCTGGGCCTGGGCTAGAACCAGAAACACGCTGACGCTGGGCTGGAGACAGGAACACACTGAGGCTGGGCACCCATCCAGGCCAAACGTTGGGAGAGATCAAGGCCCCTGAAATAGGTCTGCAGGAATGATGTCAAAAGGTGGCGTCTCAAATCCTTACCGACACTGGCCCTTTAAAGGTTCCTCTGGTGCACGTGTGCACGCCTAAAGGAGCCAGCGCCCGCTGGCACGGGAAGTAGCCAGTCAAGCACCCTGGAGCAGAAACGATGGTGCTGGTGGCCTGTCATGCCAAAAAAGAGAACTGGGATCCCTCAGAGGAGACCACCGAACCCCTCACCATCCCCCGCCGAGGCCTGCAGGTGAGTCGGGGTGCGGGGCCCGGCCCGGGTTGTGACTGTTTCTTTCTGCAAGCCTAACTTAGTACCTTTCTATTCCTTTCTTGGTGAGCTATTGTGCCAGACAGACAGATTGATAGCGATTCCTCTTATGTAATTCTTTCCAGCATTGCTTTGGGTAGTATAAAAGGAATATGTAGAAAACAAAACCCCACAAACACGTAGGTGGAAGAACCTTTTTGTAAGACTACATCAAACTATTTTAGATGATGTTTGGAGACGCACATGAACCAAAAACTTGTGCTGTATTGCATCCGTATTTTACTAGAAGAGTTATTTTGTCTGAAGTCAACATGATGCTTGTTTCCTGCTAAAGTCTGCAAAGTTCTTCTTTGCAGGACAGGTATTTAATGCCGTTTCTTGCTAGGGTTACCATATGGCTCCAGAAAAAGGAGGATGGATTGAGCCAGCCGGGTTTTACTTCCATTGCTTTCAAGCAATGGAAGTAAAACCCGGCTGGCTCAATCCGTCCTCCTTTTTCTGGAGCCATATGAGGACGGATTGAGCCAGCCGGGTTTTACTTCCATTGCTTTCAATGGAAGTAATGGAAGTAAAACCGGGCTGGCTCAATCCGTCCTCCTTTTTCTAGAGCCATATGAGGACGGATTGAGCCAGCCGGGTTTTACTTCCATTGCTTTCAATGGAAGTAATGGAAGTAAAACCGGGCTGGCTCAATCCGTCCTCCTTTTTCTAGAGCCATATGAGGACGGATTGAGCCAGCCGGGTTTTACTTCCATTGCTTTCAATGGAAAGTAATGGAAGTAAAACCCGGCTGGCTCAATCCGTCCTCCTTTTTCTGGAGCCATATGAGGACGGATTGAGCCAGCCGGGTTTTACTTCCATTGCTTTCAATGGAAGTAATGGAAGTAAAACCCGGCTGCCTCAATCCATCCTCCTTTTTCTGGAGCCATATGAGGACGGATTGAGCCAGCCGGGTTTTACTTCCATTGCTTTCAATGGAAGTAATTGAGCCAGCCGGGTTTTACTTCCATTGCTTTCAATGGAAAGTAATGGAAGTAAAACCCGGCTGGCTCAATCCATCCTCCTTTTTCTGGAGCCATATGGTAACCCTATCTTGGACACGTTTGAAAAGTAAAACCATCAGGTCAGTATTTTCACAGAACCAGGCCTCCAATAACATTGCTTTCTAGGGGAAACATTTAGAGGTCGCTGTACAGTGACTACTGCCCCATTCCGAAAGCTACCCTCCCCAACCACCCTGCACCCTTCTGAACATCATTTCGCAGGAGCGCGAAAAATAACTGATGCGGATAGCAAAGTGGCGAACGATGGCACCAAAAGACATCTTCAAAATACCTCCCGCACGTGTCTAAAATCACAAACACCCCCCCCCCCCTCCCTCAAGACAACCCCACCTGCACAGAGGAAGGAAAATGGCTGATGCTGCTGATAAGGGCTGGTGCTGAAAAACATATCCCAAGCCACCTTCTCCACAAACATACCTGCCCCGATCAAACACACGCAATCCGTCACCCCCGATAAAGCACTAGCTCCACAACACCCCTACAAACACAACTTTCCCACATGCACATAAAATTCATCCTACCTAACTGGCACACCACCATAAAAGACCCACGTTCCACAACTCCTTTCCACACCTCCTCCAGAAAATGTATATACACATCTAGCTCCCCCCCACGTACAACCTGTGTCCCAGATTCTCATAATCCCCTCCTCCCCACATGAAAATTTCCCACCCACGCCTTCTAAAGATCCCTGTTGGAAAGCTTCCCGACACAATGCCTTTGCAGGCTTTTCCCTTTTGCAACCAGTGCAAAGAAAGAGAGAATGGAAAAAATGTACACTTCTCTTCAGAAATGTACCTCTGCTATTTTTAGCTCTTTAAAATCTTTCATATTTGGCAGGGTTTAAAAGAAAGCACCTGGCACCGCATCAACTAAATCAGAAAGGTCACTTACAGTGGAGTTTTGCCTTTACTACCATTCTTCAAAGCTAACGCTGTCTGCAGGCAGCCTTTACAGTAAGTGACTGATATCTCCGCTCGTCAAATATTGCCAAACAAGGGAGGCAGCAGTTAGCTGCAAATTCTGAGCCACTGCCTGTTTCCATCCCTTCTCTTCTTTATTATTTTGGTCCAGCTGGTTTCTACTGCTCCTTTGGGGGCTCTGGTATCATAAGCTTTCGTTCCTCCTTTCACCATTTGTTTCCTTTTATTTCTAAGCAATTTGGTGAATCTACATGGAAACCATGGTGAAATTATGCCACCTAATGATCTTTCTGATGTCCTGCCAGGCAAGTGGTGATTTCCCCTCCTCCAGTCAGAAGATCAGAAGTAAGAGAGTAATATTGCGTGGAATGGTGACCGCCTACATGGATAATTTATCCATATATCTTTATGCATATTTTCAGCAGAGCTATTCATTGAAGTCTGAATACTAAAACATGCCTGCTTAACTTTCCTATATAATAATTCTCACCACCAACGTTCTAAAGTAGCTGCCTGTGTCCGTGGCTCCTGCAGTTGCTGAGCTAGGCTCCGTAGCCAGGCTGTCATCACTCACAGCTGACTCCTCTCCCTGCCTGGGAATCAGCTGTCAGTGCGCCGCTCCCTGCAACAGGACAAACGCGGCACCACAGACAACCCCCCCCTCGGCGCATCACCCAAGCCCCTCCCCCCCTGAAGCACATCAACACCCCCCCCCCCGGGCACATCAACCCCCTCGCCACCCGCAGCTGCAAATGGTAACGCTGTCTGGCCGCTCCTGTTGAGCAGCAGCGGCCGCTACAAAAAGAAAAAAAAACATACATGTTTGTAAACCTGAAGCGCGGCACAGCAGACAGCCATCAGGCATTGGCTGTCGGCTCTGCAGCCACTCCTCCTCTCGCCTCCACGTCACTGCCCCTGGAGTAAGACCCCGGAGGAGCACAGCGACGTGAGAGGGGAGAGGAGGAGCGGCTGCAGAGCCGACAGCCAATGCCTGATGGCTGTCTGTCGTGCCGCGCTTGATATTTAAAAACATTTTTGTTTTTTTTCTTTTGTAGCGGCCGCTGCTGCTCAACAGGAGAAGCAGCAGCGGCCGGACAGCGTTACCATTGGCAGCTGCGGGTGGCGAGGAGGTTGATGTGCACGGGGGGAGGGGTGTTGATGTGCTTCGAGGGGGAGGGGCTTGGGTGATGCGCCGAGGGAGGGGGGAGGGGAGGGTTGCTGGACATGGGTGGCTGCAGGGGGGCAGGGGGAGAGGACGGTCGCTGGACATGGATGGCTGGATGGGGGCAGGGGAGAGGGAGGTGGGGAGGGGGTCCTGAGACCAGATGGGTGGCTGCAGGGGGGGGCAGGGGAGACAGGAGGAACGCTGCACATGCGTGGCTGCAGGGGGAGAGGAGGGTCGCTGGACATGGGTAGCTGCAGGCGGGGCAGGGGGAGAGGAGGGTTGCTGGACATGGGTGGCTGCAGGGGGGGCAGGGGAGAGGAGGGTCGCTGGACATGGGTGGCTGCAGGGGGGGCAGGGGAGAGAGGAGGGATGCTGCACATGCGTGGCTGCAGAGGGGCAGGGGAGAGGGAGGGGGTGAGGGGGGTCCTAAGACCAGTCACTCACTCTCTGTCTCTCACATACACTCTCTCTGACACACTCTCTATCACACTCTATCTCTGTCTCTCACATACACTCTCTCTGACACACTCTCTATCTCTCTGTCTCTCTCACACACAGTCGCACACACACAGACACTCTGTCTCTCTCACACACTCTCTCTCTCACACAAACACACACACACACACACACACACACACACTCTGTCTCTCTCTCTCTCTCTCTCTCTCTCATTCTCTCTCTGACACACACACTCCATCTCTCACACACACTCTTTCTCAAACATACACTCCGAGGAAAACCTTGCTAGCGCCCGTTTCATTTCTGACAGAAACGGGCCTTTTTTTACTAAGTTATTCATGCTATTTATGCATTAAGACTTGAACATATGAGTTAAACATTTACAAAATTCAACCATTCTCTATATAAATTCTGAGCCCCAATTCCACCCCACTTTGAATGGATAAACTGTAGCCATAACAGCAACTCATATGGCCAAACATTATTCGTTCTCCAGAGCGGCAGATTAAAAAAACAACATATTTTGACCAAAAGGGACTACAGTGTATATCCTGCAAACTGAACTGACTTGCTAGCAGTGGTCTCTACGCTTCAGAAAACTTGTTTTGTCTCGGAAGGCTGACCCTTCTGTGATGAGAAGAGCTCCAAAGTATATCAGTATAAAACAGTGACATGAAAATATGGCGTTTGATTGAGATTCCTTGGGGGAAGTGAGAGCTGTCCAAAGAGAATGTATATTATCTACACCGAGAAAGAAAGCCACTCCACAAAATGGGCATTTTTAACTGTATTCAGACCAGATTCTTCATGGATGCTACTCGGCTTTTCTCTTGGTAAATAACATTACCAGCAATGAAGAAAAACAATGTGCAGCAGTCACAGCGGTAATTATACAGCAAGGGTGCTTGCAAAAGACACATTTGACAGCTAATCCCCAGGGGACTACCCAGTGGTTCAGGAGGGGAGGGAGAGAAATATGCCAGAAATAGGTCCAATTCATTGCATATCTACTTTTCTGTTCGTGTACCCACCACAGCAGCCACCTGCTCCAGTAAGAGAATTACAGCAAGACAAGTTAGTGTGAAAATCCAGTCTCAGCTTAATTGTGGCCCAACATAAATTATCCTTAATGCATTTTTAAAACCACTCAAAAAGTAAAGAATACAAATTCTTCTGCTTGATGAAAACTATTATTTAAAACACAGATTTAAAAGAGTTGGATTTAAAAAAAAAAATCAAACTTTTAAAGTTAACTAGGCAATTAACTAGGGGAGGGGTCTTGTACAAAGTGGGTTTACCGCTCGCTAATCCAGAACTACCGCTGGCCCAACATGTCCGCTGGCAGCAGTTCCGGCTGGAGCGCGCACCATTTCCGGCGCTCCGGAGATTTTGGGTGTAGCACAGCGCTAACCTGGCAGTAACTGGGCATCGTTATGCGCTGCCTGGTTACTGCCGGGATAGCACGGGCGCCCTTACTGCCACCTCAATGGGTGACAGTAAGTGCTCCCTGCCGTGTGGCCACACGGTAAGGGTTATGTTACTGTGTGGCCATTTTGGGGGGGGCTTTTTAACCGCTGCCGTAAAAAGGGCCCTGGCGCGCAGGAAAAACAAACCCTGCCGCTACCTCAGGTCCCTTTTTTTGGTTTTGTTACATTTGTACCCCGCGCTTTCCCACTCATGGCAGGCTCAATGGCCACAGCTTAGTAAAAGGACCCCTAGTTTAGCATCAGAACGCAAAATAGTAGTTGACAGAATCCAATATAATGAAAGCCCTTTAGGATCCATCTTTTCAATATAACTTTCTCAGAGACACTGTAGAGAGAAAGGAACACAACAGGCAGAGAAGGAGAGAGGAATATGGTGCTGGAAAATGAAAGGAGAGAATTAGAAATGTAAAGGCGAAATCTCTTGGACTCTCATTCTGCTCTAACTCCACATTACTTGACAGTCAGTAATCCTCCCCCCCCTCCCCCTCCCCCCCCCCCCAAAAAAAATGCTAGCTTCATCTCTGACCTCTGTTTTTGCATTCCCTCTACTTTTATGTCTGCTTAATATTTTATGGTTCCTTCAGAAAAGGGAGACACTAGATGAAAAACAGAAAAAGGGTGAGGTTGAAGGAAAAGCTCATGAGAATAAATTTGAGAGAAACAGCTGACACAAGTGGAAACATTTTTTTAGCAGAAGATTGTAATTTTACCCCATAATTTATTCTCAAATAAAATAATGACTTCACCTCCCTCTCATGTTCACAATGAAACACTGATATTATTGTGGCTGTTATTCCATTCGATTATGTAGAAACACAAGAGGCCCAACAAATAAGCAACTAAGCGGGCAACACCTTTTCATTCTTTCCAACACCAAAGAATGCTGGAAAGAAATTAAATATATATATATACGTGGTTGAGAATGTCTGTCTACCTGTTTGGGGTAAAGCTGTCTAAAGAGTTAACAGACAGGATCTGATCTGACATGTGGGAAAAGGTGCAGTTTTGAAAATGGGCCAGATGGACCAGGGGTTTCAAAGAAATAAATCGCCTTATTTTCGAAAGAGAAAGACGCCCATATTTCGCCCAAATCGGTATAATCGAAAGCTGATTTGGGGCGTCTTCAACTGCAATCTGTCGCGGAAACGGCCAAAGTTGACGGGGGCGTGTCGGAGGCGTGGTGAAGGCGGGACTGGGGCGTGTTTATCGGCCGAGGAGAGATGGGCGTCCTCGGCCGATAATCGAAAAAAGAAAGGCGTTTTTAGCGCGAATTTGGGTCACTTTTTTTGGACCCTTTTTTTCATGAACAAGTCCCAAAAAAGTGCCCCAACTGCCCAGATGACCAACGAAGGGAATCGGGGATGACCACCCCTGACTCCCCCAGTGGTCACTAACCCCCTCCCACCCAAAAAAAAAACAACTTAAAAAACTTTTTTTTCCAGCCTGTATGCCAGCCTCAAATGTCATACCCAGATCCATCACAGCAGTATGCAGGTCCCTAGAGCAGTTTTAGCGGGTGCAGTGGACTTCACCCAGGTGGACCCAGGCCCACCCCCCCCCCCACCTGTTACACTTGTGGTGGTAAATGGGAGCCCTCCAAACCGCCCCCAAAACCCACTGTACCCACATCTAGGTGCCTCCCTTCAGCCATAAGTGGTATGGTAATGGTATAGAGTTGTGGGGAGTGGGTTTTGGGGGGGATTTGGTGGGCTCAGCACCCAAGGGAAGGGAGCTATGGACTTCAGAGGTAGTTAACTTTTTTTTTTAATTGTTACAAGTGCCCCCTAGGGTGCCCGGTTGGTGTCCTGGCATGGGAAGGGGACCAGTGCACTACGAATCCTGGCCCCTCCCACGACCCAATGCCTTGGATTTGGTCATTTTTTAGCTGGACGCCTTCAGTTTCCATTATCGCTGAAAAACGAAACCGCCCAGCTCAAATCCGCACAAATCTGATGCATTTGGCTGGCACAAACTGTATTATCAGAAAAAAGATGGACGCCCATTTTTTCCGAAAATACGGTTTGTCCCGCCCCTTCACGTACCCGTTCTCGGAGATAGATGCCCATGGAGTTGGGCATTCGCGTTCGATTATGCCCCTCAAAGTCTCCCAAAAGAAAAAAATCACATCTACAGAAAGGCTGGAAATAATTCCATGAGACATTCTTAGCATGCTTTCCCCATGCAGGAGCGTAGCCAGACAGCAGCTTTTGGGTGGGCCTAGGCAAGAAGTGGGTGGGCATCAAGTGTTCTCCCCCTCCCACCAAAGAAATATCTCAGCTGGTGGGAAAATGCTTCTCTCCACTTTGGCAGCCTGCAGCAGGCATGTGCTGAAAACTGAGCATGCGCAGGTGCCAGAATCGTGGAGAGCAGCGTTTTTATTATCATCAGGGGGAAGTTTTCAGCTGGCGGAGCTTGGGATCCCCACTAGCTACTGCTAAACATTTGCTACTGTTGGGTGGGCCTGTACCCTAAGTGGGTGGGCCCCGGCCCACCTAGGCCCACCTGTAACTACGCCACTGTCCCCATGTACCATCCCCTCACCCTTGCTGTTGGGCTGCTTCTCAGTAATTCAAATGGGTATTTCATTGTCTTTGTTTTAATTTCTACTGTGAAACTGGTGACTGATTTGTATATCTTTCTTAATGGTTGCTATGAACAATGACACCTAGGAGCTCATTTTCAAAAGAGAAAAACGTCCAAAGAGTGGTATTTTCAAAACCAATTTTTAGACGTTTTTCAGCCACAATGGAACAAAACAAAACAGTCCAGGACTAAAACTAAGACGTTTTGAGCTAGACCTGTTTTTATAACAAATAAGGCACAAAAAGGTGCCCTAAATCACCAGATGACCACTGGAGGGAATCAGGGATGACCCAGTGGTCACTAACCCCCCACACCCCACAGAAATGTGATTAAAAACATTATTTGCCAGCCTCAGATGTTGTACTCAGGTCCATTAGACTAGCATGCAGGTCCCTGGAGTAGTCTAGTGGTGGGTGCAGTACACTGCAGACAGGTGGACCTGTTACACTTGTGGAGGAAACTGTAAGCCCTCCAAAACTCACCAGAAACCCACTGTACCCACATTATTAGATTATAAGCTCTTTGAGCAGGGACTGTCTTTCTTCTATGTTTGTGCAGCGCTGCGTATGCCTTGTAGCGCTATAGAAATGCTAAATAGTAGTAGTAGTAATATAGGTGCCCCTTCATCTGTAAGAGCTATGATAGTGGTGTACAGTTGGGGGTAGTGGGTTTTGCACTTGGACAAGGTAAGGAAGCAATAGTACATTCATAGGAGCCAACTTTTCAAAATTATTGGGGGTGCTAAGCCCAATGGAAATGACTCCTCCCTGGACACATACAAGGAATTTTCTCAATATTGGGGGTGCTCAAGCACCCACAGCACCCACAGAGTCGGCTCCAATGAGTACATTTGTCCTTTAGATTGTAAGCTCCTTTGAGCAGGGACTGTCCTTCTATGCTAAATTGTACAGCGCTGTGTAACCCTAGTAGCGCTTTAGAAATGTCAAGTAGTAGTAGTAGTGAGATTTGTACCTGGGAGCATTTTATGAAGTCCACTGCAGAGCCCCCTAAGGTGCCCTATTGCTTTCCTGGGTTGTCAGGGGGACCAGTGTACTAAAAATGCTGGCTCCTCCTACATCCCAATGGCTTGATTTTGTGCGTTTTGCACTTGGACATTTTTTTTTTTTTTCGAAAATAGACCAACAAACAAAATGTCCAAATCACAAAACCTTGTTGAAAACAGTATTTTCGAAAAAAAAAAAAAGATAGACGTTTTTCTTTTTTGAAGATTACCTTCTTCCCTATTCAGATTTTGGCCGTTTTTTGCAAAACGTCCAAAGTCGGACTTAGACATCATATCGAAAATGCCCCTCCTAGTGACTGAACCATGTAATTTACTACCAGTTGCTATCTGTACTGACTCCTAGTGGTGAACCACAGTAATACCTGTTATTTTGGGATAGTGACACCCCTTGCTTAAACTGTAAAATCCATCATTTGAGATCTGCGGACAGTGCAATCTAATAGTTCAATATATCTATCACGCTTAGGGACCTATTTGGTAAAATTTTGCACTTATCGCATGATAACCACTCAAATTACTGTGGCTGTGTGCTGTTGGCAGTGCTCCCAACGAGTTCCCATTCAGTTGGTACACAGCAAAGTACTTTAGCATGCGTAGGAGGCATTAAGTGCCTTCACGCTATCTATACAAAGTTAGATTGTGAGCCCTCCTAAGACAGAGAAATATCCAGTGCAGGGGCGTAGCTACTATGGGGCCACGGGGGCCTGGGCCCCCGTAGATTTGGCCCTGGACCCCCCTGCCGATGACCCTTTCAACCCCCCCTCCCGCCGCCAACCTGCCGTTGTATGTGCAAGACATCAGACTCAGAAACAAGACGAAGAAAGAAGACTTCGGCTGGCGGGGGTTGGGGTACCCTGTCAGCAAAGGTAGGCGACAGCGGGCGGGTCGTCGGCAGGGGGGGGTCAAAGTTGTTGTTGGTGGTGGTGCTGGTGGCGGCGGTGGCGGGGGGGGCGACAGTGCCGGGAGGGGGGCTAAAATGTACTCCCTCCCCTCGGGCTCTGGACCCCCCCTCCCGCCGAAGTCTGGCTACGCCATTGATCCAGTGTACCTGAATGTAACTCACCTTGAGCTACTACTGAAAAAGGTGTGAGCAAAATCCAAGCAAATATACACCTAACGTACTGTGTGTTAACTGCAATGTGCAGCTCTTGCCTATTTCCGTTCCTGTAACACACTATGCAGTTTATTTAGACTTACTATACTGCCTTGCCTAACTGGCAGATCCATGTGGTTTACAGAGTCAAACCAATAACACAATTATTTGAAAGGAACTACAAATTCATGATAGGAAAGAGAACATAATAAGCATTGCCATACTGGGACAGACCGAAGGTCCATCAAGTCCAGTATCCTTTTTCCAACAGTGGCCAATCCAGGTCACAAGTACCAGGCAAGATCCCAGAACAGCAAAACAGATTTTACGCTGCTTATCTAGACTATACAGTGGATTTACCCAAGTCCATCCTAATAATGCCTTATAGACTTTTCTTTTAGGAAATTATCCAAAAGGTTTGGATATCATGTTATTTTTTCTGAACCCAAACCTTTTCTAAACCCCGCTAAGCTAACCGATTTTACCACATTCTCTGGCAGTGAATTCCAGAGTTTAGTTACTCATTGAATGAAGAAATATTCTCTCCATTTTAAATGTACTACTTAGTAGCTTCTTTGTGTGCCCCCTAGTCCTAATATTTTTGGAAAGAGTAAACAAGCGATTCACATCTGCCTGTTCCACTCCACTCAGGCCAAGATGAACTAAAAAATCATTAAAGACCTTCCCTTACCGATTCCCTTAGCGAATCGGTAAGGAACGGGCATGCATCAAGGAAAAGGAATGCAAATGAGCTACTCGTTGTAGCTCACTTGCATTCTCTATTCCATCGGTAACCAGTCGGCCGGTCGAGCATGCGTAGAGCAGCCAAGCGTTATGCTGGCTGCTCTGCGCATGTCAAATACGTCCAAAAAGCGCCTAACACCCATGTAAAAAAAAAAAAAGAAGAAGCTGCGTGTCCCAAGTCCTCGTGAGGGATTTAAATTTTTTTTTTTTTTTAAGTTATGGTACCTTCGCTATGCCTGTGGCCGTCCCTGCGCCTGCCGGGAAAGGAAGATGCCATGTCGCTCACCCCCTCCACGGCCTGCTGCAGGAAGGCTCCGATGCGGCTCGATCCTAGCAGGAGAGTACAGTTGAGGACGTCCATCCAAAAAGACGTGCTTTTTGGACGTCCTCCCCCCCCCCCCCCCCCGCAATAATAAAAACGGCCTTTTTGGACGTCCTTCACTCAGTTGAATTTATAGAACAGTGTAGAAAACGGAGCACAAAATATAGCCTTTATTAGTGCTGTTTCCACCAGCTACAATACTTTTTTGTAAGCAGTTTTAGTGATATTCAATTTTATTTCATGATATTTATATAATCTACATATGGGAAGCTTTCAAATAAATTTAAAAAGCTGTCAAGTAAAAAAACAAAACGTTTGCTCTTTACCTTTTAAGGCACTGGGCTGAAAAAGGGTGCGGGGTGGGAGAAGAGAGAAAGGAAATGCTGGACCAGGGGGTGGGGGCGCCAACCAATAGTTTGCATAGGGGCGCCAGAGACCCAAACACCGGCCCTTCACCCCTCTCCCCTCCAGGTCAGAGATAACAGTACAAACAATACAGATTAACCTGCTGTCTCTGTCTCACACTGTTTCACTCTTGTGCAGTTTAGTCTGGTTGTTCAAGCCATGTCTGATTTTAGGTCAACTTGTAGGTTGTACTCAAATACTTAAGGAATAGGATGGATCATTTTATTTTAATGTTTTCTTATATATTTTTAATGTATCTTCTCAGGTATCCCGGGCTTCTTTCATATGTAAACTGCATAGAACTTACAAGGTATTTGTGTTATAAAAGTATTATTTTTTTTAGATTAGTTATTGAGGAAACAATACAGTTACAGTGGCCTAGCTGTCCCTCTAATCCAGGTAACTGTGCTATTTCCAAAGACCTGATGAAGGAGGCAGGGCTTGCCAAAGCTGCTCACAAGATGTATTGAATAGTCCAAGGAAAACTTATTACATAGTTCGTGGCTGCTGATACTTACTTTTGCAAGGGTATATAGAAACATTAAAAATCTGCATTTAGAGTGGAGGAGTGGCCTAGTGGTTAGGGTGGTGGACTCTGGTCCTGAGGAACTGAGTTCAATTCCCACTTCAGGCACAGGCAGCTCCTTGTGACTCTGGGCAAATCACTTAACCCTCCATTGCCCCATGTAAGCCACATTGAGCCTGCCATGAGTGGGAAAGTGCAGGGTACAAATGTAACAAAAATAAAATAGATACTATTGAAGATTCTACATGGAATGTTGCTATTCCACTAGCAACATTCCATGTAGAAGGCTGCACAGGCTTCTGTTTCTGTGAGTCTGACGTCCTGCACGTACGTGCAGGATGTCAGACTCACAGAAGCAGAAGCTTGCGCGGCCACATTGGTGATCTGCAAGGGCTGACTTCAATTAGTAGCACCAGTGGAGGAGTGGCCTAGTGGTTAGGGTGGTGGACTCTGGTCCTGAGGAACTGAGTTCCATTCCCACTTCAGGCACAGGCAGCTCCTTGTGACTCTGGGCAAGTCACTTAACCCTCCATTGCCCCATGTAAGCTGCATTGAGCCTGCCATGAGTGGGAAAGCACGGGGTACAAATGTAACAAAATATAAAGCTTGCAAGAGAGAGGTAAATTCATTATCTCAGTTCCACAATCACTTTGCTTTTGTTTAACAGATTCCTTGCCTGCTATTGAAATCGGTTCAGACTCATGGTCATGAAAAATGACCTTTCAGCTTTTAATTCCTAAGTTCAAGGCTGTGGTTACAGGCTATTGCAGGATTTCTGGTGATGAGTACAGGACTGGGGATGAGTGTGGGTGTTTTCTCCTCTCACACAAACAGTTCACTGCTGGCATGTATTTTCTGCTATCACTTCCCTCACCATTTTGAAAATTTGGGGCTGAGCCAGATGAGGTTCAAAGCATCTAATCCTGGTGGGAGGTATTTGCAAGTAATTTGTGTTACAGTTCAAGTGCCATAATAATTCATCACACATTTCTAAACAGAAAAGCTCTTATTTAAACATGAACTTCTCTTGAAAACAGTTGCACGGGTACATGCAGCTAAAGAAGATACATATTTTGAAGGAGATTAAATTCTCGACTGAGCCTCCTTAAATAATGGTAACATCTTTTTTTCCCAACATGGGGGCCTAGTGCCCAAATTTTACCCAAAATGCAAAAAAAAAAAAAAAAAATGGTAAGCAAAGATTTTTTTCTTTTAATCAGGGATGATTCCAACATCCACTCATTTTAAGTAGCTCTTTTTTAGAAATTCTTTATAAAACTTTTTAACATTCACACTCAAGACATCAATACCTCAATGATATAGGAAAACAACAAGCATATAAAAAATCAAAGTAAAGGAAAACTTATCTAGAAAGGAAATATTCATCTCAATATTAGGCTACAAAAATATCTGGCAGTTTAAAGGGGAAAAAAAGTATGGTTATCTAAAGAAAAATGTTTTCCTTAGATGTATTTAATAGCAACCCTAGTTCAATTCACAGCTGAAGAACTGTTGTGAATTTAACACTACCACAATGGAGTCCTCAGGGCTGCCGAGAGACAAAGCTGGGCCTAGGGCAAATAATGTTAAGGGGTCCGCTGTCAATGCCCCTTTGCCACTACCACAGTCCACTCTCCCCCTGCCGCTGCCCCCCCCCCCCCCCACCATTCCTCTACTTGCCTGGAGTCAATGAATGGCAGACAGCAGTGATCGAGAAATACGGCTCTGCTGGCCATGGGTCATTCTTCCTGCCATGTCCTGCTTCCTGTGAATTAACTTCCCGTTTCCGCATAGGTGGGACTTGGCAGAAAGAAGGACCCATAGCCGGCACACCAGTGTCTCTTAATCACTACTGCTTGCTGTTCAATGACTCCAGACAAGTAGAGAACTGGGGGTGGCGGAGAGGGAAAGACAATGGATCTCACCTGGGCTGCAGGAACCGGGCTAGGCACAGAGGAATCTTGCCCCCACGCCCCCCCCCCCTCAGCTGCCCTGGGAGTCCACTCTAGCATCTAGGAATTCAAAGACCTGCTTTGGATAAAAAGAAAATACAACCCCCACCCAATTTACAAAACACCCACATGGAAATTTAGGGGATCTTTTCATAAGAACATAAGAATAGCCATACTGGGTCAGACCACTGGTCCATGTAGCCCAGTATCCTGTTTCCAACAGTGGCCAATCCAGGTCACAAGTACCTGGTAGAAACCCAAATAGTAGCAAAATTCCATGCTACCAATCCCAGGGCAAGCAGTGACTTCCCCATGTCTACCTCAATAGCAGACTATGCACTTCTCCTCCAGGAACTTGTCCAAACCTTTTTTTAAACCCAGATATGCTAACCTAGGGTTACCATTCGTCCGGATTTCCCCGGACATGTCCTCTTTTTGAGGGCATGTCCGGGGCGTCCGGCGGATTTTGCCTGCACCCACGTTTGTCCGGATTTCTGGACAAACGTGGGCGCGGGTGCGGGCAGGCGCATGCGTGTGGGCAAGCGATCGGCGCCGTGGTAACCCTACTCCCGTCCCCTCCCCTTCCTTACCATGTTCCCTGGTGGTCTAGTGACGTCTTCGAGGCAGGAAAGAGCCCCCTCTTTCCTGCCTGGAGCGCTGCCTCCCCTGTCTATCATCCTCCTCGGTCTGGCTGGGGATTCAAAATGGCCGCCGAGAGTTGAACTCTCGCGAGGCCACTTCAACTCTCGGTGGCCATTTTGAATCTCCAGCCAGACCGAGGAGGATGCAGCAGGCAAGGACAGGCAGCGCTCCGGGCAGGAAAGAGGGGGCTCTTTCCTGCCCCGAAGAGAAGACCCTACTAGACCACCAGGGCTAGATAGTAAGTGAGGGGGGGAACCATGTGACGGGGGGCGGGGAATAGAGGGGCGGAACGAGGACCCGAAGGGGGCGTGGCAGGGGCGGGGTATGAGGCGTGGCGGGGCGGGGTAGGGGGCGTGACATGTGTCCTCTTTTTCAGAGGACACAAAATGGTAACCCTATGCTAACCGCTGTTATCATATCCTCTGGCAACGAGTTCCAGAGCCTAGTGATTCATTCAGCGAAAAAATATTCCCTCCTGTTTGTTTTAAAAGTATTTCCATGTAACTTCATTGAGCGTCCCATAGTCCTACTTCTTTGAAAGAGTGAAAAATCAATTCACTTTTACCATATCTCCCCTCAGCCGTCTCTATTCCAAGCTGAAGAGCCCTAACCTCTTTAGCCTTTCCTCATAGGAGTGGACTTCCATCCCTTTTATCATTTTGGTCACTCTTCTTTGAACCTTTTTGTAATTCTGCTTTATCTTTTTTGAGGTATGGCAATCAGAACTGAATGCAGCACTCACGGTGAGCTCATTTTGACACATAGCAAGGCAAGGTCTTCTTGATGAACCAGAGGCAAAGCAAGCTTCAGACTCAGATTCACTGCCTGCTGCAGTCTTCCCTTCCACGTGTCTGGGATTATGTCCAGGTGTTGGAGTTGATGGCAGCAACACTAGATGCGGTTTCACGGGGGCGGGTGCAACAGTTGCTCTTGTGCTGTTGGTGTGCTGGAGGGCAAGCCAGTTTACAGTGGGGCCGATATTCAGACGCGAGAGTTAGTCTAGCTCCCGCAATCCCCACTAAACCCCGATATTCAATGCTGGTCCATTTCTGGTAACCGGCATTGAATATCTAGTCTAGTTCTAGTTAGAAGGAATGGATCCTAAGGAGCTTAGACAAGATTGGGTGGCAAAGCCGGTGGCGGGAGACGGAGATGGTGCTGGGCAGACTTATACGGTCTGTGCCAGAGCCGGTGGTGGGAGGCGGGACTGGTGGTTGGGAGGCGGGGATAGTGCTGGGCAGACTTATACGGTCTGTGCCAGAGCCGATGGTGGGAGGCGGGACTGGTGGTTGGGAGGGGGGGGGTAGTGCTGGGCAGTCTTATACGGTCTGTGCCAGAGCCGGTGGTGGGAGGCAGGGCTGGTGGTTGGGAGGCGGGGATAGTGCTGGGCAGACTTATACGGTCTGTGCCACAGCCGGTGGTGGGAGGCAGGGCTGGTGGTTGGGAGGCGGGGATAGTGCTGGGCAGACTTATACGGTCTGTGCCCGGAAAAGGACAGGTACAAATCAAGGTAAGGTATACACAAAAAGTAGAACATGTGAGTTTATCTTGTTGGGCAGACTGGATGGACCGCGCAGGTCTTTTTCTGCCGTCATCTACTATGTTGCTATGTATTTTGGCTGGTTAGAAGATAACCAGCTATGTTGATATTCAAACTTAGCCAGTTATCTTCTAACTGGTCAAAGATATCCTACATAATTACTCGGCCAAATATAGCCGCTAACATGGGGCTGAAAATGAACCGATAGCTGGTTACTTTGGCTGTTATAAATATTTGCTAGCTGCTATCAGGTGATATTCAGTGAACCTGGTTTTGTTAGGCCTTATTTATCTCACAATTCCATGGTGGTGGAGTCCATTCTCAAAAGAGCCAGTACTGGGGAGTATGCCTCGGCGCCCCCAGGCAGAGAAGCTAGAACCCTGGATTCTTTTGGGAGGAAGATGTACCAGACTTCAGTGCTCATCTCCTGTATACAGTCCTACTAGATCTTCACGAGCGTCTACTTGTGAAACTCGGTGCGACAGCTGTCTGACTTGGTCGATATGCTCCTTCCGGAGCACACTGAGCCTTTTTGCCAATTGGTCAAGCGGCAGAAGGCATGTCAAAAGTTCTTGGCCAGGGGCACTTACGACACTTTTGATGTGGCATCCAGGATCTCTGCTCAATGCGCAGATTCTCATAGCTGCGTGTTTCTGACTTGGAATATTCTGTTCAGCAGAGATTGGCGGATGCCCCTTGCCGGGGGGGATAACCTTTTTGGAGAGAAGATTGAAGAGGTCACTGACCAAATTTAAAAAAAACACACTGATACCATCTCTTCTCTCTCCTGCCTCCTCTTTTGCCTGCAGGCTTAATCACTATATCAGTGTTGGTAGCCAGTGATTGTACTGCTGTAATCTCTTTTTTGGTTAGGTTGTAGAAACGTTGTTTTTTCTCATGCTCCATTATTTCTACATCTTGATGTATGCATTTGTTAAACGCCTAAATGAGCAGATCAACCGAACCTAGAGGTATTCATTTTGAAGGTTTTTTGACAACAGAGAAGTCAATGCTTGGAGTGGTACCTAAGAATGAGTGCATGATATTAAGTTTTCTAATGAATTTGAAGAGATCCACACATGTCTGAAAAGCATTATATTGAGAAGTCGGTTCAAGAGACCTTTCTATAAGACTAGACATTGTGTCAGACAGGACGGCAGTGGATAAGTTAAAGGTGGGAAGGTAAATTTATGCCTTACCTGCTGATAATTTTCTTTCCTTTAGTAGCAGATGAATCCAAGAACTGGTGGGTTGTGTCCATCTACCAGCAGATGGAGATAGATATTACAAAGCTGAAGGCAGTGATACCAGCCAGCCAGCTCCTCCTTCACCTCAGTAGTCTCATCACCAAGCAGAATCAGACAAGAAACCAGGAAGCCTTCCTCATCAACCATACAAAACAGAAACTTGTCAGTCTGATTTAAGAGAATCCACGACTGCGATGGAGTCCTCTTCAGTGGTTTCTGTTCTCTTGCCTCTTCTCCTTTTTTTTTTTGTTTTTTTTTTAAACTAAAGACCAGAACAAGAACAGATAGACAAAACAAGTGCGGCTGACAAAGGGCAGGATCCTGGATTCATCTGCTGCTACTAAAGGAAAGAAAATTATCAGCAGGTAAGGCATAATTTTACCTTCCTTAGCGTATGCAGCAGATGAATCTAAGAACTGGTAGGATGTACCAAAGCAATCCCTAAGTAGGGTGGGAAGTCACCGCTCCCCAAGACAGAACCGCCGCTGCAAAGGCAGCATCTAAATAGTGAAAGCACACCCGTTCCGCCCAAGAAGTAGATAGCAAACTTGTGAAATGAGCCTGAAATGCCACTAGCGGGATGCAACCTTTCCAAAAAATCCACAAATTATCTGTAATCCAATGAGAAAAAAATCAGATCAGACCAGAGGCTGTCGTCCCACGGCAAGAACCAGCAACAAAGAGACGATCTGAATGATGAAAAACATGCAACATCTGCAAATACTGGAGAGCCCTCTGAACATCCAGAAGATGAAGCGTCATGTACTCCGTGTGAAAATCCCCCTCCCGAAAGGGAAGAAAGAGAGGCTGAAAAAGAAAAGCCAAACCACAGCCGAAAAAGAAAGAAGGAACCGAAAGCAAGGTCACTCCAAACTCAGCAAATTGCAGAATAAACAGCTTGGAATGGCTGTACTAAAAATTCAGACACTCTCCGTGCCGAAGAATTCGCTACCAAGAACACTACTTGTAAGTTCCTAGGTGAAGCATTCTGCAAAGGAACAAAAGGAGTTAGAAGCAATGCTCGGTAGACAAGGAACCCCAAGCTAGACTCGGAGAATACGAACGAGGTTTCAGGGAGAAGGTCGCAGCAGTGGAGGAGCAAAGCACTCTGCAAGAAATGCACCACCTCCGAGTGCAAGGCCAGGCCAGGTCCTTCTGCAACCCATCCTGCAGAAAGAACTCAACTGCTGAGGAACAGACGCCCACAATGAAGACTAAGCATGGGCCACAACCAGACTCAAAAAATCTTCAACACCTGAGAATATGCGGTTGCAGTGGACCGTGGACCACATACAAGATCGCAACAGAACAGTAACCATAGCGTCCAAAGTCGACCTCTCAAAACACCAGGCTGTAAGACCAAAGCGAGTGGGCTCATCCACTCAGGAGCGGACCCAGAACGAAGAGCCCGGAGTCAAGCAGATCCAAAACGAAGGCACCACCAGGAGCCTCACTATAGCCGCATACCAAGGGCGCAGTGGTTAATCCGGAGCTACCAGAATGACTCGACCCCAGTGGACAGCGATCTGAAAAGAACTCGGCTGCAGAGAGGCCATGGAGGAAACACTATCGAAGAACGTCCTCCGGCCAAGGATGCAATAGAACAACCAGCCCTGCTGAATCACCCTCTCTCCGATGACAGAAGAATGAAGGCACCTGGGCATCCAGCCTGGACACCATCATAAGTACATAAGTACATAAGTAGTGCCATACTGGGAAAGACCAAAGGTCCATCTAGCCCAGCATCCTGTCACCGACAGTGGCCAATCCAGGTCAAGGGCACCTGGCACGCTCCCCAAACGTAAAAACATTCCAGACAAGTTATACCTAAAAATGCGGAATTTTTCCAAGTCCATTTAATAGCGGTCTATGGACTTGTCCTTTAGGAATCTATCTAACCCCTTTTTAAACTCCGTCAAGCTAACCGCCCGTACCACGTTCTCCGGCAACGAATTCCAGAGTCTAATTACACGTTGGGTGAAGAAAAATTTTCTCCGATTCGTTTTAAATTTACCACACTGTAGCTTCAACTCATGCCCTCTAGTCCTAGTATTTTTGGATAGCGTGAACAGTCGCTTCACATCCACCCGATCCATTCCACTCATTATTTTATACACTTCTATCATATCTCCCCTCAGCCGTCTCTTCTCCAAGCTGAAAAGCCCTAGCCTTCTCAGCCTCTCTTCATAGGAAAGTCGTCCCATCCCCACTATCATTTTCGTCGCCCTTCGCTGTACCTTTTCCAATTCTACTATATCTTTTTTGAGATACGGAGACCAGTACTGAACACAATACTCCAGGTGCGGTCGCACCATGGAGCGATACAACGGCATTATAACATCCGCACACCTGGACTCCATACCCTTCCTAATAACACCCAACATTCTATTCGCTTTCCTAGCCGCAGCAGCACACTGAGCAGAAGGTTTCAGCGTATCATCGACGACGACACCCAGATCCCTTTCTTGATCCGTAACTCCTAACGCGGAACCTTGCAAGACGTAGCTATAATTCGGGTTCCTCTTACCCACATGCATCACTTTGCACTTGTCAACATTGAACTTCATCTGCCACTTGCACGCCCATTCTCCCAGTCTCGCAAGGTCCTCCTGTAATCGTTCACATTCCTCCTGCGACTTGACGACCCTGAATAATTTTGTGTCATCGGCGAATTTAATTACCTCACTAGTTATTCCCATCTCTAGGTCATTTATAAATACATTAAAAAGCAACGGACCCAGCACAGACCCCTGCGGGACCCCACTAACTACCCTCCTCCACTGAGAATACTGGCCACGCAATCCTACTCTCTGCTTCCTATCTTTCAACCAGTTCTTAATCCATAATAATACCCTACCTCCGATTCCATGACTCTGCAATTTCTTCAGGAGTCTTTCGTGCGGCACTTTGTCAAACGCCTTCTGAAAATCCAGATATACAATATCAACCGGCTCCCCATTGTCCACATGTTTGCTTACCCCCTCAAAAAAATGCATTAGATTGGTGAGGCAAGACTTCCCTTCACTAAATCCGTGCTGACTTTGTCTCATCAGTCCATGTTTTTGTATATGCTCTGCAATTTTATTCTTAATAATAGCCTCCAACATCTTGCCCGGCACCGACGTCAGACTCACCGGTCTATAATTTCCCGGATCTCCTCTGGAACCCTTCTTAAAAATCAGAGTAACATTGGCTACCCTCCAGTCTTCCGGTACTACACTCGATTTTAGGGACAGATTGCATATTTCTAACAGTAGCTCCGCAAGTTCATTTTTTAGTTCTATTAATACTCTGGGATGAATACCATCAGGTCCCGGTGATTTACTACTCTTCAGCTTGCTGAACTGACCCATTACATCCTCCAAGGTTACAGAGAATTTGTTTAGTTTCTCCGACTCCCCCGCTTCAAATATTCTTTCCGGCACCGGTGTCCCCCCCAAATCCTCCTCGGTGAAGACCGAAGCAAAGAATTCATTTAATTTCTCCGCTACGGCTTTGTCCTCCTTGATCGCCCCTTTAACACCATTTTCGTCCAGCGGCCCAACCGACTCTTTGGCCGGTTTCCTGCTTTTAATGTATCTAAAAAATTTTACTATGTATTTTTGCTTCCAACGCTAATTTCTTCTCAAAGTCCTTTTTTGCCCTCCTTATCTCCGCTTTGCATTTGGCTTGGCATTCCTTATGATCTATCCTGTTACTTTCAGTTGGTTCTCTTCTCCACTTTCTGAAGGATTGTTTTTTGGCTCTAATGATTTCCTTTATCTTACTGTTTAGCCACGCCGGCTGACGTTTAGTCTTTTTTCCCTTTTTTCTAATACGTGGAATATATTTGTCCTGAACCTCCAGGATGGTGTTTTTAAACAGCATCCACGCCTGATGCAAGTTTTTTACTCTGCGAGCTGCTCCTTTCAGTCTTTTTTTCACCATTTTTCTCATTTTGTCGTAATCACCTTTTCTATAGTTAAACGCTAGCGTACTTGATTTCCTAGTTTCACTTCCTTCAATGCCAATATCAAAACCGATCATATTATGATCACTGTTATCAAGCGGCCCTCGTATCGTTACCCCCTGCACTAGATCATGAGCACCACTAAGGACTAAGTCTAGTATTTTTCCTTCTCTTGTCGGCTCCTGAACTAGCTGTTCCATGAAGCTGTCCTTGATTTCATCAAGAAATCTTATGTCCCTTGCGTGTACAGATGTTACATTAACCCAGTCTATATGCGGGTAATTGAAATCCCCCATTATTATTGTGTTGCCCAGTTTGTTTGCGTCCCTGATTTCCTTTAACATTTCCGCATCCGTCTGTTCGTCCTGGCCAGGCGGACGGTAGTACACTCCTATCACTATCCTTTTCCCCTTTGCACATGGAATTTCAATCCACAGTGATTCCAAGGAGTGTTTTGTTTCCTGCAGAATTTTCAATCTATTTGATTCAAGGCTCTCGTTAATATACAATGCTACCCCTCCACCAATCCGATTCACCCTATCACTACGATATAATTTGTACCCCGGTATGACAGTGTCCCACTGGTTATCCTCCTTCCACCAGGTCTCAGAGATGCCTATTATATCTAATTTTTCATTTAGTGCAATATATTCCAACTCCCCCATCTTATTTCTTAGGCTCCTGGCATTCGCATATAGACATTTCAAACTATGTTTGTTGTTCCTAAGTACATCATGCTTAGTACTTGACAGTATTAATTGGCAATCTTTTGTCTGATTTTTATTGTTATTTAAAGATACCCGATCTACTACAATCTACCTACGGAGCTCTCTACCTGAGGCCATGTTGGAGAAGCACTGGTGCGGAATAACCATTCTGCCGAGACCAGAAGGTGACAGAAATGAGAACTCACCGTAGGAAAAGCCCGCAAAGTGGGCCGTGTAGAAACAGAACACGAGGTCCTCTGCCCATTCCATGGAGGCGACACGCCTTGATGGCCACAGTCTGACTCCGAGTCCCACTCTGTTGAAGAAGCAGCCACCGCCTCATCTTCTCCAATGGCAGAAGCACTGCCTAGCCTGCAACGTGTCCTGAAGTGCTAGAAGATGAACAGCACCAAAAGCAGGTCCAGGTGAGGGAGACGGCACAAGCACTGTCTGGCCTGCAATGTGTCCTGAAAGGCTAGAAGACGAACAGCACCAAAAGCAGATCCAGGCGGGAGATCGGGTACACCCTCCCCTGTGCCATCTGAGACTTGCATCCGTGACCACCACCATCCACTGCGGAGGTGCCAAAGGCATCCACAGGGAGGAATTGTGAAGCCACCAGTTCATGTGCCGGCGTACCGAGAACAGCCACACAAGACACTGCTGACACTCCTGGAACACAGGAGACCACCCGTCGAGAAGCAAGAGCTGTAAATGTTGTCTATGAGCACCGCCCACAGCACTACCTCCAAAGTGTCCGCCACAAAGCCCAAGACATAAATGCATAGCCAGGCCCGAGGACTCAGCACCCTGAGCAGACTGCGCACCCAAGTCTGAACATAGATCCTCCAGTCCTCGGTTAAGAAAAAAATCGTACCAGAGCTGTCTGGAATGGGACGACGATTCCAAGAAGACCCGGGAAGATAAACTCTTGGATCTCATCTAGAGTGAGGTGCACTCTGATGCTGTCCTTGCAGAGAATGCCGTAAAATTCCCAAACCTAGGAAAAGGTGAATGGAGCCATAGCCATGCTGACACGCAAAGCCTGGAACTGAACATGAGGGATCAGAACGGCCAAACAAAGAAACCGCAGATGATGGGGCCAAAGAGGAAACAAAAGAAATGCTTCCTAAGGGAGAAGTGCAGGGAAAATTGAAGTGCAGGCTAAATTGAAGTAGCTCTGAATATAGCTAGCCAATATAAAGAAAAAGTGCATTAAAAGCCTTAGAGACACTGCAACAAACAGCTAGCTAGAAGTGCCACAGATAGAGTGGAAGCTGGAGCTGGAATAAAATACTTTGATCAGAGTCAGACAGCAAAACTAGAAGAGCAGAGCTGCTGTGGGGAAACCACCACTGCTAACCTTTGGCACTGTAGCCTAGTGTAAACTGTCCCAGCTATGGAAAGAACTGCTTGTCAAGGCAAGCAGTATGAGAGAGGGAAGTAAAATATGCCCCATAGAAAAGAATATGATGCACAAACCAGCCTTAAACCTGTGACCTTCAGGCTGAAAGCCAACCATCTTCCAGAAAAACATAACTATTTTGCTGAAGCTACTGCACCTGGAGCAACAGCCCTCAAAACAACAGCACTGAGGTTCCATGGGGACCAGAGCACTAGCCCCAGAAAATAACAATATGTAACATTTCCCACAGAAAGGTGGAGCCAAAGGCACTAAACCTAGAAACTGCCACTTGTAATTGTAAAGGAGCAAAAGGTGCAGAAAAAAAAAAAGAAAACCTACTGCACCTGGTA
Organism: Microcaecilia unicolor; assembly: GCF_901765095.1. Lineage (NCBI taxonomy): Eukaryota > Metazoa > Chordata > Amphibia > Gymnophiona > Siphonopidae > Microcaecilia > Microcaecilia unicolor. Next base: position 23,733,109 of record NC_044035.1, on the reverse strand, counting down.
TTCCTAGGCAGTCTCCCATCCAAGTTGAAACCAGCCAGGCCCAACCCTGCTGAGCTTCCAAGATCAGAGATCAGGCACACTCAGGGTGGTGTGCTCACAGGCAATAACTGTACTACCAGTATAAAGAGAGTTTCACAAAGGAAGAAGGGAAACTTCCAAGCTGTTCAAGAAACTGCCCTAAAAAAAAAACTGAGGGGACAGAGAAGTCTGTAAATAAAAATACTAAATAGGCCCATTCAGAGGCCCAACATACGAGTCCTGCTCCGATGCTGTTCACTGTTTCCCCACACCAGGAACAGCCTTAGCCAACACAGGAACTATAAGAAAATCTAAACTCACCACAGTGAGGCCTATTGCTATCAATGTACCCACTTAGGCTGTTGGGGGCAGCTTTACAGAGACTGGAGATTCAGGGTTAGGCTTTTGCTATAAACGACACTGTATTGTGTTTTTGCTAAAGAAGCTATAACTTGTAATAATTAGCTGAACTGCTGAAGCTTGCAAAAAGGACAGTTTGCCTAGAGGAAGCAGGTCCAACCAGATAACAGTTATAGCTTGTGCTGAGTTTCGCTTCTGCCATATGCTTATCAGTATATTCCTTTGGTCTGTGCAATGAAAATGAACTGTGTGTTAAGTTTCGATTTCCTGACTTCTGTGTAATCTTTTGTGAACTCAATACGCATGACTGCTGATAAAACCTATAAATGTTAGTGGCAAATGATACAGGGCACGCAGTGTTACTGAGCCACTCAGCTGCGTCACTGCTAGCAATAAAGTTTTCTTGATTCGGATCTGTTGCCTCGAGCCTCTTTATTTACTTGCTAATATCCGGTTACATTTCTGGCGAGCCAGCCAGGAGGCTCAGGGAACGAGGATATTCTTCCCCCTTTGGCGCACGGTCACGTCGGGACAGGCGGCCCCTCTCTGGCCGATCGGTGAGTGCGCACCACTGAGTTAAGTGTCCGACCGCCCAGAAGAGGGGCTGCACAGGACCGGGTGACCTGCACCAGGGCTGCAGGATCCGAACAAGACAAACTTTCATCCCCGAGGTATCCTGAAGCCAGGCGAGTATACTTGGGAATTTGGCCAGTCTGTTAAAGGACCGAAGGGGGGCCTGATCAACCCCCACTGGGCGCCGAGTAGGAACTAGGTTCCGAAACCCGCCCGAGACTCGGAGGAACGGGAGGTCGGGTTTCTTGTTTTGTGAAAGAGTGTGACTGGCACTGCGGGTCTGGGCTGGGTGACCGCGTCCCAGCCGGTGCAGGCTGAAAAACCCTCACGTGTCCGGTGGAATGGGACCCCTTACCCCTCCACCAACCCTTTCCCCTTTTTCTGTCTACTATCCTTTTGTACTCAGGCCAGGATGGGCGGGGGTGGGTCCACACCCTTAGACCTAATGACTGAACATTTTAGCGAAGTGTTCGACCAGAAACTATGTACAAAGGGAAGTATGATCCAAAGATGCCAAGTCATGGGGCCAGGACTCGGCCAGATAGTTGAATGGCCGGATCTTTCGCATTCAGCCAAGCGGCCTGGGTTCAGAACATAGTTATCATTGAGGGCAATCCAGGCCACCCTAATGACATACCATATCAGGGATCCCCCAAAGTGGGTAAGAAGGGGAGTTGAAGCGGCTGCTCTCATCATGATGGCACAAATGAAGGACAGGAATAATAGACGGGAGAAAAAGAAAAATAGAGTGACCACCATGGCCACACCAACCATGGCCGCGATAGAAATTACAAACAGAGGAACCAGTATAAAACCCAGCAAAACCCCTACCCCTACTGCACCCCCTGCAAAGACTATATTCCCAAACCTCGAAGAGGAGGAGGTTTTACCCCCACCTTACAGTCCTTTATATCCTAACCTGCCAAACTTGCCGGGTCCCGGAGACCGGTCACCTGTTGGCTCAGTCCAAGATGAATCTGGCTCTGATCACGATGAAGAGAGAGAGCAACAGGCCTCCCCGGACTCGACCGCACCTCTTAGTGTGACCACGTCCTCTACTACCGGAGGTCTAGGACCCGGCACCCATAGCAAAATTCCCCGGAAGACCACGGCACTTCAGAAGGCCCCAAAGAAACGAGGAACTAGTCCTGACAGCCAGCATGGCAAGCCAACGAATACATTTCCCATCCGACAGACTACCAACTATGTTCCCCAGGTAGCCGTGGGTGAAGGCCTGGCTCAACCCCTACCACTGACAATGTACACTTACATACCCTTCACTAGTTCCGACCTCCTTAACTGGAAACTCCACGGTCCCTCTTATGAAAAGAAGCCTGAACAGATGATCGAGATGGTGACGGGCCTAATTACCAGTCACAACCCAAACTGGGCAGACAGGCGACAACTGGGGTCCTATCTCCTCAGTACAGAGGAACGCCGCCAAGTGCAACAAAATATGGAAGACGCTGTCAGGGCGATCACCCCCCCAGGGAGACGATCCAGCTACCCGTACCAACCAACTTGTCCCGACTACTGACCCCCGATGGGACCATCAGACCCAGGAAGGGCGGAATCGCATTGCCGCATACCAACAAGCCTATCTGGAGGCCCTGAAAAAGGGAAAAAGAAAGATCACCAACATTAACAGAATCCACGATATAACCCAGAAAAAGGAAAAAAGACCCGGGGACTTCTTGGAAAGATTGATGGACGCATACCGGAAACACAGCCCTTTCGACCCAGAGGACCCTAACAACCGGCAAATGTTAGTCATGAGTTTCGTTAGTCAGTCCGCCCCGGACATACGCAAGAAGTTACAGAAAACCGAAGGATTTGAAGAAATGAGCATTAGTCAATTAAAGGCCAATGGCGGATAGTGTTTGGGAATAGAGACCAAGAAGAAAAGAGAGAAGTAGACGAATGCGAGAGAAAGTAAGTCTTTTAGCGGCTGCCTTGAAGGACACCCGGGCAGGGAGTCAGGAAAGAGGACCCCCAAGGAGTGGGGGAACCAGAGGATGACAGGGGAGTAGACCCCCCTTTAGGAAGAAACCAGTGCGCTTATTGCAAACAAGAAGGCCATTGGAAAGCAGAATGCGAGGAAAGACGACAAAAATATGGACGTGAGGAGGTTACTGCCGGACAAATCTGTCCCCGATCGCCCTCGGATCCCCAGATGAGAAAGCCGAGGCTCCTCCGCCTCCTCCACCTTGGAGTCTTGAAGCTGACCAGATCCTCCTGGAACACTCCATTATTGCCGGTCAAGAAACCAGGGACCACGGAATACCGGCCAGTCCAAGACCTAAAAAAGGTCAATAACCAAGTGATGGACATAGTTGCCCTAGTACCCAATCCTTACTCCATCCTGGCTCAGGTGCCGGCTCAAGCTAAATAGTACAGCATCATAGACTTGAAAGACGCCTTTTTCTCCATACCACTCGCCAGAGACTGCCAGGCGGTCTTTGCCTTCACGTGGGAGGATTTGCAGACCGGGGCCAAACAACAACTGACGTGGACTCATCTCCCACAAGGATTCAAGAACTCACCAACCCTGTTCGGGGAACAACTCGCCAGAGATCTGAAGCGCCGTCCACCACCTTCTGGACATAGAGATGTACTGAGGTGGAGGAGGAGCTGGCCGTCTGTTATCACTGCCTTCAGCTTTGTAATCTCTATCTCCACCTGCTGGTAGATGGACACAACCCAACAGTTCTTGGATTCATCTGCTGCATATGCTAAGGAATCTCTATTTCCAGCTGTTCAGACGGTGTTCTCTGCTCACTTGTCAATATGGTCAGTAGCTGCTCCTGCCTCTCACCCATCCTCTACCTCAAAATCTGTCTTGTACTGGAGGATATCCTCTGTATGGAGCCGAATGTCTGGATTGCGTTATTCTTTGTTCTCTCTTCCACATCGGGTCTAAAATAATCTTGAGGAGGTTCTGGATGTACAGGTGTTGGTGAGGTAATTGGACTGTGGAGTGGAGAAGTAAATACATTGCTTAAGTCACTTCTAATTCTTTTTCTACTTTGGTCCTTATGTATGTGTTCACTTCTTTGAACCAAATGGGGTACAAGCTGTGGTAAAGGTATAAGTGGGTCTGGAATTATAATTTCTTGCTTTACTAAAAGAGTAAATAGACCCCTTCCTGTAATCAGCTTAATCTCAGTTGAATTTACTATCCTTGGTCTCCCTAATCTCATTTTTGAATTTATCCAGATATTGCTTGACATCTTGAGATACTAAATCAAAATTAGGATAATCTTTTCTTTTTTTTTAAATTTTTGGAAGATTTTATTGAACATTGACAAATGTACAAACATCAGCAACTTTTTCAACAGTTTTAGGAATATCCTCCCCCCCCCCCCTCAACCCCCCAGACAATCGGAACCCCACTGACCTAATCAACTCCTCGTAGGATAATCTTTTTTAAAGGGTTTTAAGTTTTTCATCACTGGTTTCTTTTAAGGTATTGCTTTTGTTTTTAGCTGTTTCTGCTAGTAAAATCATAAGGTCTAATGTACACTTATTTAAAATAGAACACCATGATCATCTAAAATCATAGTCAGGCCTTTTGAAATACATAAGCTCCTAGGTATCCATTTTGCTCAACAATAGTTAATCATGCTAATAAAATGCAATTTGTTACATATAGCATTTTTCTGAATGCTAATAACATCGGTCCATCTATCCAACAATGATGTCACAGGTGGATTAATAATGTCTTCTTTGGTAATATGGTCTACCACTTGACCAAGGCAATTGAGGTATTCCTCACTGTAGCTCAGAACTTCGTCCTATGGCTGAAATGTCATGTTGTAATTTCAAGGGAACACTCGAAAAGCTACTACAAAGTGAAGGAATGTAGAAAACTATGAAGAAAGGATGCTGAAAAGAAGGAGTAGTGTGGTCAACAGAACACTTCCAGAAGAAGACACATGGATGATAATGATGAATCAACACAAGTTTATTGCATGAATGGGCTCAACACGGCACCGTGTTTCAGCTAATGTGCCTGTATCAGGAGTTTGAAAAAGACATATTTATGGCATCTTAAAATAAAAAAATACAGCATAACAATAATATTAGAAAGTAATATACAAATATTTATATAAAACAAATAACAAGTAGATGTTCACATGATCTACAAGGATAGAGAGACTCTGTAGTGCACAAATCTTTATACAAATCAAAAGACAAAAAAAAAATGGTGTTCACATAAATATATTAGAGTAGAAAGACTTTATACAGTCTACTTAGTATAACAATAACAATGTCTTCTGTGTGTGTAATAAGATCAAAACACACAGAAGAAGGATGTTTATTTGGCCCCAAAGATACTCTCTGCCCTTCTGCTTTCTAAATTTATGCACAAAACTATAGAGATCTGAATTACCAACTCCTTCTTTGTAAGTAAGGAAAGGCAGTATATGAAAGGAACACAATTTGTGCAAAAGCGCTGTTTGCTTGCTTTTTGGACTGTCATTGTGTCTGTCAAAGAACAGCATGCCATTATTACGATGGACGGGAAAATCCACTACTTATTTCTAGGATAAGCAGCATAGAATCTGTTTTACCCTTCTGGGATCTTGCAAGGTACTTGTGACCTGGATTGGTCACTGTTGGAAACAGGAAACTGAACTTGATGTACATTTGGTCTGTCCTAGTATGGCAACGCTTCTGTTCTTATGAAGGAGCTTTCTGATCACCATATGCACAGCTTGTTAGGGCTGCGGAGCTGGAAGCAATATACAAATGGAGAGGTTCAAAGTATACAAGCCAAACAGTCCAAAGAAAAGCACAAAGGGCTCTGAAGAATAGAACAAGTGTACTTTAATAATGACTCGACACAGGCCATGTTTCAGCGTAAACAAACTCCTGCCTCAGGGTTCAATTCCACCAAACTGCACTAAGTGCACAAGTCTCAACAAACAGTAATCCACTCAGTCAGTGTAAAATCCAGTGTATGGAGCACAGCTTTGTGTAAACACTCTCCCTTTGGAATGCAGAATATATACAACAGAGGAAAGAGAGCTTTATTCTCAGCAGCTGAGGTTTCGGTGAGGTCAAACGTTCACATCAGAAAGGGATGACCAGTGAGACACTACAGGCTGCAGTCCAAATTAATCATTAGTCAAAAACCCCTTTGAGACAGTATACATTAGCTTACCCTAATGACCCAACTTAACTTTTTAAGCCCACCACATGATTCCTGTCCTGAAGATTATTATACCTTAGACCATGTCTCCCACTCTCCTTATGCTCATCCCCCACTCTTGTCTTCTCCATTCTTCCTACTCCTTACCTCTCCCAAACTCCTTTCCTTTTGCACATCTGTTTACTTCTCCATGTTTAATTTACATATCCTTAAAACCCCACTATTACCATGTTTACTACAATTTGTAATATTCTCATTCAAAACTTGTAATTCTATTTGCTATGTAAGCCGCATTGAACCTGCTTAGTCAAGATCGGGAGGCGGGGCTGGTGGTTGGGAGGCGTGGATAGTGCTGGGCAGACTTATACGGTCTGTGCCAGAGCCAGTGGTGGGCAGCGGGACTGGTGGTTGGGAAGCAGGGATAGTGCTGGACAGACTTGTACGGTCTGTGCCAGAGCCGGTGGTTGGGAGGCAGGGCTGGTGGTTGGGAGGTGAGGATAGTGCTGGACAGACTTATATGGTCTGTGCCAGAGCCGGTGGTTGGGAGGCGGGGATAGTGCTGGGCAGACTTATATGGTCTGTGCCCTGAAGAGCACAGGTACAAATCAAAGTAGGGTATACACAAAAAGCAGCAAATATGAGTTATCTTGTTGGGCAGACTGGATGGACCGTGCAGGTCTTTTTCTGCCGTCATCTACTATGTTACTATGTTTACTATATATGGGAAACCGCAGGGTACAAATGTAATAAATAAATACATATGAGAGGAGAGAACTGGCTTCATAAATCAGTGACTGTCACTTGTTCTAATCTTTGGGTTGGAGCAATATACAGAGATGCCAAGGGTGGACCATCGCAAAAAGTGAGGTTCACCATCACAGTGAGTAAGAATCAGTGCAGCCACAGTATAAATTTGAAAAGAACTGTATGTTTTGCTTTCTAAGGGCTTCTTTTACAGAGCCACTCTAGCGATTCCCGTGAGGCAAATGAGAGGAAGCCCATAGGATTTGAATGGTCTTTCTCTCATTTGCCGCACCAAGAATTGGTAGCGCGGCTTTGTAAAAGAAGCCCTAAATGTTGCTGAGGCTCTAGGGCAATAGTTTTGGAACACTTATATAGATGGGGAGAAAATACAAGATTATCATCGTCTCTCCTGCCTGCCCTCTCCCCCCTACCATTGTACAGCATTGCGCCTTCTCTTACCTCCTTCTCTGGGATGAGCTCTGAACAACAAAAGAACCAAGTCGGAAATTTACATACTTAAAATACCATGTCCTTTCAGGAAGGAAGGTACTCTGTCCAGTTCAGCTGGGTATACCTAAGCTGTGTAAATTAGCCTCAGTTTGCTGTAGCTGGTGTAACTACAAAAGCTTCCTAGAAGCCAGTAAAGCTGATGTAAGTAAAACTGAGCATTCTTTAAACATCTGTCAAAGCTCAAAACCACTGTCCAAATTCAGGTAAATGTATAGTCTGAGAAGTATATTTTTCTAAGTTCCACAGTCACCTTTATTAATAGTAAGAGGGAGCTTCAAGTGTAGATCTTGCTTAAGACTTGTATCTATTGTAAACTTAAATGCTCCCAGAACATAGTGCTTTTTTTCTACTTTTTGCTAGCTGATTGTTGATTTTTTTTTTGTCAGTTTTCTGTCCAGGTCTTCTTCCTATTGTGGTATTTACTTTCCTTTACTATATATTACTATATGTAATTTCATTAATAATAGTTTGTAGCTGTAGAATTTTTTCTGTACAAGACTATATTGTAATAAATTGTATAAATAATTTAAAAAAGCATTGTTCATCTCTGACTGTGGTAGCATCTGTGGCACATATTCATGTCTGTTCATCATTTCTATAACGTTGATCTTTCCACCAAGTTTATCCTCAACCTTTTCCTGGCATCTCTGCTGCTCTTGCTCATCAACCAACTTCATAATGACCTTGAGTGCATCCCATGGTTGGTGTGAATCATCTGAGAAAGGCCAACATGATATATTATTTGGTAAAATTCCAGGGATATCAATCCTAGTCCATCACTTTCAGCTTTGTGAAGTATTCTAGAAAAGACAGGAAAAATTAATTTCAGACAGAAAAAAATACAACAGAAATATGTCCTAGTATAAACATTGTTTGATTTCTACTTAACTATATAAATGACTAGTAAATGCCAAATTCAGCTACCTTCTTTTTTTTTTTTTTTTTAATGTTTTTATTAACGTTTTCCTTTAACATTGCATAACATCATTGTAAACAGTACATTATTCTAATCCTCAGCTCATAAAACAACTTCAAATTTCCCCATTCCCTCCCCTGCCCCCCTCAGAGCATCTCAGGAATATATCAGTCTCTTCATGTACTATAAGTCCCCCAGTAAGCAGGTCACACATCTAGCCCTCGCCACTCCAGATATGGTGTCCATGTTTTTAAAAATCTCACCATTCCTCCACGCCTCAGGGCTGTGAGTTTGTCCATCAGGCAACAATAATCTGTCTTTGCCAACACTTGGTCCACCGAGGGTGCCCCCAGTTGTTTCCAGTTCTTAGCAATTAATATCCTGGCTGCTGTAACAACATAGGAGAGCAGATCGTGGGATAAACCACGACTGTCAAATTCAGCTACCTTCTAAACACGCTTGTGGAGTCAGTCAGTAAAAATGTATTGATTCTGACTTCAGCTTTGAAATTTAAAAAAATGTTATAATATACATTAAATTTATTTTATATTTGTAAGTACCAATACTTAAGATTCAGGACAAAAAATTTAAAGCCTAATAACAAAAGGATTCAAAGATGGAAGTAGAAAAATAAGAGTAGGCGGAGGTTTGGTGTACCAACTCCACTACCCTACTTCTAAATGTTTGGCTTAAGAATTTAAGCTGGCCATTATAGTTTGCCTATTTAAGCACTGACAAGAACTTCTGCTACATTTTTATTTTGCCAAATGAGGAGTCTCTTTCATGCAAAGTGTTTTCTTCGACATCTAAGTGAAGTGCTTCCATAGCTCTTACAATTCCTTTGTTTATATCCTGTTTTGGGTTTACTTCACAAGCATGTTTACAGATGAAGTGTTATCCCATGACCTCTTTGCACAGATGGGTAACTCTACTTTACCTAGAAATCTCCCATAGCCTTTCTTAAAGTGCTGTTAAGTCCATTAGATGACACTCTCACATAAGTTACAACCCATGACTTGTGTTCCCACTTTTCCAATGGAATAGATCCATTCCTTCTTGTAGTGGAACTTCCCAGAGCTCCGGTGGAGGAGGATGAGGGTAAAGCAAAGTAACCTTCCACAGACACCTCCAGCACTTGTGACTGACAGTTCATCTTGATACTGCATGCTGTAGGAAACAATTCACACAGAACAAACCTGTTCTAAACATCAGAAAAAAAGTATTAAGATAAAACTGAATTCAGCTGCTTTTGACGAGCATCTAACCACCATAAAAAATAAAGCAACATTCTTGGGAATTCTTACATTGGTCCAACAAAAAAGTATTTCACTGCCTGCAGAAAATTCAACAGCAGCCAAGAGAGATTTAAGGCTCGACTATCACCCCAAATCAGAAAAAGAAAATTAAAAAAAACACTCTAGTAAACCAAACCCATAGAACACATTAAAAATAAAATGAATGGTGAAATTTATGAATGCTTATTTCCTTTCCTCAAGCCCTACTAGCCCAGTCTGCCCCAATGGCTTCTGTCTCTTTCCGACCAGCAGATGGAAGTAGAGAAAAGTGAACTTTTCCAGTGACTTCACTGGTATAATGACGGGTGCCTGCTGGAATCCTTCAGTGTTACTTTACTCAAGCAGTATAAGTTCAGATCAAAAAAACTTTCTCCATAAGGAAAACCTCTGCAGAACATAAGAACAGCCAAACTGGGTCAGACCTTTGGTCCATCTAGCCCAGTATGCTGTTTCCAACAGTAGACCAGTGATGCACATTGGGAAGAATAATCTAAGTCATAGTTACCTGGTACTAGGCTTTACCTTAGAAGTCACCACACAAGAAAAAGATCTAGGAACTGAAACTCAGTGTGTTATGGCAGCCAAAAAAGCAAACAGGGTGCTCAGAATTATTAGGAAAAGGATGGAGAATAAGATCAAGAATATTATAATGCCTCTAACATATTAGTTACTATATCACTCTGTGGTGTGACCCAAGGAGGTTTATTGACAGGAGATGATATGAGCCTATCTGGCCCATTATCTGGGCTGAAGCCAGTGGGCTGAGCTTGCCGCCATATTGGTTTGTCTAAAATGATAGCAAACTTGTGAGGTTTATACTGTTGTATTACACCTCCTAGGTTTTGCATTCTCTCTGTTAAGAGGGGATCGGGGGTGGGGGGATTTAGGGAGTTTTTGAGGGATCTGTGAAAGGGGAGGAGGGTTAATGTAATTGTCAGTGCTCCAGAGCGGCAAAAGGTAAAGGAAGGATACTGCAGGATCCTCAGAATTCTCCCAGATCCTCTTAGTAAACCTTTAAAAATTCACTTTTTTGTTATACAATCATTAAGATGCAGACTTTTTACATATATTTTTCCCTTTTGTTTTTGTGTTTTTTAAAAATACGTTTAGATGTTTTTTACTCTGTGGATTATTCTCCTGGACTCTCCTGCTATCCTACAGCATTTTTATACTCCTTAAAAGTTGACTGAAGAGAGCTCCCTTTCTTATTTGCAATGCTGTATTGTGGATTTCAGTGCTGCGCTATATACCTTTATTTTATTTTTTCCCCCCATCTCAAAAAAGACAATGGCCAGGATGCCTCTGTCTATCCCACGATTACACTCCAATCGCCTGATGCAAAGCGATTTAACTGGCAGGAAAGACTTGTGGTACAGACTGAATATTGATTCTGTCTCCCTCTCTCTCAGCGATTCTACTGTCTCGTACACAGAACCCCCTTCCTCCTGGAAGCCTTTCACCACTCCACGTGCTCTCTGACAGCTTTTTTTTTTTTTTTACTTTAAAGTTTTTATTGAGAGCTTAACAAGCATAACACCTCAAAATACTGAACACGTATTACATTCCTTGTAGAACAATATACCTCCAAGGTTAAACATTTACATGTATAAGTGCATAGTTCTCTTTTCGACCTACCCACTCTCCGTTTTTATCCCCCCCTCCTCCCTTCCTTGATCTATTTATTCCCCTTCCCCCTCCCTCCCTTTCCCACCCAAACTAACTCCCTTCCCTTCCCCTATGTATAGTAACTTAAACTTTACATTTCACCCAGTATGTTATCCAAACGCACCCACTCCTCAGCATCTAATTTTAATCGCCCCAGTCTGCGATCTGTTAGTTTCTCCATCTCGGCCACTATTTTAATTTTTGCTGCCCATTGCTGTCCGGTCGGTCCCAATTTCGATTTCCAATGAAAAGCTATAAGGGACTTCGCTGCCGCCAGACTTATGCGTTTTACCCGTCTATGCCATTTCGAACCCCTTCTATTCCCTCCCCCCAGAAGGCACCATTTAGGATCACAGGGGAAATCAACCTTCAGTGCTTTAGTGAGAGAGCTTGCAACATCTGACCAAAAAGTTTGCAGAACAGTACATGACCACCATATTCTGACAGCTTTTTTATTTATTTGAAAGCTTCCCATACGTAGTTCCTCTGTGTACATCCTTATGCTGCACAAGCCTGCATGTTTCTAAATATAAATAAAACAATGCACAACAACAACATGGATGCAGCAGCTGACAGTTTGTTTTGGACATACCAAGATGGTGGTTGCTGTGGGAACAGGCTTCAGGCGTCGCTTGTATCAACTATTTTAAATAATGAAAAGTGTGATGTAAAGCTTTATGAACCATTCAACAACAGATACACAGTTGAATACTGAACCATCTGCGAAGAACGAATACAGGCCTCAGACAGGTCCAAATATTTTTTATACACTCAATGTCTCTCTCTTAGTATCTGAGGATCTGAAGGCGACAAAACAGTGTGGCAAGGCGGTAGCCGTAGCCAGAAGGTTACTAGGCTGTATAGAGAGAGGTGTGACCAGCAGATGAAAGGAGGTGTTGATGCCCCTGTACAAGTTGTTGGTGAGGCCTCACCTAGAGTAATGTGTTCAGCTTTGGAGGCCATATCTTGCTAAGGATGTAAAAAGAACTGAAGCGGTGCAAAGAAAAGCTACAAAAATGGTATGGGATTTGCATTACAAGACGTATGAGGAGAGACTTGCTGACCTGAACATGTATACCCTGGAGGAAAAGAGAAACAGGGGTGATATGATACAGATGAGCAAATGTTTGAAATGTATTAATCCGCAAACGAACCTGTTCCGGAGACGGGAAGGCGGTAGAACTAGAGGACATGAAATGCAAATCAAGGTCGGGTATACACATAAAGTAGCACATATGAGTTTATCTTGTTGGGCAGACTGGATGGACCATACAGGTCTTTTTCTGCCGTCACCTACTATGTTACTATGTGTCACTAAACCTTGGTGCGACCTCACCTTCAGTACTGCTGTCTGTTCCTAACCAGCAGATGAAGGTACAGAATGTGAACTTTACCAGTACTTTTACTAGTATGGAGGCTGGTGCCTGACACACAGGCATACACAATAGCTCCATCTACATACTAACCTCAGAACACCTCCACCCAGACCTGTTAAAAGTGCACATGCTCCTGTTAACACGTAAGGTGCACCAAACACACATTCACACAACAAGCTTATAAAAGCCATTTCCATACTAGAACATGCTTCACACAGAAAATGATTTAGAAAGGTGGGAGAAATCCACAATTCCAGGAATAACATGTATAGAATGTTTGTACATTTGGGAAGCTCGCCAGGTGCCCTTGGCCTGGATTGGCCGTTGTCGTGGACAGGATGCTGGGCTCGATGGACCCTTGGTCTTTTCCCAGTGTGGCATTACTTATGTACTTATGTCCTCTACTTGGCTCACTTTTATTACATAGAGCAGTGATTTAACCTATTGTGATGTCATAGTGGCTCATTCCACCAATAAGAGCCAACCTCATTAGTGATGTCACAATGGCTTGATTGTATAGAATGTTTGTACGTTTGGGAAGCTTGCCAGGTGCCCTTGGCCTGGATTGGCCGCTGTCGTGGACAGGATGCTGGGCTCGATGGACCCTTGGTCTTTTCCCAGTGTGGCATTACTTATGTCCTCTACTTGGCTCACTTTTATTACATAGAGCAGTGATTTAACCTATTGTGATGTCATAGTGGCTCATTCCACCAATAAGAGCCAACCTCATTAGTGATGTCACAATGGCTTGATTGTATAGAATGTTTGTACGTTTGGGAAGCTTGCCAGGTGCCCTTGGCCTGGATTGGCCGCTGTTGTGGACAGGATGCTGGGCTCGATGGACCCTTGGTCTTTTCCCAGTGTGGCATTACTTATGTCCTCTACTTGGCTCACTTTTATTACATAGAGCAGTGATTTAACCTATTGTGATGTCATAGTGGCTCATTCCACCAATAAGAGCCAACCTCATTAGTGATGTCAGAATGGCTTGATTGTATAGAATGTTTGTACGTTTGGGAAGCTTGCCAGGTGCCCTTGGCCTGGATTGGCCGCTGTCGTGGACAGGATGCTGGGCTCGACGGACCCTTGGTCTTTTCCCAGTGTGGCATTACTTATGTCCTCTACTTGGCTCACTTTTATTACATAGAGCAGTGATTTAACCTATTGTGATGTCATAGTGGCTCATTCCACCAATAAGAGCCAACCTCATTAGTGATGTCACAATGGCTTGATTGTATAGAATGTTTGTACGTTTGGGAAGCTTGCCAGGTGCCCTTGGCCTGGATTGGCCGCTGTCGTGGACAGGATGCTGGGCTCGATGGACCCTTGGTCTTTTCCCAGTGTGGCATTACTTATGTCCTCTACTTGGCTCACTTTTATTACATAGAGCAGTGATTTAACCTATTGTGATGTCATAGTGGCTCATTCCACCAATAAGAGCCAACCTCATTAGTGATGTCACAATGGCTTGATTGTATAGAATGTTTGTACGTTTGGGAAGCTTGCCAGGTGCCCTTGGCCTGGATTGGCCGCTGTTGTGGACAGGATGCTGGGCTCATGGACCCTTGGTCTTTTCCCAGTGTGGCATTACTTATGTCCTCTACTTGGCTCACCTTTATTACATAGAGCAGTGATTTAACCTATTGTGATGTCATAGTGGCTCATTCCACCAATAAGAGCCAACCTCATTAGTGATGTCACAATGGCTTGATTGTATAGAATGTTTGTACGTTTGGGAAGCTTGCCAGGTGCCCTTGGCCTGGATTGGCTGCTGTCATGGACAGGATGCTGGGCTCGATGGACCTTTGGTCTTTTCCCAGTGTGGCATTACTTATGTCCTCTACTTGGCTCACTTTTATTACATAGAGCAGTGATTTAACCTATTGTGATGTCATAGTGGCTCATTCCACCAATAAGAGCCAACCTCATTAGTGATGTCACAATGGCTTGATTGTATAGAATGTTTGTACGTTTGGGAAGCTTGCCAGGTGCCCTTGGCCTGGATTGGCCGCTGTTGTGGACAGGATGCTGGGCTCGATGGACCCTTGGTCTTTTCCCAGTGTGGCATTACTTATGTCCTCTACTTGGCTCACCTTTATTACATAGAGCAGTGATTTAACCTATTGTGATGTCATAGTGGCTCATTCCACCAATAAGAGCCAACCTCATTAGTGATGTCACAATGGCTTGATTGTATAGAATGTTTGTACGTTTGGGAAGCTTGCCAGGTGCCCTTGGCCTGGATTGGCTGCTGTCATGGACAGGATGCTGGGCTCGATGGACCTTTGGTCTTTTCCCAGTGTGGCATTACTTAAGTTATATTCAACATGGTAAAAAGGGGAAATCGCATTTCCAGATTCCAAGGCGGCACTAAGCGTGGGAAGCGGCAACTCAGATGTGCAAGACCTGCAGGAGACACTTCGCACGCTCACGATATCCTTTTCTGCAAAATCCCCCCCCCCCCCCACCTCCGCGTCCTACCATTCAACTTATCCTTTAGACTTTTCAAATAAGTACCTGAATATAATGTAAACCGCTTTGAATGTAGTCGCAAAAACCTCAGAAAGGCGGTCTCTCAGCTCCCATTTTCCCTTTCCTTCTCCAGCAGCAGCGTCCAACCGCCTCACTTCTCTCCCCTCAGCTCCGCACCGCTAACTAACCGTCGCCTCGCCGGAAACAGGAAGTAGCACTGCACGAGCCAGAGGAAGTTGCATGAAGGGGGCGGGGCCGGGGCCGAGGAGGAAAGACAGACGTTGCGTCAGAGGCGGTTGGATGGACGACGGAGAGAAGGAAAACTGCAGTCAGAATCGGTTTGGGCGACGTGAACCAGAAGTTGGAAGGTAGGAAGCGGGTAGGGAGCGGTTTAGAATGAGGGGCGGGTGCTGTGCTGCAGGTAGGGGGACAGGTGGCGGACCGCCGAGGGGGGGTCCCCGGTCCCCGGTCCCCCGAAGCTGTGTGAAGAGGAGTGCTCGGTGTGTGGTGTGAGAGTAGTGAAATGTGTGCGCGAGTCAAAGAGATCCTGATTGTGTTAACGTAGTAGATGACGGCAGAAAAAAGACCTGCACGGTCCATCCAGTCTGCCCAACAAGATACTTTATACGTATACCTGAGTTTGATTTGTCCTTGCCTTTCTCAGGGCACAGACCGTAGAAGTCTGCCCAGCACTCTTCTTGTACTAAAATTCTGAAGATTCTGGAATCCTAAAGAGTTACAAGATTCCGGAATCCTAATTAGTAGCAACATTCCATGTAGAATCCCAAAGAGTAACATAGTAACATAGCAGATGACGGCAGAAAAAGACCTGCACGGCCCATCCAGTCTGCCCAACAAGACAACTCATATGTTGTGCTACTTCTTGTGTATACCTTACCTTGATTTGTATCTGCCATTTTTAGGACACAGACCGTAGAAGTCTTGCCCAGAACTAGCCCATTTTCTACTGTTATATATACTCTGATTCTCTATTTCATCAATGTGATTGTGGTTGAATTATATTGTAAGCCACATTGAGCCTGCAAATAGGTGGGAAAATGTGCGATATAAATGCAGCAAAATAAATAAATATCCATGTTATGAAAATGGTTGTTGTCATTACCTCTCATCTCTCCCTACATTCCTCCCCGCTTGTTGGACAGATCTCTCTTGTCGTCCCCCTTCTCCTCCACTGCTAACTCCAGGTTTCGCTCCTTTTCTCTCGCGGCACCTTATGCCTGGAATAGACTTCCTGGACCTGTACGTCTAGCTCCATCTCTACCTGTTTTCAAATCTATGCTGAAAACCCACTTTTTCACCACAGCTTTTGGCTCCTAACCACTACTCAATTCCCCTATCCTTGTTCCTTCTCACCCAGTACTTTCCTCGCCCTTAATTGTCTTGTCTGTCTGTATTTTTATATTGTAAGCTCTATCGAGCAGGGACTGTCTCTCTGTGTCAGGTGTTCAGCGCTGCGTGCGTCTGGTAGCGCTATACAAATGTTAATAATAATAATTGGATACTGAGCAAAGACAGTATATTTCAAGTGATAATTAGTATAGCATACTGGTGTATCTGCCAAAGGGATAGTAGTACTTGAAGTTAAAATGCAGATCTTTTCCCTGAATATTTGTTGTGGGTATCCTGAAAACCTGACTGCCTGGAGTGCCTCCAGGACCAGGTTTGGAAACTACTGTACTAGGGTGTTGAGCAATTGTAATAGTGATCTGCTGTATCCCTGAAGAATGCCATTTGTTGACTTGCAAATTGCTAGTTGTATTTATGAGGTGTGGTGCTTTGCTGAACAGTCGGTACAGGAAGGTTTTAAAAGGCATGGAACTTGGTGCAAGTTTTTGCTCATGCTCACTGCAATAACCCCCTTCGCCTGCAGATTTTCTGTACTTTCTGCTGGACAGTAGTGAATTAGCTGTGGGAATGAGGGGGTGGACGTTGCAGTTGAAAGGGATGTAAGGCATAAAGCAGGGGTGGGCAACCACGGTCCTCAAGGACCGCAATCTGATTGTGTTTTCAAGATTTCCACAATGAATATGCATGAGATCTACTTGCATACAGTAGAAGCTGTACGTGCAAAACAGTCTCATCCATAGTCATTGTGGAAATCTTGAAAACCCAACTGGGTTGTGGCCCTTGAGGACCGTGGTTACCCACCCCTGGCATAAACTGTGATATGTCAACTCATACTTCTCAAGAGTTAGTCCAAGGTAAGCAGAAGAAAGAGGGACACGCCGCCACAGTAATAGAAGGGTAGCTTACTTGAGTAGGGGGCTGAAAGCGAGGAAGGTCATGATTTGTATCCCACTTCTCCAGCTGCTACTCTGGCTAATTTTGGGCAAATCACTTCATCTTCCATTATATCGGGTATAAATTTAAACTGTAAGCCTTCTGTGGTGGACCTGTTAACCATAGATGAATTTCAAACTCGCCTTGGAAAGGTAACTAAATCTAAATTCACTAAGGAAAGGAAAGTGGTGGAAAATAATAGTACAGAAGAAATGAAATATTGGAAGGAGATCTAGTAAAGCTACAGACGCACTTTCCAAATTAATAGTGAACTCATCAATACATTACCCATTGTTTTATTATTATATAAGCCAGAGAATTAAAGGACAATGTGCATGTATCTACACATGCACACATTTCGCTTTTAAGAGGGTTTTTTTTTTTTTTAGTACTGTGAAGCAAAGAATTAAGTTCATTTATGATGGGCAGGAGTGGGGCTTAGACAGCAACTCCAGTAGTTGGGAACTAGGGCTAGTCCTGTGCAGACTTTTACAGTCTGATCCCTGAGAATGGTAAGGACAGATCAGGATAAATTTGTGTATTTTATAACACATTCATAAGTACATAAGTAATGCCACACTGGGAAAAGACCAAGGGTCCATCGAGCCCAGCATCCTGTCCACGACAGCAGCCAATCCAGGCCAAGGGCACCTGGTGAGCTTCCCAAATGTACAAACATTCTATACATGTTATTCCCGGAATTGTGGATTTTTCCCAAGTCCATTTAGTAGCGGTTTATGGACTTGTCCTTTAGGAAACCGTCTAACCCCTTTTTAAACTCTGCCAAGCTAACCGCCTTCACCACATTCTCTGGCAACGAATTCCAGAGTTTAATTACGCGTTGGGTGAAGAAACATTTTCTCCGATTTGTTTTAAATTTATTACACTGTAGTTTCATCACACGCCCCCTAGTCCTAGTATTTTTGGAAAGCGTGAACAGACGCTTCACATCCACCTGTTCCACTCCACTCATTATTTTATAAACCTCTATCATGTCTCCCCTCAGCCGTCTGTTCTCCAAGCTGAAAAGCCCTAGCCTCCTTAGTCTTTCTTCATAGGGAAGTCGTCCCATCCCCGCTATCATTTTAGTCACCCTTCGCTGCATCTGCATCTGCTACAAGTATGGGTTTTATGTATCTCAGTGGGGGAGCAGAAGACATCTTAAAAGTGGAACTTTTTATTTGCAGGTAGGGCTGCATGTTAATCACAGTTAATGCTGTGATTAATGTGTTATTAATTGCAGTTATTAAAATTGTGACATATCCTCCACACATCTCTTCCATGCCCAACCCTGCCATCCTCGGCGCGATCCGGCATCTTTTCTCCCACCCACAATTCCACATCCTCCCCAACCCTGCGCTCGAGTTTACTTTAAAGATAGTCTTCTGTTGGTTCCCAGCAGCGTTGCACAGCTTCTAAAAACTTACCTCTTTAAGCAAGCCTATACAAATGACTTGACTTAAATTAGGAGTCCATCTGCGCTACCCGGATCAGACTATATGACAGAACCTGAAATATGCTTCCCTACTTAATCCTTTTGAATTCATCCCTCTTCCAATCCTCTTTATACATTTTTCCTTAATCAACAACACACTATCCCAATGTACACCCTCTTCCCATTCCCTACATCTACCATCTTCCTCCCTTACCCATCTTACTCACCCACATTTTGTTGTCCACCTCTTCATATATTATAACACATAGAGTCCACACTCGCTGTTCATCAATGCATCATACATCCATCTATGATCCCCCATAATTCCACATTACTCATACATTTACTCACAGAAATATGTACACCATATGCTTTGTGTCTTAACACTGCCCTTAAGCTTCCCATTGTCTCCTCCCAATGTCTCAATGTTGATGTCCCATTGTGATTTTCCTAATGATAATTCGATTATCTCGCATAACTTGTACAGTATAACCCATAACCAAGTTGTAACAAATGTATTTTCATTATTCTTATCTTATTGTAAGCCACACTGAGCCCGCAAAGAGGTGGGAAAATGTGGGATACAAATGCAAACAATAAATAAATACAATTACAGTCGTTATCCAATCTGTGTTATCTTGTAAACCTGTTATATAAGCCGCATTGAACCTGCTAAGTGGGAAAGCGCGGGGTATAAATGTTACAAATAAATATGCTGCCTGTGGCCTGATCCGAAGCTTTCCCTCTGACTGTCTTGCCCAGGCAGAAACAGGAAGTGGTGTCAGGAGGCGGAACGGGCCAGAGGGAAAGCTCTGGAGCAAGGAGCAGATAGTCTGTGTGCAACGCTGCAGCCGCTGGGGACCAACAGAAGACCACCTTTAAGGTAGCCTGGAGGAGGGAAGGATTGAGAAGGGGATGTGACTTGCTGTAGAAGGGACCAGTATGATCTGAAAGCTCACGCACTATAGCATTTGTTGTTGGACCAATAAATTACCACAGTCTATAGATATTCCATTTTCCCCTATGACCAATAGGATTAGTGATACTCCAAAAGATGTGGTTGAGGAAAGAAAGGCAAAACGTTTGGCATGCAGAATGCATGAAGGATGTTGGAAGGAGGAACATAGGAAAGAATATAATGTCATGCTGAAAGGGGTAGGGAAGTACTCAGAAAGGCAAAGGCATGGAAACTAAGATAGCTAAAGACAAAGGAAAGTGACAAAACTTTTCATTATAGAAGAGAAAGGAAGAAAGGCAAAAGTAAGATTAAGAGAAGACTAGAAATGTGTTGCTGCTCATGGGGGTGGAGGGAAAGGATGGAGGAAGGGAAGAGAAAGCGAGATCATCCCTCCCTTTCTCTTTCTTTCCTGATTTTATCTCCCTCCCTTCCTCCTTCCCAGCCAACACCAGCCCTTTAGAGAAGGGAGTGGGGGTGGGATTTGATATATCACCTTTCTATGCTTATAATCAAATCAGTTACATATTAAATTTACAAGTACTTATTTTTAACCCGAGAAAATGGAGGCTTAAGTGACTTTGCCCAGAGTTGCAAGGAGCTGCAGTAATTTGATTAATTACAATTAAATTGTCCTAATTGCATGATTAATCGTGATTAAAAGTTTTAATTGAAATGCAGCCCTACTTGTTAGTAAAATTAACAGATTTTTGGTTCAGTCATGAATTGATAACGATTGTGGCTGTTGGGCAAACTGGATGGACCTTGCAGGTTTTTATCTACTGTCGTTTACCATGTTACTATGGTAATTTTTTGATAATTTTACTATATATATATATATATATATATATATATATATATATATATATATATATGTATACTAGGGCTGCATATAAATCGTGATTAACGTTTCGAGTAATGCATTAATCGCAATAATGCTTAACTGGCCTCCCTCCCTCCCCTGCACACTTAGTCCGGCATCTCTTGCAGTGGCGATTCTTGGTCGGCCGCCACCCGGGGCAGATCGCCGCTTTGCACCCCCCCCCCCGGGTGCAGCGGCGTCCCCCCCCCCCTGGCATATCACTCAAGCCCCCCCCCCCGGGTGCATTCTTACCTGCTGGGAGCAGCCATGCGGCTGCCAGTTCCGCTGGTTCCCTGTTACCTCTGCCTCGGAACAGGTGGGAGCAGGGAACCATGGAGCTGACAACCACGTGGCTGCTCTCTGCACCCCTCCAGCAGCATGCACCCATGGCGGACTGCCCCCACTACCCCGCCCTTAGCATACCACTGATCTCTTGCACTCCTCCTGGACTGCCGGCGGCTCTCCCCTCCTGGTTTACCTCGTTAGTTGTCTTGCAGTAAATATTGACCCTGCAGTAGCTGGCAGTGTATTGAAATGCACCGGGCCTTTCCCTTTGAGCCATCCTGCCCCCTTCTGATGCAACTTACTATTTTCAGAAAGGGGCGTTGGGTCAGAAGGAAAGACCTGATGCAGGCCGAGGCAGCATTTCAATACGCTGCTGGCCGCTGCAGGGTGAATATTTACTGCAAGACAACTAACTAGGTAAACTGGGAGTGGAGGAGAGAAAGAGATTAACAACTTTGAATAATTTTGTGTCATCTGTAAATTTAATCACCTCATTCATCGTTCCCATTTCCAGATAATTTATATATATGTGTTAAATAGTACCAGTCCCAGGGTGAATAGTGGAATCCACAGATACTTGTGGACTCCACTATAAATCCTCCACTGAGAGAAATGGCCATTTAACCCTACCCTCTGTTTTCTATCCATTAATCAGTTCATAATCCACAGCAGAACATTGCCTCCTATCCCATTGCTTTTTACTTTTCTGTGGAGTCTCCCATGAAGGATTTTTTCAGCATTTTTGTGAAAGTGTAGTTATAGTACATCAACTGGCTCACTCCGGAACCCTTATTAAAAATTGGTCTTACATTGGCCACCCTCCAATCTTCAGTACTGCGGATGATTTTAAAAACAGGTTAGAGATCACTAACAGCAGATCAGCAATTTTATGTTTGAGTTCTTTCAGTACCCTGGGGTGTATACCATCTGGTCCAGGGGATTTACTGTTCATTAGTTTGGCAATTTGGCTCAGTACATCTTCCAGGTTCACTAAGATGGTTTTCAAGGGTGATGATGTGGAAGAACTGAAAGAAATTTCTGGTACAGGTTGATGTCTTGCATCTTCTTTAGTAAAGACTGAAACAAAGAACTCATTCAGCCTCTCCACTATGGCCTTGTCCTCCCTGAGTGCCCCTTTTGCTTCTTGATGATCAAATGGTCCTACGGATTCCCTCACAAGTTGTCTGCTTCTAATATACCTGAAAAAGTTATTACTATGAGTTTTTGCTTCTGTGGCTAGTTTCTCTTTGTATTTACGTTTAGCTTTCTTTATAAATGCTTTGTATCTGCTTTACCATTGGTTATATTGTATCATGTTTTTTTTTCCATTTTGATCCTTTTTCCATTTTTTGAAAGATGTTCTTTTGGCTCTAATAGCCTCTTTCACTTCACTCTCTAACCATGCTGGCTGCTGTTTGCTCCTCTTTCTACCTTTATTAATATGTGGAATACATCTGGTCTGGGCTTCCAAAATAGTGTTAACCATTTTCCTCATTTTATCATAGCTGCCCTTTTGAAAATGTAATGCTGCTACAGTAGATTTCCTTATTGACTTCAAAACAGTAGTCAAATTTGATCATGTTATAATCACTGTTTCCCACAGATCCAACACCGTTACCTCTTGTACTAAGTCCTGCATTACACTAAGGACTAGATCTAAAATAGCTCCCCCTCTTGTTGTTTTGTGGACCAGTTACTCCAAGAAGGAGTCATTTATTACATTTACGAATTTTACATCCCTATTACTACCTGATAATGATATTTATCCAGTCAGTATTGGAGTAATTGAAATCATCCATTATTAGTCTTGCCAGATCTGCTAGCTTTCCTAATTTCTTTCCTTTGGGCAGGAGGTTCCACAGGTTGCTGAATCCCTCAGGAAATCAAGGTGCGGTAGAAGATCACCTTGAGAATACCCCCCCCAACATAAATCCACTTCTGTCGTGGCCATGTTTAGGCAACAAGGGCTAGATTCTATATATGGCGCCTTAAAAATCGGTGCTGAAAAAGAATATGCCTAGGTGTTTTCTATAAACTGCGCCTAAAGTTAGGTGATTTACAGAATGTGCCTATTGCTGCCTGTACATGCAACTAAATTTAGTTGTAGGCATTTACGCCAAGTAAAACTTGGTGTAAATGCCTACGCTTAAGTTAGGAGTGGACTGGTTTATTCTATAACAACGCGCATAGAAACACCTAAAACCCCATCCATTCCATGCCCATCTGGGTATGTTCTAGAACAACGTGCATAGTTCTGAGAAACGCCCACAACACGCCCATTCCACGCCCCTTTTCAACAATGCACTTTAGAATTTACACACATTTCAGAATTCATGTCAATAATTGTCTAAGTGGCAATTATCAGTGCTGATTGGCTTGTTAAGATAATTAAGCTGCATGTGCTAATTAGAATGTGAACTGATTTGGGCGCACGACTCAAGTCGCACTATATAGATTCCAGGGGCTTGTCAGTAATTCAGAGGAAAATTAAAATCATGTTACAGTTGAGGAAAAAAATATATTTCTTTGAGAAGGCCTGGTTGAATGCTTGGTTGTTAAGCTTTAAATTTGGCTCTGTATTGTACTGGAAGCCAGTGAAGTTTATGCTAAAATGCTGTGATGTGGTCACGTCACTTACGACCTTCTATTAGCCTTGCTGCACCATTCTGAATCAGTTGGATCTGGTGCAAAACTTTTGTAGTTGGACCAGTGTAGAGTGCATTACGGTAATCTAGTCTTGATGTTATCATGACTTGCACAACTGAGACAAGGCTTACCTTCTCAATTTAAGGAGATAGGCAGTGTAGTTGTTGTAAGTAATAGAAGCTGCTCTTGAAGGTTGCTTGGATTTGGGGGATCAGAGTAAGTGTTGAATTGAGCTGTATTCAAGGTACCTGATTTGTGATTTAATGAAGGGAAATGGAATTTTGTGGCTCGTGTCATCTTCTTCCAGCAAAGACCAAGATCTTACGTTTGATCTTGTGGATTATACCATTTTACTTCAATGACTTATCTCTATTGGTATCACATGCAGGGTTGTAGATTGGTTTGCATCCTATTATCCCTAAAATATCAAGTATATTCCCAAGGAATGCTCTCTGGATCCTGTTCTATATCTTGTGGAGTACCACAGGGGTCCATTCAGGTACTTACCCTATTCAATATATTCTTGGCACCTCTTTTAATTCTACTTCAGTCCATAGAACGTACCGGCTTCATATATGCAGATGACATTCAAATATTGGCATTACTAGATCCCAATAATCCTCAAGAGATTCTTTCCCTCAATAATACACAAGTATCCACCTGGCTACTTGACAGTAAAATGAAACTCAATCCTGACAGATCTAAGGGCCCTGTTTACTAAGCTGCGCTGTAGGCACGCTAATGCTAGAGACACCTATAGGAGTGTATGGGTATCTCTAGCATTAGCGTGTGCTAAAAAGTTAGCACACCTACAGTGCGGCTTAGTTAACAGAACCCTAAGGCTGTATTATTCTCTACTACACTTGATCTGCCTCTTGCTGCACCACTTATGCTGTGTGGGGTACAGATCCCACTAGTCCCTTGCGTTAAGCTTCTTGACATTTTTCTCAATCATACCCTAAGTTTTCAACATCAGCTTTCATATCTAATTGAATGTTGTTTTTTCAACCTCCATTTAATATGTTCTATCAAATCACTTCTTTACCCTTCATCTCTTAATATTTTGGTCTATTCCCTTGTCCTTTTTTCTTTTTTAATTTCTTTATTTATTAGTTTCATTTATATTAATAACAACATAAATGTATTGAAATATCAGCAATATAATACGGCATTACAAAATACCTCTAATAACAATGAAGGAAAAAAGTTTTTCATTTTGTCCACAATAAATTGAGTCAAGAACTAAGAAATATTTTAGGAAATATTTAAAGTTTAGCAGACGAGAAAGCAAAATGTCCACAGCCAATTTTACAGCACTCTCTTTAACTATGGGCCTATCTCTATTGGTGATACAGCCTTTTCTTTTGATTCAATAAATTCAAGTAGTTTTTTAGGACTAAAAAAAAGATAATTCACCGATTGGAAAGAAATACAACAACGACAAGGAAATTTTAAGTTAAAGGAACCACCCAAATTCACAACTCTAGATTTATAAGTTAGGAATTCCTTCCTTTTCTTTTGAGTAGTTCGCGCTAAATCCGGAAACACTTGAATTTTTTGTCCCAAAAAAGTTTCATGAATGTGTCTGAAGTAAGACTTTAAGATACTGTTGCGGTCACACTCAAGAGCAAAAGTAACCAGTAATGTCGTTCGTTCCGTAATCAGTTCCAGAGAGGACTCCAAAAATTCAGTCAAGTTTAAATCTTGAGATGTAGGTAGTTGTTTCTTATCTGGAAGCCCACTGAGTATTCCAGTTATATATTGTGTCCGTGTTATAGGAGGATAAGCCTCTTCTGGAACTTTCAGAACTTCCTTAAAATATTTTTTAAGCATATCCAGAGGATTGATCAAAGGCGATTTCGGGAAGTTGAGAAATCTTAAGTTATTTCTACGAATATTGTTTTCCAAGTATTCTATCTTCCTTTCATAAACTTCCCGTTCTTTGATCAACGCTTCGGTCACATGGTTTAATTTAGTAATTTCTTCTTGAGTTTTCAAATCTTTAGTACTCTGCTCCTGAATCTGAGCGTTCTGTATCTGATTCATATTTTTTAATTCAGTTATTTCTTTATTAAAGGAAACATTAATCAAAAGCAATGTGCTGTTCACACTCTGGATAGCTTCCCATAGCGAATCCATTGTCACTACACTTGGTCTCAATAATCCTCCGGTACTCACAGTTCCGATCTCCAAGGCAGTCTGCTCGCTTCCCACATGGGGTTCCTGCAGCGATGTTTCCTTGCCCGGGGTTGAAGTAGTCATGGGACCACCTTTCACCAGCACTGAGGCTCTAGGCAACTCCAAGGCCTCGAAATGCTGATCTCCCGTAACTAAAAAATCGCTTCCGGGTTGCGGAGGTGTAGTGAGAGACGGGGGGGCTAAGCGTCGCTCCCTCAGTGCTGCGTTCGGCGCCGGATAGCGCCGAACCAATCGAGGTGGACATCTGCACTCCAGGGCTTCCAGCCCAAACACCCCGCAATGTTGTCTGGCGAAGGACAGGAGTCGACGGCGGCACTTTGGTGGTAGTTATCGCCGTTTTTCCTTTTCTTTTCCCCATTTCAAATCGGGGAAAATAGTCCTTCGTCTAAACACTTATGGGCGTTCAGGAGCTGAGAAACCCGACGTCTGCTCTTGACGCCATCTTGTCTCCTAAGTCCCCCCTTGTCCTTTTTCAATTAGGTTATTGTTACTCTCTGTACAAATGTCTGAGACAAAAGGACCTGCTTCGTCTTCAGATTATTCAAAACACTTCCGTTTAAATTATTACAGGGTCAAAGAAATATGATCATGTAACCCTGCTCTTCAGAAGTGCCCACTGACTACATATAGGATCACCTATAAAATTCTTCTATTAGTCTTCAAAATTAGAAAGTCTGAAACCCCCTCTTTCTTGGTGCACGCTATGACTCCCTCCATATTCCCCTTCTCGAGCACTCCGTTCATCCCAGTAGTATCTTTTAGCTCTGTCATCTTTCCGTCATATTAGACTTGATATTACTTCAGAGTCTGGTTTTTTTTTCTGTTGCAGGTTCCACTTTATGGAATTCTGTCCCTTTCACCTCAGATCACAGACCTCTCTAGGAAAATTCAAAACATAACTTAAAACATTCCTCTTTGAGGATACATTTATATTTACATAGATTGTCTAGGTGAGCCTGTCAACAGCTCAAACATACCAATCCTTACTACTACTTATCGTTTCTATAGCGCTACTAGACATATTCCTGCTGATACCCTATCTTTCCTATCATTAATTGTAGTTCAGTTTCTCCCACCCTGTACTCTTTCCCCCCCACCTTATTCTCCCCCTTTCAACTATTTTTCTCTTGTACCTTTTTAGAATTGTAAGCCGCATAGATAAACTTGCGGGACAGAAAGACTGGAATAAACTTGGAAACTTGGATCCAGATTGAAGCAAAAAAAAAAAAAAATGTAATATGAAAGTGAAAAATGAGGGCAGATTAAGTCAAAGTAAAAATATGAAAGCATCAGGCAAAACAAAGTCTAAAAATAGAAACAAGTGGATCTATAAATTTGCTCTCAGTGCTACCTGTTCATAAGACTAAAAGTACAGAAATAAACCATTCACTGCTAAGAGTCTAAGCTTAACGGACTGGTCTACCTACCGCACACTATCTGCGAAAGAGCAGGGGCTCTAGAGCTAGACTACTGCTCCAAAAGATTTTTTTTAAAGATTGATTTATAAATAACACAACTTGGAAAAGTATAAAGTTTTGTAAACTGCATTGGGTGGATCAGAAGGTGTATACAAAAACTCTAGATTAGGTTACTACTGCTACTAATAACAATCATTTCTATAGTGCTACTAGACGTACACAGCACTGTACACATATGCAGGTGCTTTTCTCTGTCCCTAGAGGGCTCATAATCTAAGAGCCTTGTTTACTAAGCTGTGCTAAGAGCGACTTAGCATTTAGAGTGCGCTAAAAACGTTAGCACACCTTAGTAAACAGGGCCCGAAGATTTTGTACCTGGAGCAATGGAGGTGACTTGCCCCAGGTCACAAGGAGCTGAAGTGGGAATTGAACCCAGGTCGCCAGGATCAAAGCCCACTGCATTAACCATTAGGCTACTCCCAGCATCCTCCAGGATTGTAAGCTCTTTGAGCAGGGACTGTCTTTCTTCTATGTTTGTGCAGCGCTGCGTATGCCTTGTAGCGCTATAGAAATGCTAAATAGTAGTAGTAGTAGTAGTAGTCCAGGATGTGAAGAAAGAGGTGAAAAGTAAGAAAAGAAATATACTAATGCAAAGTTCATCAAAATGCTAAGAATGCAGAGTTATACAGTAGTGAAATATTGTCTGGTTTTCATACAAGGTCAGATGACTGAAATGCCAAGTATACATAAGATAAAACCTTTTATGATTAAACTGATTTTAAGATTGGCAACACTGTGTGTGGGTTGGGTTTGAAAGTGGTAGAGATTGAGCTAAAAGGAGTTAAGAAGTATTATAATATAAAAAGTTTGCAGATGGGAAAAGATGGGGTCCTTTTACTAAAGCGTTCTAACGGATTTAGCATGTTCTAAAATGCCAGGTAGCCCATTGTATTCCTGTGGGCTGGATGGCATTTAGTGCATGCTGATTGTTAGTGCACCTTAGTAAAAGGACTACAATATGAATGGTATCTCGCTACCAGTGGATTAGAGAAGTTTATTATAATAGTGAAAAAGTTCCTGAATCAGGTCACTTGGAAGTGTAAAATTTAAAAAAGCAAAAAGTAAAACAAACATAGAAAAAGAAGCAAAAATGTAAATAACTAAACAAAGTACCTAAGCGTTGCCAAACTGGGACAGACCAAAGGTCCATCAAGCCCAGCAACTGTTTCCAACAGTGGCCAATCCAGATTACAAGTACCTGGCAAGATCCCAGAACAGTACATTTTATGCTGCTCATCCTAGAAACAAGCAGTGGATTTTCCTCAAGTCCATCTTAATAATGGCTTATGGACTTTTCTTTTAGGAAGTTATCCAAACCTTTATTAAATCCCGCTAAGCTAATTGCTTTTACCACATTCTCTGGCAATGAATTCCAGAGTTTAATTACACTACTTTGTAGTTTCATTGCGTGCCCCCTAGTCCTAGGATTTTTGGAAAGAGTAAACAAGTGATTCACGTCTACCCATTCCACTCCCGTCAGCCATCTTTTTTCCATGCCGAAGAGCTCTAGCCATATTAGCCTTTCCTTACAGGGAAGACGTCCCATCTCATTTATCATTTTCGTTGCCCTTCGTTGTACCTTTTCTAATTCCACTCTACCTTTTTTGAGATATGGTGACCAGAATTGCACACAGTATTCAAGGTGCGGTCGCATCATGGAGCGATAACAAAGGCGGCATAACATCCTCATTTTTGTTTTCCATTCCTTTCCTAATAATACCTAATGTTCTGTTTGCTTTCTTAGCCTCCACCACACATGGAGCAGAGGATTTCAACGTATCATCAGTGATGACACCTGGATCCTTTTCCTGGGCAGTGACTCCTAATGTGCCACTTTGCATCGCATAGCTATAGTTTGGGTTCCTCTTTACCACATGTATCACTTTGCACTTGCTCACATTAAATGTGATCTGCCATTTGGATGCCCAGCCTCGTAAGGTAACGTTTCACAATCCTCTTTCAATTTAACAACTTTGAATAACTTTGTGTCGTCAGCAAATTTAATTACCTCAATAGTTAAGCAAAAGAACAACAAAGTGGAATGAAAAAGGAAGGTTAAAATAATAAAAACCTTTCCCCTGGCTTCTGTATATCTGCCTTTCATGATGATGATCTCTCTATATAAAAAGCAACACCAACGTTCTATGAAGCCTCCAGCCAGAAGTGTGAAGGGGGCGAGATATCCGGTTTCCCTATGAGTGTCTGCCCCGCCCTGTCTGTAACACAGTCAGTGAAGGAAAACAGCAGAGCACGAAATCAAATCACTGGCTCTGTAACAGTGAAGGACTCAGAGGGGGGAAGGGAGAGAGACCAGAGGGCAGGGACACACACACTCCCACATGCACACAAAAGAAAACATTGCTAGCCCGAGGGGGGAGGGGAGAGAGGCCAGAGGGCAGGGACACACACTCCCACATGCACACAGAAGAAAACATTGCTAGCCCGAGGGGGGAGGGGAGAGAGGCCAGAGGGCAGGGACACACACACTCCCACATGCACACAGAAGAAAACATTGCTAGCCCCAGAGGGGGGAGGGGAGAGAGGCCAGAAGGCAGGGACACACACACTCCCACATGCACACAGAAGAAAACATTGCTAGCCCCAGAGGGGGGAGGGGAGAGAGGCCAGAAGGCAGGGACACACACACTCCCACATGCACACAGAAGAAAACCTTGCTAGCCCCCGTTTCACTTGCATCAGAAACGGGGCTTTTTTACTAGTTATCTCTCTATATAAAAGGCAACACCAACGTTCTATGAAGCCTCCAGCCGGAAGTGTGAAGGGGGCGAGATATCCGGTTTCCCTATGAGTGTCTGCCCCGCCCTCTCTGTAACACAGTCAGTGAAGGAAAACAGCAGAGCACGAAATCAAATCGCTGGCTCTGTAACAGTGAAGGACTCAGAGGGGGGAGGGGAGAGAGGCCAGAGGGCAGGGACACACACACTCCCACATGCACACAGAAGAAAACATTGCTAGCCCCCCGTTTCATTTGCATCAGAAACGGGGCTTTTTTACTATCTCTCTATATAAAAGGCAACACCAATCTCTCTATATAAAAGGCAACACCAACGTTCTATGAAGCCTCCAGCCGGAAGTGTGAAGGGGGCGAGATATCCGGTTTCCCTATGAATGTCTGCCCCGCCCTGTCTGTAACACAGTCAGTGAAGGAAAACAGCAGAGCACGAAATCAAATCGCTGGCTCTATAACAGTGAAGGACTCAGAGTGGGGAGGAGAGAGAGGCCAGAGGGCAGGGACACACACACTCCCACATGCACACAAAAGAAAACATTGCTAGCCCGAGGGGGGAGGGGAGAGAGGCCAGAGGGCAGGGACACACACACTCCCACATGCACACAGAAGAAAACATTGCTAGCCCCCGTTTCATTTGCATCAGAAACGGGGCTTTTTTTACTATCTCTCTATATAAAAGGCAACACCAATCTCTCTATATAAAAGGCAACACCAACGTTCTATGAAGCCTCCAGCCGGAAGTGTGAAGGGGGCGAGATATCCGGTTTCCCTATGAGTGTCTGCCCCGCCCTCTCTGTAACACAGTCAGTGAAGGAAAACAGCAGAGCACGAAATCAAATCGCTGGCTCTGTAACAGTGAAGGACTCAGAGGGGGGAGGGGAGAGAGGCCAGAGGGCAGGGACACACACACTCCCACATGCACACAAAAGAAAACATTGCTAGCCCGAGGGGGGAGGGGAGAGAGGCCAGAGGGCAGGGACACACACACTCCCACATGCACACAGAAGAAAACATTGCTAGCCCCCGTTTCATTTGCATCAGAAACGGGGCTTTTTTTTACTATCTCTCTATATAAAAGGCAACACCAATCTCTCTATATAAAAGGCAACACCAACGTTCTATGAAGCCTCCAGCCGGAAGTGTGAAGGGGGCGAGATATCCGGTTTCCCTATGAGTGTCTGCCCCGCCCTCTCTGTAACACAGTCAGTGAAGGAAAACAGCAGAGCACGAAATCAAATCGCTGGCTCTGTAACAGTGAAGGACTCAGAGTGGGGAGGAGAGAGAGGCCAGAGGGCAGGGACACACACACTCCCACATGCACACAAAAGAAAACATTGCTAGCCCGAGGGGGGAGGGGAGAGAGGCCAGAGGGCAGGGACACACACACTCCCACATGCACACAGAAGAAAACATTGCTAGCCCCCGTTTCATTTGCATCAGAAACGGGGCTTTTTTTACTATCTCTCTATATAAAAGGCAACACCAATCTCTCTATATAAAAGGCAACACCAACGTTCTATGAAGCCTCCAGCCGGAAGTGTGAAGGGGGCGAGATATCCGGTTTCCCTATGAATGTCTGCCCCGCCCTCTCTGTAACACAGTCAGTGAAGGAAAACAGCAGAGCACGAAATCAAATCGCTGGCTCTGTAACAGTGAAGGACTCAGAGTGGGGAGGAGAGAGAGGCCAGAGGGCAGGGACACACACACTCCCACATGCACACAAAAGAAAACATTGCTAGCCCGAGGGGGGAGGGGAGAGAGGCCAGAGGGCAGGGACACACACACTCCCACATGCACACAGAAGAAAACATTGCTAGCCGAAACGGGGCTTTTTTACTATCTCTCTATATAAAAGGCAACACCAATCTCTCTATATAAAAGGCAACACCAACGTTCTATGAAGCCTCCAGCCGGAAGTGTGAAGGGGGCGAGATATCCGGTTTCCCTATGAGTGTCTGCCCCGCCCTCTCTGTAACACAGTCAGTGAAGGAAAACAGCAGAGCACGAAATCAAATCGCTGGCTCTATAACAGTGAAGGACTCAGAGGGGGGAGGGGAGAGAGGCCAGAGGGCAGGGACACACACACTCCCACATGCACACAAAAGAAAACATTGCTAGCCCGAGGGGGGAGGGGAGAGAGGCCAGAGGGCAGGGACACACACACTCCCACATGCACACAGAAGAAAACATTGCTAGCCCCAGAGGGGGGAGGGGAGAGAGGCCAGAAGGCAGGGACACACACACTCCCACATGCACACAGAAGAAAACATTGCTAGCCCCAGAGGGGGGAGGGGAGAGAGGCCAGAAGGCAGGGACACACACACTCCCACATGCACACAGAAGAAAACATTGCTAGCCCCAGAGGGGGGAGGGGAGAGAGGCCAGAAGGCAGGCACACACACTCCCACATGCACACAGAAGAAAACCTTGCTAGCCCCCGTTTCACTTGCATCAGAAACGGGGCTTTTTTACTAGTTATCTCTCTATATAAAAGGCAACACCAACGTTCTATGAAGCCTCCAGCCGGAAGTGTGAAGGGGGGCGAGATATCCGGTTTCCCTATGAATGTCTGCCCCGCCCTCTCTGTAACACAGTCAGTGAAGGAAAACAGCAGAGCACGAAATCAAATCGCTGGCTCTGTAACAGTGAAGGACTCAGAGGGGGGAGGGGAGAGAGGCCAGAGGGCAGGGACACACACACTGCCACATGCACACAGAAGAAAACATTGCTAGCCCCAGAGGGGGGAGGGGAGAGAGGCCAGAGGGCAGGGACACACACACTCCCACATGCACACAGAAGAAAACATTGCTAGCCCCCATTTCACTTGCATCAGAAACGGGGCTTTTTTACTAGTTATCTCTCTATATAAAAGGCAACACCAACGTTCTATGAAGCCTCCAGCCGGAAGTGTGAAGGGGGCGAGATATCCGGTTTCCCTATGAGTGTCTGCCCGCCCTGTCTGTAACACAGTCAGTGAAGGAAAACAGCAGAGCACGAAATCAAATCGCTGGCTCTGTAAACAGTGAAGGACTCAGAGTGGGGAGGAGAGAGAGGCCAGAGGGCAGGGACACACACACTCCCACATGCACACAGAAGAAAACATTGCTAGCCCCCGTTTCATTTGCATCAGAAACGGGGCTTTTTACTATCTCTCTATATAAAAGGCAACACCAATCTCTCTATATAAAAGGCAACACCAACGTTCTATGAAGCCTCCAGCCGGAAGTGTGAAGGGGGCGAGATATCCGGTTTCCCTATGAGTGTCTGCCCCGCCCTGTCTGTAACACAGTCAGTGAAGGAAAACAGCAGAGCACGAAATCAAATCGCTGGCTCTGTAACAGTGAAGGACTCAGAGGGGGGGAGGGGAGAGAGGCCAGAGGGCAGGGACACACACACTCCCACATGCACACAAAAGAAAACATTGCTAGCCCGAGGGGGGAGGGGAGAGAGTCCAGAGGGCAGGGACACACACACTCCCACATGCACACAGAAGAAAACATTGCTAGCCCCCGTTTCATTTGCATCAGAAACGGGGCTTTTTTACTATCTCTCTATATAAAAGGCAACACCAACGTTCTATGAAGCCTCCAGCCGGAAGTGTGAAGGGGGCGAGATATCCGGTTTCCCTATGAGTGTCTGCCCCGCCCTCTCTGTAACACAGTCAGTGAAGGAAAACAGCAGAGCACGAAATCAAATCGCTGGCTCTGTAACAGTGAAGGACTCAGAGTGGGGAGGAGAGAGAGGCCAGAGGGCAGGGACACACACACTCCCACATGCACACAGAAGAAAACATTGCTAGCCCGAGGGGGGAGGGGAGAGAGGCCAGAGGGCAGGGACACACACACTCCCACATGCACACAGAAGAAAACATTGCTAGCCCCCATTTCACTTGCATCAGAAACGGGGCTTTTTTACTAGTTATCTCTCTATATAAAAGGCAACACCAACGTTCTATGAAGCCTCCAGCCGGAAGTGTGAAGGGGGCGAGATATCCGGTTTCCCTATGAGTGTCTGCCCCGCCCTCTCTGTAACACAGTCAGTGAAGGAAAACAGCAGAGCACGAAATCAAATCGCTGGCTCTGTAACAGTGAAGGACTCAGAGGGGGGAGGGGAGAGAGGCCAGAGGGCAGGGACACACACACTGCCACATGCACACAGAAGAAAACATTGCTAGCCCCAGAGGGGGGAGGGGAGAGAGGCCAGAGGGCAGGGACACACACACTCCCACATGCACACAGAAGAAAACATTGCTAGCCCCAGAGGGGGGAGGGGAGAGAGGCCAGAAGGCAGGGACACACACACTCCCACATGCACACAGAAGAAAACCTTGCTAGCCCCCGTTTCACTTGCATCAGAAACGGGGCTTTTTTACTATCTCTCTATATAAAAGGCAACACCAATCTCTCTATATAAAAGGCAACACCAACGTTCTATGAAGCCTCCAGCCGGAAGTGTGAAGGGGGCGAGATATCCGGTTTCCCTATGAGTGTCTGCCCCGCCCTCTCTGTAACACAGTCAGTGAAGGAAAACAGCAGAGCACGAAATCAAATCGCTGGCTCTGTAACAGTGAAGAACTCAGAGGGGGGAGGGGAGAGAGGCCAGAGGGCAGGGACACACACACTGCCACATGCACACAGAAGAAAACATTGCTAGCCCCAGAGGGGGGAGGGGAGAGAGGCCAGAGGGCAGGGACACACACACTCCCACATGCACACAGAAGAAAACATTGCTAGCCCCAGAGGGGGGAGGGGAGAGAGGCCAGAAGGCAGGGACACACACACTCCCACATGCACACAGAAGAAAACCTTGCTAGCCCCCGTTTCACTTGCATCAGAAACGGGGCTTTTTTACTATCTCTCTATATAAAAGGCAACACCAATCTCTCTATATAAAAGGCAACACCAACGTTCTATGAAGCCTCCAGCCGGAAGTGTGAAGGGGGCGAGATATCCGGTTTCCCTATGAGTGTCTGCCCCGCCCTCTCTGTAACACAGTCAGTGAAGGAAAACAGCAGAGCACGAAATCAAATCGCTGGCTCTGTAACAGTGAAGGACTCAGAGGGGGGAGGGGAGAGAGGCCAGAGGGCAGGGACACACACACTGCCACATGCACACAGAAGAAAACATTGCTAGCCCCAGAGGGGGGAGGGGAGAGAGGCCAGAGGGCAGGGACACACACACTCCCACATGCACACAGAAGAAAACATTGCTAGCCCCAGAGGGGGGAGGGGAGAGAGGCCAGAAGGCAGGGACACACACACTCCCACATGCACACAGAAGAAAACATTGCTAGCCCCCGTTTCATTTGCATCAGAAACGGGGCTTTTTTACTATCTCTCTATATAAAAGGCAACACCAATCTCTCTATATAAAAGGCAACACCAACGTTCTATGAAGCCTCCAGCCGGAAGTGTGAAGGGGGCGAGATATCCGGTTTCCCTATGAGTGTCTGCCCCGCCCTGTCTGTAACACAGTCAGTGAAGGAAAACAGCAGAGCACGAGATCAAATCGCTGGCTCTGTAACAGTGAAGGACTCAGAGGGGGGGAGGGGAGAGAGGCCAGAGGGCAGGGACACACACACTCCCACATGCACACAGAAGAAAACATTGCTAGCCCCCGTTTCATTTGCATCAGAAACGGGGCTTTTTTACTATCTCTCTATATAAAAGGCAACACCAACGTTCTATGAAGCCTCCAGCCGGAAGTGTGAAGGGGGCGAGATATCCGGTTTCCCTATGAGTGTCTGCCCCGCCCTGTCTGTAACACAGTCAGTGAAGGAAAACAGCAGAGCACGAAATCAAATCGCTGGCTCTGTAACAGTGAAGGACTCAGAGGGGGGGAGGGGAGAGAGGCCAGAGGGCAGGGACACACACACTCCCACATGCACACAGAAGAAAACATTGCTAGCCCCCGTTTCATTTGCATCAGAAACGGGGCTTTTTTACTATCTCTCTATATAAAAGGCAACACCAATCTCTCTATATAAAAGGCAACACCAACGTTCTATGAAGCCTCCAGCCGGAAGTGTGAAGGGGGCGAGATATCCGGTTTCCCTATGAGTGTCTGCCCCGCCCTGTCTGTAACACAGTCAGTGAAGGAAAACAGCAGAGCACGAAATCAAATCGCTGGCTCTGTAACAGTGAAGGACTCAGAGGGGGGAGGAGAGAGAGGCCAGAGGGCAGGGACACACACACTCCCACATGCACACAGAAGAAAACATTGCTAGCCCCCGTTTCATTTGCATCAGAAACGGGGCTTTTTTACTATCTCTCTATATAAAAGGCAACACCAATCTCTCTATATAAAAGGCAACACCAACGTTCTATGAAGCCTCCAGCCGGAAGTGTGAAGGGGGCGAGATATCCGGTTTCCCTATGAGTGTCTGCCCCGCCCTGTCTGTAACACAGTCAGTGAAGGAAAACAGCAGAGCACGAAATCAAATCGCTGGCTCTGTAACAGTGAAGGACTCAGAGGGGGGGAGGGGAGAGAGGCCAGAGGGCAGGGACACACACACTCCCACATGCACACAAAAGAAAACATTGCTAGCCCGAGGGGGGAGGGGAGAGAGGCCAGAGGGCAGGGACACACACACTCCCACATGCACACAGAAGAAAACATTGCTAGCCCCCGTTTCATTTGCATCAGAAACGGGGCTTTTTTACTATCTCTCTATATAAAAGGCAACACCAACGTTCTATGAAGCCTCCAGCCGGAAGTGTGAAGGGGGCGAGATATCCGGTTTCCCTATGAGTGTCTGCCCCGCCCTCTCTGTAACACAGTCAGTGAAGGAAAACAGCAGAGCACGAAATCAAATCGCTGGCTCTGTAACAGTGAAGGACTCAGAGTGGGGAGGAGAGAGAGGCCAGAGGGCAGGGACACACACACTCCCACATGCACACAGAAGAAAACATTGCTAGCCCGAGGGGGGAGGGGAGAGAGGCCAGAGGGCAGGGACACACACACTCCCACATGCACACAGAAGAAAACATTGCTAGCCCCCATTTCACTTGCATCAGAAACGGGGCTTTTTTACTAGTTATCTCTCTATATAAAAGGCAACACCAACGTTCTATGAAGCCTCCAGCCGGAAGTGTGAAGGGGGCGAGATATCCGGTTTCCCTATGAGTGTCTGCCCCGCCCTCTCTGTAACACAGTCAGTGAAGGAAAACAGCAGAGCACGAAATCAAATCGCTGGCTCTGTAACAGTGAAGGACTCAGAGTGGGGAGGAGAGAGAGGCCAGAGGGCAGGGACACACACACTCCCACATGCACACAGAAGAAAACATTGCTAGCCCCCGTTTCACTTGCATCAGAAACGGGGCTTTTTTACTAGTTATCTCTCTATATAAAAGGCAACACCAACGTTCTATGAAGCCTCCAGCTGGAAGTGTGAAGGGGGCGAGATATCCGGTTTCCCTATGAGTGTCTGCCCCGCCCTCTCTGTAACACAGTCAGTGAAGGAAAACAGCAGAGCACGAAATCAAATCGCTGGCTCTGTAACAGTGAAGGACTCAGAGTGGGGAGGAGAGAGAGGCCAGAGGGCAGGGACACACACACTCCCACATGCACACAGAAGAAAACCTTGCTAGCCCCCATTTCACTTGCATCAGAAACGGGGCTTTTTTACTAGTTATCTCTCTATATAAAAGGCAACACCAACGTTCTATGAAGCCTCCAGCCGGAAGTGTGAAGGGGGCGAGATATCCGGTTTCCCTATGAGTGTCTGCCCCGCCCTCTCTGTAACACAGTCAGTGAAGGAAAACAGCAGAGCACGAAATCAAATCGCTGGCTCTGTAACAGTGAAGGACTCAGAGTGGGGAGGAGAGAGAGGCCAGAGGGCAGGGACACACACACTCCCACATGCACACAGAAGAAAACATTGCTAGCCCCCATTTCACTTGCATCAGAAACGGGGCTTTTTTACTAGTTATCTCTCTATATAAAAGGCAACACCAACGTTCTATGAAGCCTCCAGCCGGAAGTGTGAAGGGGGCGAGATATCCGGTTTCCCTATGAGTGTCTGCCCCGCCCTCTCTGTAACACAGTCAGTGAAGGAAAACAGCAGAGCACGAAATCAAATCGCTGGCTCTGTAACAGTGAAGGACTCAGAGTGGGGAGGAGAGAGAGGCCAGAGGGCAGGGACACACACACTCCCACATGCACACAGAAGAAAACCTTGCTAGCCCCCATTTCACTTGCATCAGAAACGGGGCTTTTTTACTAGTTATCTCTCTATATAAAAGGCAACACCAACGTTCTATGAAGCCTCCAGCCGGAAGTGTGAAGGGGGCGAGATATCCGGTTTCCCTATGAGTGTCTGCCCCGCCCTCTCTGTAACACAGTCAGTGAAGGAAAACAGCAGAGCACGAAATCAAATCGCTGGCTCTGTAACAGTGAAGGACTCAGAGTGGGGAGGAGAGAGAGGCCAGAGGGCAGGGACACACACACTCCCACATGCACACAGAAGAAAACATTGCTAGCCCCCCGTTTCATTTGCATCAGAAACGGGGCTTTTTAGAGCACGAAATCAAATCGCTCGCTCTGTAACAGTGAAGGACTCAGAGGGGGGAGAGGAGAGAGGCCAGAGGGCAGGGACACACACACTCCCACATGCACACAGAAGAAAACATTGCTAGCCCCCCGTTTCATTTGCATCAGAAACGGGGCTTTTTAGAGCACGAAATCAAATCGCTCGCTCTGTAACAGTGAAGGACTCAGAGTGGGGAGGAGAGAGAGGCCAGAGGGCAGGGACACACACACTCCCACATGCACACAAAAGAAAACATTGCTAGCCCCCGTTTCATTTGCATCAGAAACGGGGCTTTTTTTACTAGTATTTACTAACAGAAGAAGGTGATGCAATGTGACTCAACCAGTTGATGGTGCAATATCCAAAACAGACTGTGGTTCCTAATTACCACAGAACATTTGTTTACTTTAAAATTGAAAGATTGCAAACCATTGCATAAAGTTTAAGGACATCAAAGATATCCATTTGTATAATTAAAAATAAAGATGTAAAATTCAGTATCAAAAAAACAAGAACACAAAGAGGTACCATAGCTCTTCAAATTGGACAGCAGTTCATACCAGAAACCACAGACCATTATCGACACCCCTCTCCCCCAAAAAAACACCTAAGGGAAAAAGATACAAAAACAAGACATTGGGACATACGGGATGCCAGCATTCTTAGTAGGCTTGCCACACAGACATCCCAGCAGAGCAGTGAACTTCACATGAAAGGTCCCAGGTACACATCTCACCATTACCCCCTTATATTATATGGTGAACCCTCCAAAACCTACTGTATCCAACTGTATACCACTACAGTAGCCCTTATATCTTCAGGTGTCACCTATATGTAACATAGTAACATAGTAAATGACGGCAGAAAAAGACCTGCATGGTCCATCCAGTCTGCCCAACAAGACAAACTCATATGTGCTACTTTTTGTGTATACCCTACTTTGATTTGCACCTGTCCTCTTCAGGGCACAGACCGTATAAGTCTGCCCAGCACTATCCCCGCCTCCTAACCACCAGCCCCGCCTCCCACCACTGGCTCTGGCACAGACCGTATAAGTCTGCCCAGCACTATCCTCGCCTCCCGCCACCAGCTGGCTCTGCCACCCAATCTCAGCTAAGCTCCTTAGGATCCATTCCTTCTGAACAGGATTCCTTTATGTTTATCCCACGCGTGTTTGAATTCTGTTACCGTTTTCATTTCCACCACCTCCCGCGGGAGGGCATTCCAAGCATCCACCACTCTCTCTGTGAAAAAATACTTCCTGACATTTTTCTTGAGTCTGCCTCCCTTCAATCTCATTTCATGTCCTCTCGTTCTACCGCCTTCGCACCTCCGGAAAAGGTTCGTTTGCGGATTAATACTTTTCAAATATTTGAACGTCTGTATCATATCACCCGGACGTTCAAATATTTGAAAAGTATTAATCCGCAAACGAAACTTTTCCGGAGGTGCGAAGGCGGGTGCAGTAGGGTTTTGGAGGGCTCACACTTTCCACCACGTGTAAATTAGATTGTGAGCCCTCCAGTGACAGGGAAATACAGAGTGTACCTGAATGTTATTCACCTTGAGCTACTACTGAAAAAGGTGTGAGCAAAATCCAAACAGAAATAAATAACAGTTAAACTGGGTTATGGGCCTGGGTCCCCTTCTCTACAGTGCATTGCATTGACCACAAGGCTGCTCCAGGAACTTGCTTGCTGCTCTAATAGGACTGGCTAGAATATCTAAAGCTGTCATAGAAGCTGGCATATACTGTTTCTTTTGATTAAAAAAAAATATCAGGGTTGGCATTTGCTGTGGCACAAGTATGTGTTATTAGGGGAAAAGCCTCGAGAAACTCCTCATATATGCAAACTCGTTGCTTTAATCGGAGTTGGACTTCCTCAT
Source organism: Microcaecilia unicolor (assembly GCF_901765095.1). Lineage (NCBI taxonomy): Eukaryota > Metazoa > Chordata > Amphibia > Gymnophiona > Siphonopidae > Microcaecilia > Microcaecilia unicolor. Next base: position 23,692,696 of record NC_044035.1, on the reverse strand, counting down.
CATCGGCTCAAAAACCCCGGATGTTTTAACAATAAAGCTTTCCAACTTAGCTCTTTACAATTTTCAACAATGAAGCTTTTCAATTTAGCTTTTTTATGTGTGTTCTTGAACTTCACGTCTAGACTGTAGACATTGGCTCTGAACGTTGGCCATGATCTACTGCGGCCAGCGTTTCGAATCCTCTCTGCATCAGGATCACATGCCAAATTATCGAGCTCACAGATGCAGGTCTTGCGTCAGCCAGGTCTTTGTGGGGTGGGAGGGGTCAGTGACCACTGGGGGGGGAGTAAGGCACTTTTTTGTGACTTTGTCATGATTGAAACAGTTCTAGACCAAAATGTAACTTTTAGCCCTAGACATTTTTTTGCTTTGCTCCGTTATGGCAGGAAAACACACAAATCCCCCACCATTAACACACCCCCTTGTAATTTGGATGCACTGCATATAAACTGCATAGAAAACCGTCTTAAAAGTGGGTTTCAAAAATAGCGATTTGGATATTTTGGCAAAAAAAAAAAAAGTCCAACTCCTGCTTTGTGCCGCTTTTTGGATGTTTTTCTGTTTTGTATAATCCACAGAGACACTGTAACAAATACACTACATTCTCTAATTGACAAGTAGTTTGTGAATGCAAAGAATATAGTTTGCCTGTACATCAAATTCTGAAAGTTCCACCATATTATCACAGAATGAGCAGTGTCCACATTTTCTGTGCCCTGTCCACTCTATTCCTTACACTGTTTTTGCTCCATACTTAAGCTTGGCATAAGTTCTGATTTCTTGTGTATGAGAAGGTAATGTCCAATTCACAAAAACAAGGATAAACAGATCAGTGGCGTAACTACAGGTGGGCCTAGGTGGGCTGGGGCCCACCCACTTCGGGCTCAGGCCCACCCAACAGTAACGCATGTTTAGCAGTAGCTAGTGGGGATCCCAAGCTCCGCCAGCTGAAAACTTCCTCCTGATGGTAACAGAAACGCTGCTCTCCACGATACTGGCACCTGCGCATGCTCAGTTTTCAGCACATGCCTGCTGCAGACTGCCAAAATGGAGAGAAGCATTTTCCCACCAGCTGAGATATTTTTTTGGTGGGAGGGGGAGAACGCTTGGTGCCCACCCACTTCTTGCCTAGGCCCACCCAAAATCTGCTGTCTGGCTACGCCCCTGAAACAGATAGCACAGGAACAGGGGAAATATGCTACAGACATTTAAATACTGAAAATATATTAGTGAATATACTTTTTTCAAAAATGGGGAGGTTATAAAATGGGAGGACATGAAATGAAACTGCAAGGAGGGAAACTGAAAAGCAACATCAAGAAATACTTTTTCATGGAAAGGGTGGGTGGATACCTGGAGTGCTCTTCTGTAAGAGGTAATGAAGACAAAAGCAGTAGCTGAATTTAAAAAAATGTGGGATAAACAGAGGATCCCTATATGGCAGAAAGATGGAATAAAAAGTACCGAGCACTAGAGACGTGCACGGGAACGGGGGGTGGGTGGGTGCGGGAATCCCCTTTGGGGATGGAAGCAGTTCCTGCAGGGTTCCATGGGGATGGAAGCAGTTCCTGTGGGGGGTTCCCGTGGAATTGTAAACTGCACCTGTGCCGGCCTCTCACCTACCAAGTTCTTTAAGTGCCGCCTCTTCCTTGCTTTAACAGCACAGATGCGGAAAGTCTTCAATTAACCTCTCTGCTCCCGGGCTGATGCGCATGCCTCAGCTCTGACACAGGCATGAGCATCGGAGGTCATCTGACCTACTGGTGCATACATGTGGTGACCTCTTAGCACACAGTGCCAGTGAATCAGAGACAAGTCTTACATGTGCACACTAGAGTGTTCCAAGTTCCGTTCCTTCTTTGCCTGCAGTACTGCGGCTTAAACCCAGAGAGAGACCGAGAGAGCCAACCGGAATTTTTTTCGTAGATGGTATTCTTATGGGGACGGGTTAGATTTTTGTCCCTGTGCAACGCTCTACCGAGCACTTCCACTGAAAGCAAAGCTTAACTAGCTTTCACACTTAAAAAAAAAAGCATGGTGGGGGGGGGGGGGTTATTTGCAAGGAGTGACAGTTACAACCCTAAAAAACAGAAGGTGGGTGGTAACCTGCAAGAAGCAGCTATTACAACTCTAAAAACAAAAGCAGGGATAGCCTGCATGGAGTAGCAGGTACAACCCTTGCCACCTTTCTGGGTAGACTGATTTGGCCGTGGTGATCTTTATCTGCCACCATTTACGATGTTATGTGGTAGTGCACAGTGGTGCCACTAAGTCAACCCGTGAAAAACCTCTCCGAGCTATTACTTTCTGAGTTGAGCACAGGAGCATAGGGGAAGTTCAGGGTAAAAGACTTGAGGTTTTGATGGGACAGACCCGGTTGACTCTCAACCAGGAAAGAGGGACATCTAGGATCCTTCAAACTGGAAAGAAGGGTATCCCCGAAACCAATCCTGAGAGTGAAACACTGAGATTAGAACAGAAAAATTCCTAGCTGTGAGATAGAAATAACAAAAGTGCAAGCAGAAGTATTTTGCTAAATTATTCAGTTAAACTACCTTCAAAGTTTCTATAATGCTATATTGACTTTGTACTAACAGGAGGAAAGCAAAGTGAAAGATCAAGAGGCATTGAAGGGATCAGAGAGACAACCCAGCCACACACAGCACCACATACAGTACGAACAAACGTCTTACCTGGCACCAAGTGGAAACTGGTATCCCTGAGCAACTCGAACAGTCCAATTCAAAGTCTCCAGATTCCCGTAAAGAATTAAATGACCAGTTCTCGAAAGCGTTTATTGTATCAGCGCTGAGAGATAGGGGTTCAGCAATCTGATTCTCTGAACTACAAGCTTTGTGCTGTCTCTGATATAGTGTTACAATACAGTGATTTCCATAAGTACAACTCAGGATAATACATACATGGCTTGTTTGCATACATGTAATACTGATTAGTAACATAACCCGTGCTAAACTTGCTAACTGCCTCTCCTTAATGAGCGATGCTGTCTAGCACAACTTATTTTGGCAGAAGGTGCATAAAAGGATACAAGGCAGACATGCATAGTTTGCAAAAGTTGGTCAATGGGTAGCTTGAGGAGGTCAGTACCCAACCCTTCACACACTTTTGAGGTATTTTACATAAGACATATCCCTGTTATTTAAATAACTTTTACGGGACCATCTCATTTCATTTCTGTTCTGACCTCCCTTCTGTATACCTGCAATGGCCTTAAGTGTGACTCACTGATTCCTTAGCGTCCCTCCAGACCAGACCAGGAGTGGACTGATGGGTTGTGCACGCCTTCCAGCAGGTGGAGACTTCCGACCTCCTTTCTGTATTCCTGCAATGGCCTTAAGTGGGAATCACTGCATTCTTGCTACTAGCCTCCCCCACATTTATTTGCATGTACACTGACTAACTGTCCAATTTGTAGTAGCAGAAAACGTAGGCCTGTGGTTTCCTTCAGTTTGTGTCGGGTGATCCTAGTTTCATTCCTCTTAGGATAGCTAGAAAGGAGAATACAAATGTGCATGCTTTCGTATCTCCAATAGTCTGCTTTCAGAAGCAGTACAACATTAAAGAAACATTATTTTTTCTTCTTGGATTGCGTCTGTTTATGCTTTCCAAAAATACTAGGACTAAGGGGCATGCAATGAATCTACAAAGTAGTAAATTTAAAACGAATCGGAGAAACTTTTTCTTCACTGAGCGTGTAATTAAACTCTGGAATTCGTTGCCAGAGAATGTGGTAAAGGCGGTTAGCTTAGCAGAGCTTAAAAAAGGTTTGGACAGCTTTCTAAAGGAAAAGTCCGTAGATCATTATTAAATTGGACTTGGGGAAAATCCACTATTTCTGGGATAAGCAATATAAAACATTTTGTACTTTTTCAGGATCTTGCCAGGTATTTGTGACCTGGATTGGCCACTGTTGGAAACAGGATGCTGGGCTCGATGGACCTTTGGTCTGTCCCAGTATGGCAATACTTATGTACTTATATTTCTGGCTTTAATGTAACACTTCAGTGCTTTTATTTGTTGCTTTACGCCTTGTGTGGGGTGTTTACCACAGAAACAAAAGCAGAAGTTAAAATGCCACGATGAACTATGTTAAGGTATGGTAGACAAAAGGGCGTTTGAGAGAAGCTTTTGAATCTAACTGAAAGCAGTTGGAGCCCACAACACTGTTGCCCATTTTAAGAAGCAAATAGCATTATTTTTTTTTTTAATTTTTGTTACATTTGTACCCCGCGCTTTCCCACTCATGGCAGGCTCAATGCGGCTTACATATTGTATACATGTACTTATTTGTACCTGGGGCAATGGAGGGTTAAGTGACTTGCCCAGAGTCACAAGGAGCTGCAGTGGGAATCGAACTCAGTTCCCCAGGATCAAAGTCCACTGCACTAACCACTAGGCTACTCCTCCACTAGCAACATTCCATGTAGAAGCCTGCCCTTGCCGCGCAGGCTTCTGTTTCTGTGAGTCTGACGTCCTGCACGTATGTGCAGGACGTCAGACTCACAGCAACAGAAGCCTGCGCAGCCGCATTGCTGATCTGCAGGGGCAGGCTTCTACATGGAATGTTGCTAGTGGAATAGCAACATTAACATTCCATGTAGAATCTCCAGTAGTAGCAACATTCCATGTAGAATGTCACATAGTAGCAACAAAATCTCAATAGTAGCAATATTCCATCTAGAATTTCCAATATTTATTTTTCTTACATTTGTACCCCGCACTTTCCCACTCATGGCAGGCTCAATGCGGCTTACATATTGTATACAGGTACTTATTTGTACCTGGGGCAATGGAGGGTTAAGTGACTTGCCCAGAGTCACAAGGAGCTGCCTGTGCCTGAGATTCTGGGCAAGTCACTTAACCCTCCATTGCCCCAGGTACAAATATAAGTCCCTGTATACAATATGTAAGCCGCATTGAGCCTGCTATGAGTGGGAAAGCGCGGGGTACAAATGTAACTAAAAATAAAAATAAGTGGGAATTGAACTCAGTTTCCCAGGACCAAAGTCCACCACCCTAACCACTAGGCCACTCCTCCACTTGGAAAACAAAAGGATGTTGTGGAACTGTTTTAATTGGCAGCAGTACGTTTCTTAAAACAATATGTGTGTGGCTACACGTTTGTCTATGTGGCCAAAATATTTAGGAACCAAGGACTTTTTTTTCCCCCAGTTGTGATTTACTACTTATTCTTTCTTCTTTTGCCTTCACTTCGTTACCATTTCTTTCTCCCTATGCCTCAATCTTTTCTCTCACCCCAGCCAATCTCTTCATTTTCCTCCTTCCAGTCCACAGGGACAGTGGTGACAGGGTGCACATCTGGTCCATGACTGTTCGGTTTGCTCTTGGCCCCAGCCCTGCTCTTTTATGGTGAAAAAAAATCCTGGGTGCCCTTTAATCAGCCTGAGTAGCCACTGCAGTCCTGAGGCTGAGTGGTGTGTTATATACATAGATCTATTTTTTCCAGTTCTTGTGAAGTTTCCTACTTATTTTTTTCCAGCCCAATGTCATAATCTAAAGAAATTGTACATAAAGGGTTAAAAAGTTTTTATATCTGGGGGCAAAATAACTCTGAAAGCTTAAGAGAATGGGACCCAATTTGGCATGGAGGAAACATGGTGCAAAGATACATCAGATTCACAAAGGAGCCAGATTGAATGTGTGTGTGTGTGTGTGTGTTGGGGGGGGGGGGGGGGGGCTTCCAGACAATAAAGTCCCTGCAAAATGTCCCAATGTATTTCTATGGGAAAAGGTGAATTCCAGTACCTGCAGCATACAAACATTGATACAAAGCCATTATACATGGACAAACAGACACACCCTCAGAGGGACTGAAAATTATTCTATGAGGCATGCTGTTTGTGCTATTACTGCCACACCCCTATCCCTGCTGGCTGATTTTACTGATTTTGATTTTCTATTCTAGAAAAGGTACAGAACCTTATTCTAAATTCTATTGTTCAAAAAGCTAATAAAGCAAGCTGAACTCTCCTTACTGCAATTCTACTGCATTATAATTACAGAGGAAAAGACTTTCATAGCTCCGCCTTCACTTTCGATGTTATCGCTGTGAAGGTTTCACTATCCAGAATTCACACCCTGAACATCCATTTCTATAGTGGAAATTTCTGGGGGGGCTTCTTCATAAGTCAAAAAACCTCTGATTTATTCTAATTTTTGTTTTTGCGTTGTAAATACTCTTCTGTCAAATTCAAGATACATAATCCGGGGTACTTATCTTATTCAGTAGCATAAGCTGTTGGGCACGCTCTACAGCGAGCTCCTGTTTCACCGTTGCTTCGTCAGGAGCTGTGCCCTTATTTTCCGTAAGTACCCTATAAGAAAGGTTTGCAACAGAATAATCTTACTAAGAAGGAAGGAGAGATATGAAAGTCAATGGAGTAGCTTTAGTTCTTCCACTCTTACCTTATGTTATACCCCATCAGATTTCTCAGAGTAATACTGTTGCCAAAATGGCGCTCCTTTTTTAAGCGGACGCCCTCAAGCTGCTCCAATCAAGCCGCCTCAAAAATTTAAATTCTATTGTGCAATTTAATGAGTGAACTCTATACCTTTTCTTAATGGTTGCTAGTGATTATGTTACCGGAAATAATTTAAATGTTCTTAATATCCATTAAAAATGTTACAAAATTGTCACAGTCCTAATATGATATTTAAGAACAAGGAGCAGGGGAATATTTAAGAGCACTCGCTAAAATTTCTCCACCACTTTACCTACAAGGTAAGAATGATTTACAATTGCAAGAATACAAGGAATGAAATGCTATATGCTTGTAATTTCACTAGCAGGTACTGCAAGATTTAAAAGTATGTACTCAGAGTATGGCACTAAATTTTAAAAGTGACCATGCGCTATCAGTATAACTTTAAAAGGTACCATATACTCAGAACACAAAGAGACTATATTTTTTAGCTTCAAAAGGGTTTATTTAATATACAAATAATATTGCAAACAAGAGCTTTTAAAAGGATCTTAGAACAGAGAATTTGTGCATAAAATAGAACAAAGTAACAGGTCCAAATCTTAAGGTTATAGGTTAACTTACAGTCCTTGTTACAAGCATGCTGTGGTCCAGCTGATTGATGAGCACATGGTCAGGAGCAAGGCATCAGCAGATCCCAAAGAGAGTGGAAGGTCCCAAGAGAGAGAGCTGGGCTGTTTCCAGGCTTTTTATAATGTTCCCTGAGTTGTAGTTTGCAGGGGATCGTGGGTATTGTAGTTTGCAGGGAAGCATGGTCACATGTTTCCTTGATATCTGCTGGCAAATGGCTTTCTGTAGCTTGAGGGCTTTTGCACAGGTTTCAGTCTGTTCATATGATCACATTACAAGTCTTTCCTTACTGCAGATGTCCTGGCGTCCATTTGTCTGATAGCTGATGGGAGGGGGCAGGTATACCTCTGATTACAGGCAAATGTTTTGTTTATGGTTTTCCTCTGAGTTCTTTGTTGTCAATGGGTTCGCCAGACTTTCTGTCTCTTGGGTCTTTGGTTTTCGGTGATGTCTGGATGAGCCTTCAGGTACCCACCTTAGTCATGCTTTTGTTAAACAGTCCTTCTAGTGGGAGGAGAAGGAAGCTTTATATATCTCTCTTTTGTCTTTGTTAAGTGTTTGTAATTGACTAGCCCTGCTACCAGAAATTCCCAGGGAAAAGGGGAAAGAAGGTATTGAAATGCAGTTTCAATACATCTTTTAAAAGCTGCATTTTTATATTGGTATATCTGATTCAACATAATCAATAATCCTGATAATTTAAACTGATACGATTACAATTAAAGCATGTCGTCTGCCACTGGTTCCTATGTGCACTGCTAACTAGTAGTGGGAATGCACAGCAATACCTGTTGTCATGGGACATTGGCACTCTGTGGTTAAAATGTAAAATGCATATTTTGAAATTTGTTGACAGTGACATCTAATGGTTGCATATATTATCACACTTGGTTTCATTTTATTATTCTTTTTAAGCCAATGTAATATCTGGGAACTGCTCTGTTCAGACTGCCTCTCCTCTCCTCCTTTAGGTCTGAGTTATTCACACACTCTCACTGCTTTCCCTGCTTTTTCTGTTTATCCGTAGTCTGTTTAGAGATAAGTTGTAGGTTAGCTGATTAAATCAGTGACAAATATTGATTTCTTAAGAACAAAAACATTTTCTGATCATAGAAATTCCCCTGCACATTGCTAGGTCAGGACTGATGTGGTGGGTGCATGGTTGTGGGATAGGATCATTTTAATCAAAAGTATCTGACCTTTTGCTAAATCGGACACTGTTTCCTTTCCTCTGAAGTTCCTGCTGTTAATAGGCTTGTACAACGTGGACCTGGCTGAAGATATGAAGTGCTTGAGTTGTAAAATGGATTGAGCTGGTGGGTGAAAGTTACTGTTTATATACAGACTGCATTCAGTTTTAGAATTGTTTAACTCTGTTCTCTTCCCACTTTGTTTTGACAAGCTCTAAAACTGTTTGGCCTTTAGGTATACAGTTTGTGTGCAAGCTGTGTGTGTGTGTGTTTTGAAGCTTATTTTCTGATCAGATTGTAATTTCCTGAGGTCTAATGTGTGATCTGTACAGTGTAGTGTGTGGTGAATTGTAGAAGGGTAGAATTTACTTTTTTCAATCTGCATGGCTCCCTCTAACTCAGGGTGAATAATCATAAGACATCTGTTATTTCGTCCCAAAATCCCTTCTCTGAAGCCTTCCCTGGTAACAGGTTACAACTCTGTTACCCTTCTTGTGCCACTTGGTGCTCCGTCTGGAGAATACCACTTGACAAATAGGCTTCACAGGATATGCAAATTAACTATTCTAAATACAAATCCATTCTATTAGCTTCTGCTAATCACTCTGTAGGGGTTACCCTTCTTTGAGCAAACAATTCATTACACTCTCTTCAACTGAGCCCCCGTCTGGAAGATGAGGGTATCAAATAGAACAGCTACCACCCCTTGGACAGGACTTCACTTCAGCTTCACCCCTGGCTGTTAACATCAGAGTCTTACTTCATGGCTCACAGTGTTCCTTCCACACTGTGGTCAAGTCACAGTTCTTACTCCTTTCTGTTATTCTGTACTTCAGGTAAGTACCTTGTCTTTCTTTAGGAATCCTTTCCTTTTCGTGTCCAGTCATCAGTTGCTTGGCATCCTTCATTCTTCTTGGAGGGCTCATTCTCTTCTTGGGATAAGTCATTTTTAAAGGGCTGCTTCCTACCAACTCCACCCTTCCAGGGCTGCTCCTATATTCTAGAAAAGGTACAGTACCTTATTCAATTGGCATGCCTTTTGAGGGAACTATTCCCACCTTCTGACATGGGCCCTCTCCTTTTAACTTAACACAAGGGCAACCTCTGCCCCTCCCATTCCCCAGCTATCCGTGTCTGGGTTATCATTGTGGCAGGGCTCCCCTTAGTGGCCTCTACAGAATAACAAAAAGGCCTCCACCATTAGAATGCCCTCTAGTGGTCGCTACCCATCTAAGCAGGCTTCTTCTATTCCTGAGCGCCCTCCAGTGACTCCTTTCAGGTCATTACAGCAGTCCTTCCTCTGGTAGCTAGGTCCTGCCAAGGCATGCCCTATATTTATCACACTAGATAGTTTCACAACATATCAAATTTAAACCTTGAAGGGTTATTTGGATTTCTTTATTCTCCAGAAGATAATCAGGATAGCAAGTCTACACAACTGGGTGCAATCATCTGACGGAGCCTGTGCATATGAGCCTCTGCAGCTTAGAAGTGCTTTCTGGAAGCCTTTAAAAGGCACTACCACGCAGTTGTATGAGCTGCTTTCCTTGCGTTGTCACATTGGACCTCCTCAGGTTTTGTTTTTCTATGGAGCCATTAAGACTTCCTAGCTCTCCTCTCTCTTTAAATATTTTTCTTTGGGAACCGTCTTATGTGGACAGCTTCCTTTTTCAGTTTTATTTTTGCATGCTCACTGTCACCCCCTGTTGGGGTGCTTGTCAACTAAGCCAGGCCTGAATTTCTAAAAGTGAGCCATTTGATTTTGCTTCAGTTTCTCTTTTAGGCATACATCCTAAGAAAAAGCCCCCAGAGGCTTTACAACATGTGGGCAATGTGGCAAGACCAATGCAGATACCCACAGTTAGTGCTTGAAGTGTATTGGGCCCAGTCATAAATGTATCGGTCCCATTTGTTTTCACAGATGACAGGCACTGCACTGGATCCTGAGGCTGCATCAGTACTGAGCTTCAGTAGAAGCCACTGGGAAAGGGCACTGATCAGTTCCTGCTCGTCGCAAAGAGGCATGGGAGCACTGACCTCGTGCCCTGTTGCATCACAGTGTTGGGTACTGAGTACTGTGTTGCTTTCCTTAGATCTTGTAAACCATGACATTCTTCTTTCTAGACTTTTGGAACTTTGGCATTGGCTTGGTTTCGTTCTTATCTAGAGAACAGATTTTTTTTAAAGGGTTCGATGGCATCAATCTACCTCTTGCCATTATAGTTTCCTTGTGGTGTACCACAGGGTTCTGTACTTGGGCCTATTATTTAAAATATCTATTTGGCATCTCTAGCAATCTTACTTATACCAATGATATTCAGCAAGTTACAGGTGCCCTTGGCCTGGATTGGCCGCTGTCGTGGACAGGATGCTGGGCTCGATGGACCCTTGGTTTTTCCCAGTGTGGCATTACTTATGTACTTATGTACTATTCTTAATATGATTTCCCCTGCTACACTTACCTTACTTTCAACAAAAATTGGAGTTGTTGCTGATTGGCTCACCAACAATGGATAGCAGTGCATTTTTCATGGAAGAATGCTGATCCTGTCCCCTACCACTGATATTATTAAATCTGTTAAAATCCTGGGGGGTTATTCTTGATTCTATCTTGTCTATGAAACTGCATGTTTTTTCTGTGATGAAAAAATCATTTTTTGTTTTACAGCAACTATGAGCTGAAAATCCTTTCATAGAACAGAACTTACTATGTTTGTTCTTACATTCCCTGGTTCTTCCACATCTTGATTACTTTAATTCATTCTTACAAGGAATAAATTTAATCTGTACATATGAGTAGCCATACTGGGTCAGACCAGTGGTCCATCTAGCCCAGTATCCTGTTTTCCAAACAATGGCCAAGCCAGGTCACAAGTACCTGGCAGAAACCCAATTAGCAGCAACATTCCATGCTACCAATCCTGGGGCAAGCATTTGCTTCCCCATATCTGTCTCAATAGCAGACTGTGGACTTTTCCTCCAGGAATTTATCCAAACCTTTTTCAAACCCAGATACGCTAATGCTGTTACCACATCCTCCGGCAAAGAGTTCCTGAGCTTAACTATGAGTGAAAAAAAATTTCTTCCTATTTGTTTTAAAAGTATTTCCATGTATCTTCATCTAGTGTCCCCTAGTCTTTGTACATTTGGAACGAGTAAAAAATCGATTTACTTCTACTCGTTCTACACCACTCAGGATTTTGTACACCTCCATCATATCTCCTCTCATCCATCTCTTTTTCAAGCTGAAGAGCCCTAACCTCTTTAGCCTTTCCTCATACGAGAGGCGTTTCATCCCCTTTATCATTTTGGTCGCTCTTCTTTGAACCTTTTCTAATTCCGCTATATCTTTTTTGAGATACGGCGACCAGAACTGAACACAATTCTCAAGGTGCGGTTTCACCATGGAGTGATACAAAGGCATTATAGTATTTTCGGTCTTATTCACTATCCCTTTCCTAATAATTCCTAGCATTCTGTTTACTTTTTTGGCCGCTGCTACACACTGTGCAGAAGATTTCAGCATATTATCTACAATGATACCTAGATCTTTTTCTTCAGTGCTGACCCCAAGGTGGACCCTAGCGTCAGGCAACTGATTCACAGGTAATTCATAACACCGCCGTTAAATTCCTTTATGGAGCCAAAACATTTGGACATGTTACACTGTTTTTATGACCAAGCACTGGCTTCTTGTCTTTCATCATATTCTGATTAAAATTAATGTTATTGTTCATGTTATTGATCATCAAGCTTGTTATTCTGTTAAGCCTCTGTTTTTTCCCCTGTCATCGTATCCCTTATATGCCCTTCAGTATTCTTCATTCCTGTTTTCAAAACCTGCTGGTTGTTCTTTATTTTTGATGACACGAGACACTCTCTTGCTTCAGTGTCTGTGCCCCACACTTTGGAATAGCCTACCATTAGATATTTGTTGGAAGTTGTCTCTTCCAAAATCGAGCTGCCTTTAAAAAAACGTATTACTTTACTTTAGCATTTCAACGTATAGGAGGAGTTTTTCTCTAATACAGTTATTTCTTGCCGCAATAAAATCACCTCTTGTGTCTTATGAGTACAAATTTTTCCCTTCTGTTGTTCTTTGGTATTTTTTTTTATTAATGCTGCTGTAATCTAGGTCACTTTGAGGCATTTTTTCAAAGCACTAAGCCTTCCAAAGTTCCATAGAAACCTATGGAACTTTGGAAGGCTAAGTGCTTTGAAAATATGCCTCTTTGTGTCTATTATTTCTGCCTTGTGTTGGTGATTTTTTTTTTGTTTCCTCCCAATTTTTCATCATTTTTTGTAAACCGCTTTGATATGCTCTACTTTGGCAGTATATTAAATAGAATTGATACTTGATACTTAAAACACTCCCAGACAGAGGTCTGCTCAACCTCTTCATGTTGTAGAGGTTGCATCAGTCTTCAAGGACCTGAGACCAGGCCACTGATACTCCGGAAGCAACTCAGGAGAATGTGGTTTAATCCACTGCATCCTCTTCGATGTTGACATCAGCAGTCTTAGATGAGGACCTCAGCAGGAAGGTTAAATGAGGATGGCTTGAATCTTTGCTTAATGTGATTCCTTGATATTTTATTTGTAGCATTTATATCCTGCTCTTTCCCGCTCGATAGCAGGTTCAGTGCGGTTTACAAAGTATGGTACAATGTATCACAAAGATAATACAAAGTAAGGTACATGTATCACAGAGATAGCACATGTCATGATGCATAGGATCCTACAGCCAATCCTTGAGATGATACCTTGAAGAGCGTAAAATTGATGTCAACTGCATTGGTGTCCATCTCCAGTTTATTGGGGGCATCAGCTTTCTAGATGGCCTTGTCTAGAGCTGCCTTACAGGAACAGAGTTGGACCTCCCCACTAGAATTCTTTTCTGGGTCTGAATTGGAACATTCCTATGATTTTTCTTTTTAATATGAACCTATGAAGTTATCTGAAGAAGAGGTCTTCACTGGCTTACCCTTTGATTTCTTTCCTCTACCTGAGAGGAGGAAATCTCACTCCAGAGAGTCTGTGCTTTACTGATTTTATTAGGGAAATGACTGATTCCAGTTAAATTAGAGATGGAAGAGGAACTCCAAGCTAAAGTGTTTTATATCTTCCAATCCCTCAACCTTACCCTAATACACCCCAAGGAAGGTGTGGCTTTGTCTGTTGAGAAAATCCTTAGGGTTGTGCGGTTGAGAATAATGGAAACCCTTATCTTTGTCCATCCGGTCAATAAGAAGGCAGTCTCTGTAGAGTCTTGCATCATTCTGTGGTAGTGGAATCTTTTCTAAAGAGAGCCAAGTGGGACCAACAGATAGCAAAAGTATGGTAGTCCAAAAAGGAATTCCAGAATTTATTAATAAAAATATGCCTTGCACAGTCTGTTAGGTTCAGGGGGTACTCATTTGGATCAGTTTTTGACTACAGAAATCATCTAGTGAGGGTAATTGTTGAGAAACGTGATATCAAAGATGACGGTTATGTAAGTCACTCCGGGTTTTCAAAGCATTATATGTCACTGTTGGAACGAATGAACAGCCTTTTTCTAATACTTTGAGTATAAGCGAGTTTGATATTCACCTGTTTAGGAGACAACACCTGGGGGAGGTGGGAGGGCTTATGAGGACTTGTATCCTGCTGTCAATGAGAACATCTGCTACAGGTAAGTAGAGCCTTAGCCTTCTACTTTTTGTTTCATTTTGATCCCAATAAACTTGGGACCGTTGTTGTTGTTAAATATACACTTTCCAGTTGACTGTTAGATTGCATCTCCTTCACTTATGCACAAGCAGACTTGGCTTGGTGGGTCATGTCAAGGCTCACAGTGTCAGAACCACAGCTAGTAAGGTATATGGGCATTGGCACTGAAAATTTTTTTTTTGTTTTGTTATATTTGTACCCCGTGCTTTCCCACTCATGGCAGGCTCAATGCGGCTTACATGAGGGTTGCCCAGAGTCACAAGGAGCTGCCTGTGCCTGAAGTGGGAATCGAACTCAGTTCCTCAGTTTCCCAGGACCAAAGTCCACCACCCTAACCACTAGGCCACTCCTCCACTGTTGCTACTATTTGAGATTCTACATGGAATGTTGCTCTTCCACTAGCAACATTCCATGTAGAAGTCGGCCCTTGCAGATCACCAATGTGGCTGCGCAGGCTTCTACATGGAATGTTGCTAGTGGAATAGCAACATTCCATGTAGAATCTCCAATAGTAGCAACATTCCATGTATAATCTCCAATAGTATCTATTTTATTTTTGTTACATTTGTACCCCGCGCTTTCCCACTCATGGCAGGCTCAATGCGGCTTACATGGGGCAATGGAGGGTTAAGTGACTTGCCCAGAGTCACAAGGAACTGCCTGTGCCTGAAGTGGGAATCGAACTCAGTTCCTCAGTTCCCCAGGACCAATGTCCACCACCCTAACCACTAGGCCACTCCTCCACTGTTGCTACTATTTGAGATTCTACATGGAATGTTGCTCTTCCACTAGCAACATTCCATTCCATGTAGAAGTCGGCCCTTGCAGATCACCAATGTGGCCGCGCTGGCTTCTGCTTCTGTGAGTCTGACGTCCTGCACGTACGTGCAGGACGTCAGACTCACAGAAACAGAAGCCTGCGCATCCTTCTACATGGAATGTAGACTCTCCAATAGTAGCAACATTCCATGTAGAATCTCCAATAGTATCTATTTTATTTTTGTTACATTTGTACCCTGCGCTTTCCCACTCATGGCAGGCTCAATGCGGCTTACATGGGGCAATGGAGGGTTAAGTGACTTGCCCAGAGTCACAAGGAGCTGCCTGTGCCTGAAGTGGGAATCGAACTCAGTTCCTCAGTTCCCCAGGACCAAAGTCCACCACCCTAACCACTAGGCCATAAGTTCCGAGTCTTCCACGGACTGCCCTGGCATTGCCCGGATTGTGCTGAGGCAGTCAGAGCTGATACTCCATAACACTGCAATGTTAAGCGCCTTTGAATGTGAGCAAATGACCCTCTTAGTGTGGTTTAAGTGGGCAGGAGCCTTTCTTGTCAGCTTAAAGCATGCTGAATATTGATTCCTAAGCTTTTTCACATGACTGAGAAGGTTCTGTGAGGCGATGTGAGATAGGAGCTTGCGCATAAGCCCTATAATACCTCTTCAGAAAGTTTTTCTGTGGAGGCTTATCCACCATGCAGGTTCCTTCACTCAATTATTGTTTGACTACTTCATGCTTATTACAATAATTAAGAGAAAATCCATTTATTTCTGAAAATTTTTTATCCCATGTCTTCATCTTAGGTAATAAAGTATAGGATATGTAATCTATTTACGATATTGCTAATTTAATGAATTTATAATCTAAATTTGAGCATAGAGATATTACGTGACCTGCTCAAAATTGCTCAGAAAGTATTGGCTAGGAAAAACAACTGGTGTCTCCAAGTTCACAGCTTTACTTTAATCCCAGTGTTGGGCTGCAAAATTATTATACAAATCTTCTAATGTTGATTTTTATCTTTTATTACAGAAACTTGGTGGTGTTAACTCTGTTGGATTTTGTACTCTGTTGACTGGATGAATTGTGCCTTCAGATGCAATATGTAACAGATGGGTTTCATTCCACTCACGTTGTTTTTTCCAGTCTGTGTGTTGGAAGTTTACAATATACATTGTAAATACCACAATTTGTTGTTTTTGTTGATAAGAAAAAAGGAGTTCATGAAGTCGTTTCAGAGCCAGAAATCACCATGAGTAGTAATATAGGAAAAGAGAAGGACTCTAAGGAAAAGGAACTGAAAGTCCCATCTGTGAAGGAAAGAGAAAAGGAAGCAAAAGCCTCTGGAGGATTTGGGAAAGACGGCAAAGAAAAAGAGCCTAAGACTAAAGGGAAAGATGCCAAAGAAGGGAAGAAAGACTCGAGCGGTGCACAGCCAGGGGTGGCTTTTTCCGTGGATAACACAATTAAACGTCCTAATCCAGCACCAGGAGCACGCAAAAAATCTAGCAATGCCGAGGTGGTCAAAGAGCTAAACAAATGTCGAGAAGAGAATTCAATGCGTCTGGATTTGTCCAAGAGGTCTATACACATACTTCCAGCATCTGTCAAAGAACTGACCCAGTTAACTGAACTCTATTTGTACAGTAACAAGCTTCAGTCCCTACCGGCAGAGGTGGGATGTCTGGTGAACCTGATGACATTGGCTCTAAGTGAGAATTCGCTTACCAGTTTACCGGACTCTCTGGACAGTTTGAAGAAACTGCGGATGCTTGACCTACGGCATAACAAACTTCGAGAAATTCCTTCTGTGGTGTACAGGCTAAGTTCTCTCACCACCCTCTATCTACGTTTTAATCGCATAACTGCTGTTGAGAAGGATATCAAAAACTTGTCGATGCTCACTATGCTTAGTATTCGGGAGAACAAAATCAAGCAACTACCTTCTGAAGTTGGTAAGATAAATTAATTCTTTATTCCATCCCCTTCACCCTTTCTGTCCAAGAAGAAATGTGGTTCTTAGGTCCTGATTGGTAATCGCAGTAGAAGGTAACTTCTGGTTTCCTCTTTGAACACTCCCTCTTTTCACCATGCTTAGCATTCGGGAAAATAAAATCAAGCAACTACCTGCTGAAATTGGTAAGATAAATTATTTCTTTATTCTATCCCCTCTGCCCTTTCTGTCCAAGAAAAAATATGATTCCTAGGTCATAGGTAATTGTGGTTTTTCCTGTTACATTGTTCAGTTTTTTACAGTGTGGCATATAAAATCAAGGTGCTTGTAATGTCTGTATTTCTGTTTTTATGATCACGTTTTACTGAATCACTCAAATTGCTTGATTGGCTGGCTTACGCCTTTTAGTTAATGTTATGCTCTGTTTATTGATTGTCTTCCTTTGGACTACCTTTCAACCCATAGCAATTTTATAATGAACATGATGTAGGGGAGAGAATGGCATGTCCCTGTAAGGTTATTTATTTATTTTTTAAATTAACAGTATTATCTTCAGCTGTAAACAGAATTATCATTGATTTCCCCCTTCCCAGTCTGTTAACGTTTCTGCTTGTGTTTTATGCCAAGGTACTGATTTTTTTTTTTTTAATATATCTTCTGCTTTGCAACTTCCATCATTGTGACTTGTAATCAGGTGCTGCCTGCCTAGTTCTTTACAGGGTGTCATGCAGATATGCAAGGAATAAATATAGAATGGTTAACTGAAGGAGAAGAATTACTGGGAAAAGAACGTTTTGGCTACTGGCTGGTGATGGAAATTAGATAAACATTTAGGAGCAATTGGAGTATAAATGAGTCAGCATATTGACCTGAAATGACAGGCATGTTTAGGAACTGAAGATAGGTCATCAGGCCTAAGTAGCTGAGGAGAGACAATCTTCAGCAGTTGGTACATAGCCAGCTGCTGTGTTAGCTTTGGATCTTCCTCTCCCTGTATTTATCGTAGTCAGTATAGTGGCCTGCATATCCGTACTCTAGCCAGTAACTATCCCCTCCTCCCCCTACATTCCCACAGTAACTTGTCTCTTGTAAGCTCCTGGATTTATTGGCTTAACGAAGAAAGGTTTCTCCTATTTCCTAGTTTCATTTGCAGCAGACCAAAATGTTTTAGCACTGTAATGTTGGAAAGTTGAGTTGAGAAGGGGGAAAAGGTAATAATGAGAAAATACATAATATGCTCAAGATGATGCACAGCAAGTTGTGTAACACAGTAGCAGGGAAGGAGCTGATAGGAGGCAACTGAACTCCCCTTCACCCACCTACCTACCCACAGCCTATCATCAAGCAATGGAGAGAGACTTTAGGCAGTGGTTGGTGGGGTGATGGAAGATAATCCAAAGCTACAGCTACTAAGAGTTTGTGGGACGGGGCATCCACCCACCTACTCCAAAAAGCAGCAGCCTAAGCCTCTCTTCATTGTTCACCTACCTCCGGCAGCTGCAATTTTAACCCTTCCCACAGCTAGTCCCATCCACTTTTCATCACCTACTCAGCCACCCAGCAGCAGCCTTGGCTCACATCCCCATCCATAGCAGTAGCCTCTGAACCTCTTCTCTACCCTCCAAAACAGTAGCTTCTCTCAATCACTACTCCCCCCCCCCTCCCAAAACAAACAAACAAAAAAACCAGATTCTTAAAAAAATTTAATTTATCCTACCATCAAGGCTGCTGAAGAATTGTCTCCTCAGCAACAGTGCTCCTTAAGGGCTGCTTTTGCGGTGGCTATCACTCCAAATATCTTCCTGATCAAGGTGGCTCTTTATGGGCTGCCTCTCCAGGGTGGATACCCCCAGTTCTCTCTCTCTCTCCCCCCCCCACCCACAGCGCATGCACACACGTACTCTCTGCCTTCCCTCAACTCTCACCCCCCCCCCATAGATCTGTCAATCACCACCCCAGATACGCTCCTGTGGCATATCCCCTCTCCCTCCGGTAGCTGTTTCCCAATGATGACTGCCCCCCAAACTGAGTTCTCAATACTGCTCTCCAGATTTTTATCTTCTCCCCCTGCATATACCTCCCCAGCTCCTGCTCCCTAGCACTCTAACACCAGTTTTTGCCCCCTCTCCCTCCAGGAACACAGACACTCAGTTCATGCTGCCCCTACCCCTAGCATTACTAGAGAAACAGAAGCGGAAATGCAAGATATTGGAGATGCACAGGTTCCAAAGGTGACATGACCCATTGATAAATAAAATAAAATATATTTTTTGTACCTTTGTAGTCGGAGCCTTTTGTTTTTCCATTCAGTTTGTTCTGTGTCTCTCTAGCTTTTGTCTGTTTTTCCTACCTCCCCAGGATCTCCTGTTTATTCGACATTTCATCTCTTTCCATGTCTGCCATCCATCTTCTGTCTGTGTCCCTATCTGTCCTCTCCAGCATCTCTCTTTGTTGTCCCTGTGCTGCATGTGCTCTTTTAGTGTCCCTATCCTCCCCTTACATTCAGCATTGCCGCTCTGTGTCCCTATCCTTCCATCTGTGATCAGCAGTGCCCCTCTGTGTTGCTATCCTACCCTTTTCCACCATTGCTGTGTCCCTGTCTCTTTTCTTACTCCACGCCCAGCATGTCTGTGCCTTGTTCCGCCCGTCTCATACCCCTGGGTCCAGGACGTTTCCATCTTCTTCCAGTCCCCACTCCACCCCAGAGTCCAGCACACCTCCATCTCCCTTCAGCCCCCACCCCGTCCCAGGGTCCAACACATCTCATTCTTCTCCCCCCCCCCCCCCACATTGGTCCAACATATCTTTTTCTCTCTCCCCACCATTCCTGAATGTAGTGTCTTTGTCACCTCCCTCCCCCACCCTGGAAACTTGCCTCTGATTCTTTGTCAGCGTTGTCAACCTTAAAGACATGCCACTCTGGCTGACATCGGGGCTTTCCCTCTGCCAGGTCCCGCCTTCTGTGGGGTAACTTCCTACTTCAGTGAAGGTGGAACCCGTCAGTGGGAAAACCCTATACCGGCCAGAGAAGCGTGTCTTGAAGGCTGCTGCTGCTGACACGGGATGAGAGGCAAGTTTCTATGGGGGAGGGGGAAAGGTGATAGAGGGATGCTGAATTCGGGAGTGGGGGAGAGAGAGGAACTGTGTGGGCAGGGACAAAAAAGATTTTTTTGTAGGTGCCATGGCGACCTGACACCTGGGATTTGTTGAGCCCTGGTTTACTCTAATGTCCGTTCCACAGGACACCTCCCTGTCTATTTTCTCTGTGCCCTACTGGAGTATTTATTTATTATGATTTATTTACTGCCTTTTTGAAGAAATTCACCCAAAGTGGTATTCAGCTAGAACAATCTGGACACGGGCAATAGACAATTTCAGCAGAAAAACATATTAAGATAATACATATTGTATCATAGTACGCTGCTTAAAATCTAAGCATGATGCACAATAGAACATATTAATAGATAGCATAGGGTGTAACTGGAAGAGGAACATATAGAAAGGTAGGATAGAGTAAAATGAGTTAAATAGAAAATAATGGTGACTAACTTAAGAAAAGTTGCACATATGCAGTCAGAAAGATGCATGAAAATGATCTCAGCTAGGGTAGGAGTGGATGAGCAAGTCCTGCTACAGTATGTGCTGCTGGTGTTAGTCCTTGTGTGTGAGACTAGCTAGTGAGTTGCTCCTTCCATTAAAGGCTTGAGAGAAGAGCCACGTTTTTATCTGCTTTACAAGGGACTGCAGTTGGTGGATTGTAGCATTATGCATTAGTTTCCAGTGTTTTAATGGTTTTCACCTAAGGATAGTCAAATGTTCTCTCTCTTGTTCTTCCTCATTTAAGGAAAGGGTTTGGAATGAGACTGAGAGATCCTGTGCGTGTGATTTTAACATGAGGAACTACATCTATGTGATTTATACCTTAGTTGTCTTGCATAAATGGGTTTGCTAGTCAAATTTCTACTCTCTCTTTATACCACTTTCCATCTTGAGTGGTCCTCCCATCTCTGCCTCTTTGTTCCCAGTTACAAAATTCCAGATGATCTTGCATCATTTCAAGGTTGGATTGCATCATGTCAGGAGCTCATCGTACAGTAGTAGATTGGTGTTGTATAATGTATGGGTTACCATATGGCTCCAGAAAAAGGAGGACGGATTGAGCCAGCCGGGTTTTACTTCCATTGCTTTCCAAGCAATGGAAGTAAAACCCGGCTGGCTCAATTCGTCCTCCTTTTTCTGGAGCCATATGGTAACCCGTGAGTGAAACAGAATTGGTGAAAGACCTGAACCAGTTCTCACATTAATATTTTTTGTGCTGTCACTCTTCATCTTCTCAGTCTCCCTTCCAGAACATAGACTTGTTTTCTTTGGCTTTCTTCCATTTTTTTTTTTGTTTTTACTTTACATTTTTTATTGATAATTTTTCATAAGGAACATACAAATAAATTGAAATCTGTTACAACCATATGTTACGCCGATCAAATTCCACACAATCTTTAGGCATTGTATTGATACTAACAACACTACTAAATTCAAAATCAAGATCACAGACGGTCCTCATCCTTAAAATGTTCCTTCCCCCACCCCCTCCCCCAACTAACACCCTTCTCCCAACTCCTGAGAATAATTGTACTTTGTGAGCTAAGTGATTCTGAGCATGATCCCTGAATAAGTTATAAACAAAGCAACAGGGAGAGGAAAACAGATGAACACATTTACACAAGAAAACATCCCAAGGCAATGAATCGGCCCTCCCAGCAGTCTTGTCCCCATATATAATTATTCCTCCACAGACTGCCATACCTGTGAGTGATCTTGTCCCTTTCCTCATCGTTCCTGAGTGATCATGTCAAATATATGCATTCTGTAACCAGAACTCTCCAAATGGACAAGGAGGGGTCAGATTCCACTCCCCAAGTTCTAACTATGTCCATTTTGTTAGCCAAAATCAGGAGGGCCAGTTTCTGGTGACCAATATGGAATAAGACCCAACATGTAAGCCACCTTATGCTGGGCCCACTTTTTCTCCGTCCAAAGATAAACCTTATTCCAAACCATCTGCCAATACTTTTGAGTAACCAGACATTCCTTGTCACTTGCAGCAGATGAATCCAGGAACTAGTGGGTTAAGTCCGCCTACCAGCAGGTGGAGATAGAGATTAACAAACTAAAGGCAGCTCCTTCCTCAGTTAGTATGTCTCTATCTCAGCAGGTGGTGGATGGCTTTTTCTCCAGCTCCTGGACCCAAGGCCTCTGAGGGTGCTCCTGGACCGGTGGCCAGTTTGAGCCGGGGGGTGGTGGACTGGTGGTGTCCCCTGTCGGCTGCATACGCAGTTGCTGGGTCCCAGCTGCACCTCAAATTCCCTCTGAACAGGCTTTTGCTGTTCCTTTCCTTCCCTGTTTGTTTCTGCCTCCTCACTAAAAAAAAAAAAAAAGAGAACCATAGAATTTATTTAAAAGAGAAACACAGGGAAGTGTGTTTTTGCTGAGAGCAGGTTTGTGTTACTGCTGTCCGAGTCCTGTTTTCTGTTGCCTGCTTGTCTGAGCCTGCCTCGAAGTGGAGTTGGAGAGTTTTTTTTTTTTCTTTGATTCAGCTGTCAGTTCCCGCGCTTTCCCGGTCCAGGGTAAGTCCTGCTGGGTTCCTGTTTGGGGACGGGCGATGGCAGCAGAGGCGGTAAAATGCTGTTCCCGATGCGGGAAGTGGCGTTTGGCGGCAGGCCTTTGCAGCGTGTGCTGATTTGGCAGGACTCGACGGAGTGGTGACCCCCCCTCCCCCCCCCGAGTGCGTGCTTTCCCGCCCAGAGCCTGGCGATTCTCACGCCATTTTGCGATCGGTCGCGGAGCCGGCTCCGGTAGCGGTTTTGGGCAAAGCTTCTTCTCCGCTGGTAGGGGAGTCGGGGGGCTGTCAGGCACTGTGGGCGGTGGTGCAGGTGCAATGGCTGCGACCTCCTCCGTTGCGGGGGATGGGTTTTTGCCAGAGTTTATTTTGCTACTCCATCAGGTGTTTTTGTTGAAAAGGCCTTGCCCCCCCCCTCACGCGGCTGCGACAGCTTCAGCCTTTGATTCTCTCAGATTCTCTCAGGGGGTCTGGGGGTAACCAAGAGATTTTGAGTTTTTCCCCCAGAGGATTTCTCCTCCCTTAAAAGCCTAGGCTTTCTTTGGGGTCTGAGGAGGGGTCCTGCATACGGTCGCCTGCAGCTTCTCTGTGGTGGCTCTCTCAGAGCAGACGGGGGTAGAGGACGTGGAGGACGGTGTCCTCACTGACCAACCGGAGGACAGTTCCGCCATGAGGATTTTCCATATGGAGGAGTTGTCCTCCTTTATCTCTCAGGCGCTGGAAGCCCTGAATATAGAGGACCCTGAGAATGCGGCTTCTCAGGCGGTCAACCCCAAGATGACTAGTACCAGATGACTTTCTAAGGCCTTTCCGGTACATGAAGCCATTGAAGAGTTGATTTCGGCCCAGTGGGCGGATCCGGATGGGGGGCTGAAAGTAGCCAGGGCTATGGTCAGGCTGTATCTGGTTTCAGCGGACTGTTTAGAGCAGTTTGCTCTACCTAGGGTGGATACCCTGGTGACGGCGGTCACTAAGAAGACTACTGTTCCAGTGGAAGGTGGTGTGGCACTTAAGGATATGCAAGACAGATGGCTAGATGCCTCTTTAAAACGTGCCTTTGAGGTGGCCGCTTTGACACTTCAAGCTTCTGTTTGTAGTTCTCGAAGCGACTTGGCCGATAAATCATCTGGAGTTGCGAGCAGTCGTGAATGTGCTGCGGAGTTTTCAGGACCTTCTGCAGGGGCAGGTGGTTCGTGTATTCTCGGACAACACCATGACGGTGGCCTACAACAATCGGCAGGGGGGCACTCGCAGTCTTCCCTTGGCAGTGGAAGCATCTCGTCTTTTAGTATGGGCAGAAGCGCATGTTTAGAGTCTGTCAACAGCGCACATTGCGGGTCAAGACAATATTCAAGCAGATTTTCTCAGCCAGACTCTTTTGAATGCAGCGGAATGGATGCTGTCGAACTCGGCTTTTCGGCTGATCTGTCAACGTTGGGGAAGACCAGTAATGGATCTCATGGACATGGCTTGCAATGCCAAAGTTCCCCAGTTCTTCAGCCGCAAACGGCAGCCAGTATCCGCAGGATTGGATGCTCTTCTCCAGCCATGGCTGGAACAACAGCTACTCTATGTTTTTCCGCCGTGGCCTCTGATAGGGAGAGTTCTTTGCCGCATAGGGCGGCATCAGGGGCCGGTTGTTCTAGTGGCCCCAGACTGGCCCCGACGGCCGTGGTATGTCTCTCAGAGCCACCATTGCGACTTCCAGTGACTCCCGATCTACTGCATCAAGGGCTAGTTCAGATGGAAAATCCTTCCCGCTTTGGTCTTACGGCCTGGCTATTGAGAGGCGGCAGCTGAGGAAGAAGGGATTTTCAGGACCAGTCATTGCCACTGTTTTGGGGGCACGGAAGCAGTCTACTTCAGCAGCGTACGCGCGAGTGTGGAAAGCTTTCTCGGCGTGGTGTGCTTTGCGTGCTGAATTGCCTTTTTGGGCGGACCTTCCGGTTATTCTGGAGTTCCTTCAGGATGGTCTTCAAAAGGGATTGGCATATAATTCCCTTCGAGTGCAGGTGGCTGTGCTAGCTTGTTTTAGGGGCAAACTGGATGGTTCCTTTTTAGCAGCTCACTCTGATGTGGTCTGTTTCCTACACGGGGCTTTTCGGCTTCGGCCTCCTCTGCGGCAGCTGTGCCCGGCGTGGCATTTGAATGTGGTACTGCGAGCCCTCCAGGCCCCACCGTTTGAGCCGCTGAATAAGGTTTCTGAGAAGGATCTAACACTTAAGACAGTGTTTTTGGTGGCCATTGCTTCGGCTAGGAGGATTTCTGAAATTCAGGCTTTGTCTTCCAGAGATCCTTTTTTCAGTTTTCTGCAGCAGGGGTGTTGATCTGGACGGTGCTGTCGTTTCTATCTAAAGTGGTTTCGGCTTTCCATGTCAATCAGACGGTTTATCTTCTGTCTTTTCGATGAGAGGATAATCCGGGGGAGTTTGCCTCGCTACGTTTCCTGGACGTGCGGAGAGCCTTGTTTCGGTACTTGCAGATCTCTAACGAGTTTCGACGCTCGGATCATCTCTTTGTGCTCTTGTCGGGATCATAAAGAGGTGAGGCGGCTTCTAAGGCTTCCGTTGCTCGCTGGATTAGGGAAGCCATTGGAGCGGGGTTATCTGCTACAAGGGTGGGCGTCTCCAGTGGCCCTGAAGGTGCATTCTACTCGGGCACAGCCGGCTTCTTGGGTGGAGGCGTCGGCCTTATCTCTGGAAGAGATTTGTCAGGCGGCTACTTGGGCATCCCGTCATACTTCTGCGAAGCATTACAGGCTAGAAGTGTCTGTTCGGGAGGATGCGAGTTTTGGGGCGGGAGTGTTGGCGCGGGCAGCGTCGGCTTCCCACCCTACTTAAGGATTGCTTTGGTACATCCCACTAGTTCCTGGATTCATCTGCTGCAAGTGACAAGGAAGGTAAAATTATGTCTTAACTGATAATTTTCTTTCCTTTAATGCAGCAGATGAATCCAGGATCCCTCCCTAGTTCAGCCAATGGTTTTTTTCATTTTCCGCGCAGTGTGGCTATTTTTTCCTTCCGGGTTCTCTTTTGCAGAGTTCAGACAGATATGGGAACACGGAAAGGATTCCAATTTCTGGATCAAGTTGCAGTTATTTCGAAGTTCTTATTTGGTTCTCTGTTTTTCATAGTGAGGATGTTTTCCGTTTGTTATTGGTTTCATATTTTTGGCCTTGGCAAATGCTTACGAATGACATACTAACTGAGGAAGGAGATGGCCGTCTGGCATCACTGCCTTTAGTTTGTTTATCTCTATCTCCACCTGCTGGTAGGCGGACTTAACCCACTAGTTCCTGGATTCATCTGCTGCGTTAAAGGAAAGAAAATTATCAGATAAGCCCTAATTTCTCCTTGTGTGCTGCTGGGGCTGGATCTGGGAGCTTATATAATAAAGACACATAGGTGTTTGTTTGTTGTCTACATTAAAGCCTACTTTATTAAGGCAATTTTTTGGACTTTCTGCAAAGGTAACACGTTATAAAAGTGTCCTCCACAATGTATAAGAGTGTTTGTGTGTAATATAGATAGATATATAGATAGATAGGTGTAGCAATGGTACTTTACAAATACCAATTTTATTTCTTTTAACTTCTTTACCCCTGCCAGGTGAGTTGTGTAACCTCATAACGTTGGATGTGGCTCACAATCAGCTTGAACACCTTCCAAAAGAGATTGGAAATTGTACACAGATCACCAACCTAGACCTGCAGCACAATGAGCTTCTGGACCTCCCAGATACCATAGGTAATGAACTATTTTCTCCTGATTTAGACCATTAACTGTTGAGTAAAAAAGACCACAGTTATAGCAGGTGTGAGATCTTCAACAGGGACTAAGGATATCTTAGAAAAATATTGTTGTCTTTTTTTGCCTGCCACTGGAAGTGAAAGCTGCAGTAGCGTTCTCAGTGAAACTTGCATGCCGAGCTTTTCTTGGGTTCACAGTTTCATTTTATACTAGGAATGCTCAGTATGTTCCACCATTATCGTGTTACAGACATTGAGGAATTTAACTGGCTGCTAATGCACAGTCTGTCTCTTTAAATCCAAGGAGACTTTCCACAGTTCACCTGCAGTCTCTGTCTTTGATGGAGAGTACTATGAAATGGATCTAGTCCATTTCCAGTTGCACAGTTTGCGTATTTGATAGAATAACACATCCTTTGAGAGAGGAGAGAACGATTCCCTACTTCAAAGATCTTTCCGTCCTTTGGGTTAGGTAGTTCCAGAAACATACAGGGCTAAACCGAACATTTTTTTCCCTGTGTAATTAAATTCACATTGAACAGATGGCAGATTAAAACAAATGTGTTTTAAATAAACACTGCCATTGTGGTTTAAGATTTATGATGCCTGCTGCAGGATAGTGTTAAAAAAAAGAAATGTTTGGAATCACACAGCCTACAGTGTATCTGATGAACTCAGCGTTCAGTGATCCAAGATGTTCCCAGATTAGGGGAGGTTTGGGAATCAATGCAGCAGGTTCACTGGCCAAATACAATGATATCTTGAATGGATGAAACACTGGTAGAGGACTGTTGGGCTAATGACTGCAGACAAGTAAAAAAATAGCTGTTTCCTTGTCATCTGTGGCCATACCGTTCTGATCAAGTGGGTGTTATTTCCTCCTACCAATAGATGGAGGTAGAAAAAACTGAAATTTTCCAGTGAACTCAGCAGTATAATCTGCTGGTGCTCAGTGGGAAGTTCCAGTATTTTTATCTCTAGCAAATGGTAGATCATTTAGGCTGGTGCTTCTGGGTCCTGGCCTAGCTCCCCAGTGTGCAGGCTGTGACCATACAATGAGGTTGAGCCTAACAGCTGCTCCCAGCTTCCTGGTTCTTGGACTGGATCTGGCAGAACACAGAGCATGGCTTCACTGCCCCCAATCCCCTGCTTTTTAGCATCCACTAGATGAGGCAGCTGGCCCTGTGGGGCCTGCCAGAGGGGTACGGGTCCCCGTCCTCCTTCCCTCATTGCCCTTATACCCTGTTTGGGTGTTTTCCCCCTGGGCTGTCCTGCAGCTCTCATGCAAAACAAAACCATTTAAATCTGGTCTGCCTGGTTTGATTTTATTCCCATATTGGGGAAATAAAGTGCATTCAGTAATAATAAAAAAAAATACCAAAACAAAAAACAAGAGTATGTCCCAGGGAGACAGTGGAGATGCTGAAGCCCTGGGCCGAGGTTGGCCTGAAATGCGGGGAGGTGTTACTGGAGGCACCTTGCAACCATGTTAGATTGTGTCTTTTGTTCTCTTGCAACAGTTTCTGTACAGCAAGAGACTTCACAGCCCTCATCGAAGTTTGGTGGGGTGGGGTTTCTCTCCTACCCATCCTGGGTCTGCCTGTTTGTGTGTGGCGGGGGGGGGGGGGGGGGGGGAGGCAGGCAATCTCAATGGGTCCCCTAGCACGTTTTGGCTCTAGAGCATAACCCCATCTGTCTCCAAATATCAGCTGTGAAAGATGACATCAAGAAACTAATGAAGGAATTGGCAGCAATTAAGGAATCATCCATGACTACCCAATTCCCAGCCAGTTTACCACCCGCACTGCCACAGAGAATAAAGCAACAGATGGGTCACAGTAGGCTCAAGTAGACTGACCTGTGTCACAACCTTTGCCCTTATAGAATTCTTTTGTTGCACTGGAGCAGTATGATCAGAAAAGAAGTACTGAGGTGGTGCCAGAGGCAAGAAATGTCACTCAGTCCAAAGGATCTCCCCAAAACAGTGACAAATTGGCAAATGTAGTAAAGCAGTGCACGGTCAGACAGAGAAATAAATCTGTCTGGACGCCGCGGTTTAAATCCCCACTGAGGCGTCTTTCGTCAGATGAAATATATATTATTTTTTTAAATTGTATTTTATTTTATTGTCCGCCAGGCAAATGGAAAGTTGTTAAAGACAATTTTTATGATTTTATTGGGAAAGCTGTTTTAAATTTCCATTAAAACCTATTGTTAGGTGATATAACTCTTCATTTAGAGTTAGTGGATAATGTGAATGCGTATGATTTGAGAGCCTTTTTAGATAGTTTGAATTTCACACTGCCATCACCCTCTCCAACATATGAAAAGGGACATCAGTTAGATATGATAGCTTATTCATATACTATATGGGGGGGGGGGGGGGATATAATTATATCTGACCCGATATGGAGTGAAATTATATGGTCTGATCATTTTCAGACATCCTTTACTCTCTATTGAACGCCAATGCCTAAGAATCAGACTAGGCACACTAAGATTAGATCCTGGTCCTCTCCTTGTCTGCCTTAGATTCTCAACTCTCTTTTTGTTCCATTTTTGTGCTTATGATGCCTTAACTGCATAAATATTTGTTCAATGTAACTGGAAAAGATACCCAGTAATAGTACCTGCACTGCAAAAACACTAATAAACATCTTTGTTTTTCATATTCACGAAGTACACTAATTCAGTGTTTCCCAAGTCAAGTCCTGGAGTGCCCCTTGCCAGTCAGGTTTTCAGGGTATCCACATTGAATGTGCATGAAAGATGTTTGCATATAATGGAGGCAGTGTATGCAAATCAAGTTCTTGTATATTTCGTTCACAGGACAAATCCCTCCTCTCAGTACCCTTCTCCACCACCGCCAACTCCAGGCTCCGCTCATTCTGCCTTGCCTCACCCTATGCTTGGAACAACCTTCCTGGCACCTAACTCTTACCGTTCAGTAAATCCAGACTGCCCCAATTTGACTGCCCCTATCGGACTGACCGTTCACTTGTCTTCTAGATTGTAAGCTCTTTGAGCAGGGACTGTCCCTCTATGTAAATTGTACAGCGCTGCGTAACCCTAGTAGCGCTTTAGAAATGTTAAGTAGTAGTAGTAGTATATTCATTGTGGATATCCTGAAAACCTGACTGGCAAGGGGTACTCCAGGACCGGACTTGGGGAAACACTGCACTAATTGATTGGGAAAGAAGAGAAGCAGGGCAGTTCGTCTGCCCAGCTGGAGTTAACTTGACCCTGAGGACTCACATCAACCTGAGCTGGACAAGGGCCACGGCAAAGAGGGTGGGGGTGAAGCGGTAATAGTGGGGGAGAGTGAACGAATTGATCAGGAGGGGACGCAGCAGATGTTTGAAGCCTGCAGTAGGGATGTACATTTCTTTGAAATGATGTAGGAAATGTCAGCAACGTTTCCCATGTCGTTTCTTGCCGTTTTTAACCCAAAATGACAGGGAACATTTTGTCCATGTTTCAGTATTTCTTCTTATTTTATTTAATTTAATTTGGCTCCTACTTTTTTTTCCAGCTGTAGCTCAAGGTGAATTACATTCAGGTCTAGTAGGTATTTCCCTGTCCTTGGAGGGTTTACAATCTAAGTTTGTATCCAAGGCAGTGGAGAGCTAACGCTCCAGTTTACTAAGCAGTGGTAGTGGCTGTCCATGCGCTAGTACCGACACTGTGTCTGCACTAGTGCATGGACAGCCGCTAGCGCTGCTTTGTAAACAGACCCCTAAGTGTCTTGCTCAAGGGTCACAGGGAGCTGCAGTGGGATTTGAACTGGGCTTTCCTGGTTCTTAGCCTGCTGCTTCAACCATTGCTTAATTGTGTGTTCTGTTGGCCCAAGATGCACTATTGACAACATTGCCGTTGAAATTAAAAAAGAGTATTTTGAAAATACCCCAAATAAAATGAAAAATCTGTGAATAAAATGGAAAACCTGCACTGCCACAGCCCATATCTCGACTGTGAATGGGATAAATGGGAGCATTTGGAGACCTGGGGCTGTGAGGGAGAGAAAGTATAAAGGGATATGAAACCCCTTTCCCTACAGTGTCAGTCCTCACCTCTTCTCTGTTGCTTTCCTACTTGCCCTTTTTAGCATTGATTAGCTGTAAGACCAGTTCCTTGTTTAAAGTTTTTGGTTGTTTATAGAGTTGTTCATTGCAGTTTAGGCTCCTTGAGCCAGTCAAGATGGAAAATCATGAGAATCTAGTGGGCAAGCTATTGAAGAGAGCAATTGGTGTTGTAGAGAGCAGTGTGGGTAGATGGTGTCTGCTGTGAAGGATATGTTCACACTCTGTGGATCCTCTTTTGGGATGAGGGTGAGGGAAAGGGGGAGGGGATGATGCTTGACAATGGCAAGAGATCTTTGGGAAGCAGGGATTGACCAATTTGGAGCTATTTGTGGCTGGCCATCTCAGAAAGGAACCAGGAGGGAAAGGACCCCAAGTGGGATGGAAGTTGACTTGACTCGAAGTCTAAGGTTCAAATAAAGCTGTAGCTGCTTAAATCCCAGAAACTTGGTTTTTGTGGTGGTGGTGTTAAATAAGCAAGACTGTAGGGAAAGCTAGAGGGAGTAAAAGGGAGGAAGGAGAGTCCATCCATACCATCTTGGGTGCCTATCTACTATAATAATTTGCACCTCTGACATTCTGAAGCTGACTGCCAGGAAGTTGAAGCCCGGTTCGTAATGTCTGAAGCCTTCTGGTTACGTCACCGTGGTGCCTGGGAAACCGCGTCGCAACTCAAACACGGGCGCTACGAGTTCACATCACCATCTCCATCCCCACCCAGTTCAGCAGTCCGGCCTGCCCCCCGTACGTCACCCCCCTCCCTCTGTCTCTGTGGCCTCCAAGTGCAAGGAGGACGTGTGCGAGTGCCCCAGCCCTTCGTACGTGGCAGCTGCTGTTTAAAAAGTTTTCCCTTCTGCTCGGCCGGCAACACTCAAGTCCACCAAGTACAGACGCCGCTTCAGACAGGCTGTGGTTCGCTGTTCCTCTGGTCCTGCCCTTCCGCAAACAGGAAATGAGGGCGGGACCAGAGGAACAGCGAACCACAGCCTGTCTGACGCGGCGTCTGTACTTGGTGGACTTGAGTGTTGCCGGCCGAGCAGGAGGTAAAACTTTTTAAACAGCAGCTGCCACGTACGAAGGGCTGGGGCACTCGCACACGTCCTCCTTGCACTCGGAGGCCACAGAGACAGAGGGAGGGAGGCACTGGGTGGCAGAAATCGTAGAGGGGGGTCCTGAGACGAGAGGGAGGACGGGGAGGGGGTCCTCAGACGAGAGAGGGGGATAAGGAGGGGGGAGGGGGGAAGGGGGGAGGAGGAGGGGGGTCAGAGGGAAACGGGCCTCTTTTACTAGTGTTTTATAAGCACCTATTTTTAGGCTTTATGAACCCTTAAGAAAGCCCTAATTATAACTAAATTTAGTTCAAAATGTTTGTCCACCTTCCTGTGTACCTCTGTGAAAGAATTAATACAATCCTGGTTAATATATGCTGTTACTTTAAAAAGTGCATAGTGTTAGCTTGTAGCACTAAAATGTTTAGAAAGAAATTGTTATAGCTGTCTAGGAGTAATAACTTTTGGACTTTCTTAGTAAATTAATGCATGAGTCTATAAGTGCTAGAAACTTCCTCAATGAGTCAGGAAATTCAGCTACTGAATGAGGAAGTGCTGTTATACTCCTTTCTTTCTCTGCCTGTTTACCACAAGCTGTTACCCAGCACAACACAACACTAGATCAGTCCATGGCAGGTAGCTGCAGAGCTGTCAAGTCACTCAGTTCCGAGAAGGAGATTTTAAGCTAGTCATGGTTTTCTGACAATCCTGTCCTGGTGCATTATGAGACCTGCAGCACTGAATTCAATGAGTAGAATCGGGGAATACAAATATCACATTGCTTTGGGAGTGGAGGAGTG
Source organism: Microcaecilia unicolor (assembly GCF_901765095.1). Lineage (NCBI taxonomy): Eukaryota > Metazoa > Chordata > Amphibia > Gymnophiona > Siphonopidae > Microcaecilia > Microcaecilia unicolor. The sequence continues at coordinate 23,660,673 of NC_044035.1, read as the reverse complement.
GCCTAGTGGTTAGAGTGGTGGACTTTGGTCCTGAGGAACTGAGTTCGATTCCCACTTCAGGCACAGGCAGTTTCTTGTGACTCTGGGCAAGTCACTTAACCCTCCATTGCCCCATTTAAGCCGCATTGAGCCTGCCATGAGTGGGAAAGCGCAGGGTACAAATGTAACAAATATAAAATAGATACTATTGGAGATTCTATATGGAATGTTGCTACTATTGGAGATTCTACATGGAATGTTGCTATTCCACTAGCAACATTCCATGTAGAAGGCTGCGTAGGCTTCTGTTTCTGTGAGTCTGATGTCCTGCACTTATGTGCAGGACATCAGACTCGCAGAAGCCTGCGCGGCCACATTGGTGATCTGCAAGGGCCGACTTCTACATGGAATGTTGCTAGTGGAATAGCAACATTAGTGGAATAGCAACATTCCATGTAGAATCTCCAATAGTAGCAACAGTGGAGGAGTGGTTAGGGTGGTGGACTTTGGTCCTGGGGAACTGAGTTCAATTCCCACTTCAGGCACAGGCAGCTCCTTGTGACTCTGGGCAAGTCACTTAACCCTCCATTGCCCCATGTATGCCGCATTGAGCCTGCCATGAGTGGGAAAGCGCGGGGTACAAATGTAACAAAAAAAATAAAAAATATACTTCTTTTCTGTAGTGAAATCAAAGCAATTTACATTTATTATATGCAGGTACTTTCTCTGTCCTTAGTGGACTCACAATCTAAGTTATTGTATCTGGGGCAATGGAGGGATAAGTAATTTGTCTAGGGTCCCAAGGACCTGCAGTGGGACTCGAGCCCAGTTCTCCATACTCGCAGCACATTACATTAATTATTAGGCTACGCCTCCATATGAGGCATCTAAGTTTAGGACAGCCATTGACTCCTAAGTTGAGACGCGTTGTGAATTAAGGCATCTACAGGTAGAATTCATCAGGGGTTAATTTTTTAATAAGCTAGATGTTTTGAATGTTGGTAAATCTGTGTGCAAATTTGTAGTATCTGTTGTAGATCTGAAAAGTGCTTATGCAGTGGCTCTAGTTGTCAGTCTGTAGATGCGATTGTTTTCATTAAAGTGGCTAGATCTAGTTCTAACTTTGTATGAAAGTCAACCTAGGATTGACTCTTCAAATTTACCAGAACCTGGTCAGTGAAAACTTGAAAAGTGCTTCTAATCCTGTTCACCAAGAGGATTGTACCCACTTCCTTTAGTGTCTAGAGCAAGTTATTTCAGTATTTGATACTTTTTTTAGCAACTACCCTCTGGCGTTAATCTCGCTGCAGAAACTAAGGTTGGGATTTTTATGATCAAAATGTGACATTTTATTATCTTGCATAACCGGCCACACCAGAGCTCCTCTGCTGTGCATCCAATCCCAAGCAGGGTGGAGAGCGCCTCCTGGTGGCTAATTTTTTTTAAACCTCAAGTGACTTCCCATTGGAATTATTTGAAAGTTAAGTGTTCTGACGTAGAGTCAGCCCTAAGCTTCAAGTAAAAATGTGCGTTAAAATATAGGCATACTTTGCTGCACCAGATGTAACAACCTCTGAATGTAACTCATTAGTACACATGTCCTTACTCATTGAACTAAGGTTAGGGCGGTACTTTACTTCCTGATACATAAGTCATTTTAGTGCACCAGGAATTTTGTGCTAAAGTGGAAGTAATCCACTATGCTATGGTTAGCACAGTTCATTATATTTTAACCCTTTATTTGCTTGTTTAATACTCACGTTGTTTTAATCATTCCCATAATAAATGAAACTCTCTAATCTCATATTTGTCTTGATTATCGTGAATAGATTGTAACTCTGTTGAGTAGCATTGTCTCATATGTTTGTGTGCAGTGTATGTCTATTAGTGTTACAGAAATGGTAAGTAGCAGTAATGGGGGCCTGAGAGTGCCTTAGGGACCCAACTAATGAATTTAAGCATCGATTCAAAACCAGGAAAAATTTTAGAGCTGTTTTCAAAAGTCCAATCTTCAGTTTTATGACAAGGAAACACGAATCAAGGTGATTTGTTTTGTAACTAATTCCCTTTCATATGAGGGAAAAAGTAGCAGTGTGGTCCTTACGAGCCATGTTATTTCCTTTGCAGGAAGCCTGTCTAGTCTGAGTCGTCTTGGTCTGAGGTACAACAGACTCTCAGCGATACCCAAATCCTTATCCAAATGCACTGAGCTGGATGAATTGAATCTGGAGAACAACAACATTTCCACGTTACCAGAGGTGAGAGATTAAAAAGGCCAGACAGTACTGGTAATCACTCCTAGACTTTTGTAGGCTCCTTTGGCCTTTCAAGTCTTCAGGTTGGTTGGTCTTCATCTGAGACTGTCACAACTGTGAACTCTGTGGGGTCACTAGGGAATCATTTTAGAAGTTCTACACACTCAAATAAGTGCTTATAAAATTCCCATAGCGTAGGCTCTGAGAAAACCTAGTGCCTACTTTTATGCAATATACATATATGGTTTCTCAAGGGCGAGCAATAGGTGGAGCAAGAGGCAGGATTGACACTTAAACACATAAGTGTCAATATTCAAAGCGATTTATCAGCCAGAAATGTCTCCTAGCTGGTTAAATCACTTGTGCGGGGGCTATCTGCAAACATTCAGCGGGACTTAATTGATTTGTGCCGCTAAATATCACTAATAATATAACTCTATCTATAACTTCTGAATTTTCCAAAATGTCAGTTAAACTTACATCTCTTTTCTCTGATAAAGAAGATTTTAAAGGAAATATAATTTTAGTCACCAAAAGGTGGCTATCAGAAAGTATTAGCAAAGTATCAGAGAAATATTTCTTCAAGAATTCAGTAGCTGATATATAGGATATTATAGGTAAATTTATCATTCTCAAGTTTGTTTCCCTTAATTGGTTCGTCAGAAATTCCAATTTTTACAAGAAAGATAACTATTCTTCTTTACCAAATTGTCTGATTTTCATAGAGACGCCATTTCCGTAATCAAAGTCTCCATTTTTATATCTTGGACTTCCACTTTGTTAGATAGGTATTAATATAAATTCTTTAACTCACATAGTGAAAAATTTTAAACATCTGAAGAAGAGAGTTATTCACACTCTGCTGCAGTTCCTATAGTACGTCCATTATGACATTATTGGCTTCACCAAGTCCAATTTCTCCACAGAAACTGCTCCAGATATCTTCGGGGGGAAGAGCTCACTCTCCAATCCCCCAGTTGGTTTATTATCCGAGTCAATGCTGCGCCAGGACCTCCTCGGGCCACTTGAAAATCCTAACCCACTTTGGGCGTTTCCATTATTGACCTCCATAGCGAAGCATTACTATTTCCTGGTCTTGGAGGGATCATGCCAACAGGGGGACTCAAAGTCACTCCCTCCACTGAGATTCGGCAATAAAGCCTTGCTGTTCCCCGAAGCAAGAACCAATATCCCCAACGTTATGACCCCGAATCTCTCCAAAATAGACTGAGAAGTGGTGGGAACCTCAGCCGTGTTCGAGGAGGACAGCACCACGGCTTTGCCTTTTCTCTTCCCCATTCTCTGGGGAGCGTGCCCTCTTCTTCAGGCATTCTGGTGTAAAACGGGAACTCAACTAGCGTACATCCTCCCTCATCGCCATCTTGGATCCTCCAGGTTGGGACACTCTTTGTCTGGTTTCTCCTCAGAGGCCTGTCTGATATGGGTAACCCTACAGCATAGCCCTCTGAGTCATTGAAACACGGAAGCCCCTCCACCACTTACAAGGTGGTGTCCCTTCGGAGGGGACACCTAGTTATTTTCTGCTCGTGATTTCTTAATTAAAATGGTTGAAACAAGGGCTTCTGTTGATTCAGTGCCACTACAGAATTACATGCAGAAAGAAGGGTTCCAAACCCACTTTTTGGACTGAGACAGTAGCAACTCTCACAGTCTTCCCCCCCCCCCCCCCCCCCCCCCCCCCCCCCCCCCCCCCCCCCCCCCCCCCCGTTTGACAGAATATTACACTGGTGATATTTCCTAACTGGCTCCCTGGAGTGTGAGAACTTGCTGGGACTGGTGGTGGGGGTTATTTAATGTAGTAGTTTTTTGAGTCTGTCATTCGGCGAGTGAGATTTAGGATGAAATGGGAGAGAAATATCAGGTGATATGAATGGTGGTCCAGGGGTGTCCTCTTTCTCAGCCCACTCCTCTATATTAATGCCAAAATTCAGAGCTGAGACAGATAAAAACTGGGTCCGACAAATTAGAGCAGAGGATGGCCCTAGTAGAGCAAATGTAACTGTGCCCAATAATCCAAGAGGATTCAGCAGTGAACTTTAGAAACATAGAAACATGACGGCAGATAAAGGCCATATGACCCATCCAGTCTGCCCATCCTCTGTAACCCCTAACTCTTCCTTTTCCTAAGCGATCCCACATGCTTATCCCATGCCTTTTAAAATTCTGGAACAGTCCTTGAATCCACCACCTCCACCGGGAGGCCATTCCACGCCTCCACCACCCTTTCTGTGAAGTAGTACTTCCTTAGATTACTCCTTAGCTTATTCCCTCTTAATTTTGTCATATGCCCCCTCATTCCAGAGCTCTCCTTCATTTGAAAAAGGCTCTCTTTCTGTACATAAATGTCCTTGAGATATTTAAACGTTTCTATCATGTCTCCTCTCTCCCTCCTCTCTTCCAGCATATACATGCTGAGGTTCATAAGCCTGTCCCTATAATTTTTGCATTCAAGACCGCTTGCTAATTTCGTAGCCGCCCTCTGGACTGACTCCATCCTGTTTATATCTTTCCGTAGGTGCGGTCTCCAGAACTGCACGCAGTACTCCAAATGGGGCCTCACCAGAGACTTATACAACGGCACTATCACCTCCTTTTTCCTGCTGGTCATGCCTCTCTTTATATACCCAAGCATCCTTCTGGCTTTGACCGTCGCTTTTTCTACCTGTTTGGAAGCTTTAAGGTCGTCAGACACAATCACCCCCAAGTCTCGCTCTTCCTTCGTACACTGAAGCACTTCACCCCCTATACGGTACCGTTCCCTCGGATGCTTGCGACCCAAGTGCATGACCCTGCATTTCTTGGGATTAAACCTTAGTTGCCAAATATCGGTCCATTCCTCTAGCTTCGCTAGGTCCTTCCTCATGTCATTCACACCCTCCAGGGTGTCCACCCTGTTGCAGAGTTTAGTATCATTCACAAAGAGACAAACCTTACCAGACAGTCCTTCCGCAATATCGCTCACAAAGACTTTAAAAAGAGCCGGCCCTAGGACCGATCCCTGCGGTACTCCACTGACGACATCTTTTTCTTCAGAGCAAGCTCCATTTACCACTACCCTCTGTCTCCTACCATTCAACCAATTTTTAACCCAATCAGTTACTCTAGGTCCCATACCGAGGGCACTCAATTTATTTATCAGTTGCCTGTGCGAAACCGTGTCAAAGGCTTTACTGAAATCCAAGTATACCACATCAAGCCTCTAAGTTTGTCACAATTTTTCAGCTGATTTAGGAGCCTATTTCTGACTAAATATAAACACCTAATTTTATGTTTAGGGCATAAAAATGAGACATCTTATATTTAAGTTTAGTTTATGAATTCAGGCACCTCAATTTAGGAACTCAGCAGGGGAAGCCAGATGTTTTGAATGTTAGGATATCTGTGTGCAAATTTGTAGTATCTTTTGTAGATCTAAAAAGTGCTTATGCAGTGGCTCAAGGTGTCTCTGCCTGGAAATGGAATCATTTTCATGAAAGTGGACAGATCCAGTTCTAAATTTATGTGAAAGTCAACCTGGGATTAACTCTTGAAAGTCACCAGAACCTGAGCAGTGAAACATTGGAAAGCATTACTGATTCTATTCATTAGGTTTGACTGTCTTGTTTTATTAATGACAGCACCTAATTTGGTCATTAGGTTTCCCTTCTTCTTCTCCTCTTTGTCATTACCTTTGACCCTCAAGCACTTTTGAAATGGTTTAGGCAGGATGGGAAGAAGAGGGGGTCAGGATCATGGATTTGATATACTGCTTTTCTGTGGTACAACCAAAACAGTTATGTTATACGCAGGTACTTTCTGTGTCCCTGGTGGGCTTACAATCTTAGTTTTGTACCTGAGGCAATGGAGGGTTAAGTGACTTGTCCAAACTCACAAAGAACTGCAGTGGGAATCGAACCCAGTTCCCAAGCCACAGGGAGTCCAGGATTGTACCAGTCATTTTCTTGATGTTTAGGCTTGAATAAGAGCCATGCATTCTGGTGTGTATGCACTAATCTGTACCAATTGGCATGCAGTGCATACAGGTAAGTGATAGATGTGAGAGAAAATGAATCGTAATTGGATCAGACTGAAAAAGAGCGTTGATGTGTGTTACGCTTAGGGTTTTTTCTTCCCCCTAAAACACTTGTTATCTCTACAGGGATTGTTGTCCAGCCTTATGAACCTGACCAGCTTAACACTGGCAAGGAACTGCTTCCTGTCCTATCCTGTGGGCGGGCCATCACAGTTTTCCACCATCTACTCTCTCAACATGGAACACAACCGGATCAATAAAATCCCTTTCGGCATTTTCTCCAGAGCCAAGGCGTTAAGTAAGCTGAATATGAAGGTAAGAGAGAGATGCACTGGGCTTTTTGTTTTGTTAGCTTTAAACCTTTCATTCTAAATTGTTCTTTCTTGTGAGTAAAGAAATTTTTCTATGCTGTCGAGTGAACAGAGTGGGGATAAATCCTTTGGTGTGCATGAGTAAAAAAAAAAAAAAAAAAGAACACATGAGCGTCTGCCTTCATCAGACCTGGGCTGGAAAAGCCAAGTCGGGCCAAACAGAGAGAATGACTTCATTACTAAAATGAACTGTTTCCCTCTTTTTTTTATTCTGAATTCTTATTAATTTCTAATTAGATGATGATTTTCTTATGTCTTTTCCGGCATAGCTGTTTCCACTGTTATGAATCTAAGTAAAATGAGATGTTGCTGTGCTCACCAACATTAGAATCAAAGAAAGATATAATAGTAGCTGGGACTTGATTGATTGTACTTAGATTTTTATGGTTAATTTTCAACTTCTGCAGCTTCAAATCAACATCGTGCCTCCCCCCCAAAAAAGAAAGTACCTGGGTGATAGGTGAGCTTTTAATGTATGCTTGATGCTTGATATTTTAGCCAGTCTCCAAAGTGTGCACCAGGCAGGCATTATATTCGTGGACTAGCCCCCCTGCTTAGCCTCATACAAACACAACTCAAATGCTGGAGCTAGTGGTTGGGAGGCGGGGATAGTGCTGGGCAGACTTATATGGTCTGTGCCAGAGCCGGTGGTGGGAGGCGGGGCTGGTGGTTGGGAGGCGGAGATAGTGCTGGGCAGACTTATACGGTCTGTGCCAGAGCCGGTGGTGGGAGGCGGGGCTGGTGGTTGGGAGGTGGAGATAGTGCTGGGCAGACTTATACGGTCTGTGCCAGAGCCGGTGGTGGGAGGCGGGGCTGGTGGTTGGGAGGCGGGGATAGTGCTGGGCAGACTTATATGGTCTGTGCCAGAGCTGGTGGTGGGAGGCGGGGTTGGTGGTTGGGAGGCGGGGATAGTGCTGGCCAGACTTATACGGTTTGTGCCCTGAAGAGGACAGGTACAAATAAAAAGTAGCACATATGAATTTATCTTGTTGGGCAGACTGGATGGACCGTGCAGGTCTTTTTCTGCCGTCATCTACTATGTTACTATGCTATGAGAGAATGATCTGACCATCCAACTGAGTTAACCACTGGTCTATTAAGTAAACCACTCAACAATACATGTGACAAAACTGGATCCATTAGATAAAACAACAAATGTTCTATTTCAACAAAAAACCACAGACTCTAGGACAAAGGGAATATTCAAATCTCCTAACAAGCACAATTTTGAAAAATCTATTGAAAGACCCAATAAAAATCAGCAACAATCATTCCTGGTGGGAAATAAACCACACAAAACACAATATGTCGACTCTTAATCACCACACACTGCCCAAACTCATTCATTTCATCACAAACAAACTGAAACTGCAAACTTTCTTTTCAAAAAGTCACTACCCCCACCCCTCTTCCTGTACCGACACGCCCACTCCCACTTAATCCCATAGGACAACATTGCCTCACTACTACAATATCCATTTTCAAGAGCCAAGTCTCTGACACACACAAAACATCAGGGGCCGCCGTGTTTACTAAGCCGTAAGCCGTGCTAGAAGTGCGTTAGCATTTTTAGCTTGCGCTAAGCATTAGCGAGTGCTAACCGTGTAGACGCCTATAATATTCATATGGGCTTCTACAATATTAGCGCACACTAAAAACGCACACCTTAGTAAACAGGGCCCAAAATCTTTCAACACTTCAACAACTCATAAATTAAAATTCTTTTTTTGCCTAATAGATCTAGGAGTGGAGGAGTGATCTAGTGGTTAGGGTGGTGGACTTTGGTCCTGAGGAACTGAGTTCGATTCCCACTTAGGCACAGGCAGCTCCTTGTGACTCTGGGTAAGTCACTTAACCCTCCATTGCCCCATGTAAGCCGCATTGAGCCTGCCATGAGTGGGAAAGCGCGGGGTACAAACGTAACAAAAATAAAATAGATACTATTGGAGATTCTACATGGAATGTTGCTACTATTAGAGATTCTACATGGAATGTTGCCACTATTGGAGATTCTACAGGGAGATTCCATGTAGAAGGCTGCGCAGGCTTCTGTTTCTGCGAGTCTGACGTCCTGCACGTACGTACGTGCAGGACGTCAGACTCACAGAAGCAGAAGCCTGCACGGCCACATTGGTGATCTGCAAGGGCCGACTTCTACATGGAATGTTGCTAGTGGAATAGCAACATTCCATGTAGAATCTCAAATAGTAGCAACAGTGGAGGAGTGGCCTAGCGGTTAGGGTGGTGGACTTTGGTCCTGAGGAACTGAGTTCGATTCCCACTTCAGGCACAGGCAGCTCCTTGTGACTCTGGGCAAGTCACTTAACCCTCCATTGCCCCATGTAAGCCGCATTGAGCCTGCCATGAGTGGGAAAGCGCAGGGTACAAATGTAACAAAAATAAAATAGATACTATTGGAGATTCTACATGGAATGTTGCTACTATTGGAGATTCTACATGGAATGTTGCTATTCCACTAGCAACATTCCATGTAGAAGGCTGCGCAGGCTTCTGTTTCTGTGAGTCTGACGTCCTGCACGTACGTGCAGGACGTCAGACTCACAGAAGCAGAAGCCTGCGCGGCCACATTGGTGATCTGCAAGGGCCGACTTCTACATGGAATGTTGCTAGTGGAATAGCAACATTTCATGTAGAATCTCAAATAGTAGCAACAGTGGAGGAGTGGCCTAGTGGTTAGGGTGGTGGACTTTGGTCCTGGGGAACTGAGTTCAATTCCCATTTCATGCACAGGCAGCTCCTTGTGACTCTGGGCAAGTCACTTAACCCTCCATTGCCCCTCCCCCCCCATGTAAGCCGCATTGAGCCTGCCCTGAGTGGGAAAGCGTGGGGTACAAATGTAACAAAAAAAAAAAAAAGCAATTTTTAACAGTGACACAGATATATTTCTCATATTTACAATAGGCACATTACACAAATAATTAGTCACGCCTGGATATTCCCATTGACAACTTCTAGAACCACATAAACTGCCATATCTTCCCCTTCCCATCAAAACCTTAATCACTGTCAAAACCGCCCAAGTCACAACAAAGTAATCCCACAAAAGTACTCACTACTAAGGGCTCTCTCAAAGGAGAAATCTAAGGTGCAGGACCTGCGTGTTACATATGATAATTTTTTATTTAAAAGTAGCTTTGCAAAAAAAAAAAAAAGATTAAAATGTGAGTGCCTTGGTACTACTACTTAACATTTCTAGAGCGCTACAAGGGTTACGCAGCGCTGTACAGATTAAGAAAAGGACAGTCCCTTGGTATAGCAATGAGAATCAGGATAGAGTTTGCTGTTCACTTGATGACTGTGCTGCAGTTAGGAAGCTTGAATATGGCCATGGCATCAGGCTAGGATTATAGAGATTGAATTTAAACTCACTTCAGCAAGGGATTAATGAAAACTATGTGAGCTTTGAAAGCATTTTCATCTGCACAAAACGTCTTAATGTACCCTTCAGGATACTCTACGTCATTGGAAAGCGATGCACTTTAATTGCGTTACCTTCATTTGTCATCAGACCTGAACTCGGAAAGACGTTTATACCATTGCAAACAATTCAGCAACAGTGCACCAACATGAAAACAATTTGAAACTTTACATGACAGAGTTTAAGAAAAAAAAAAAAGGGAGAAAGACTACAGTAATAGTTCGGTGTTTGTTGTGGAAAATATAATTGATTTCAGTGGAAACCATGTCGTGGAACAGGTTTATCAGCCTCATCAAATCTTTGTGTGCTAGCTGAACTTGAAATTTTTTTTTTCTTGAATTTAGTTTCTGTTGTGCCTCACTTAATAGCTTTGGACCTAGCTTGCGCTTGTTAAAATGTCACATTTTCTCTCAGCTTTTTTGGTAAAAAAAAATGTTCACATACTCCTCATAATACAAACTAATAATGTTGAAATATAAGCTATAAAATGTAGACAAATCTTCTGATGCAATGGCAAGTATTTTAGAGTATATAATTAATTTGCACAGTTGGTCATATATCCCCTAATTCTATAAACTTGTGTGCTCAATTTTATGCTTAACGCCAAAGTTGTGTGTGCAAATTATAGTGTCAGTTGCATGTGTAACGTAATGTTAATTAGCTAATTAGCATTGACTACCAATTATTGGTGCTAATAGGCCCTAATTAGCATTTGCATGCTTTTATTACTCATTATTCTGTAACTTGTGTGTGAAAAATCTATGACGTGGAACTGCAAAGGGGGCATGAGTGGGTCAGGGGAGTGACTAGCACTTAGATGCACATCTTATAGAATACTTGCATTTATGTGTCTAACACACCATTGAGCTAGTGCAAATGCTTGTGCCTGAAGTTAGATTTAGACTATTAATCTATAAAGGCAATTGTGCGCGTACATCATCCTGCCATGTAACTGTAGGTGACGTATAGAGAATTACCGCTATAGAGGGCAGTGCTGTGAGAGGGTACTTGAGAGGAGCCTGTTCTATAGAGGAATGTAGGTGCCCTGAACTACACATTTATCTGGATAGGCGCAATCACGTACGCCAGCTGTAGAGCTGGAATAAATACTCATGCCTAAATGCCAGAGAGATGCACCTAACTTGCAGTATATATTCTGTAGATTACATGAGTCCTGCTCATGCTTTGCCCGAACTCTGCATATGTGTATGCCCACCTGTCAAACATATGCTATGCATGATATGTTCATGTTTGCAGAATAGCACTTAGGGTGATTTTTGGCATTTATATGTGTACATGCACACATTTGTGTGTCTGTGCCAATATTGTCAACACTGGCACGTGTAATTGATGCCTAAATGTGCCTAAATGTTAATGCCTTCTTTATAAATGACCCCTGCAGTGTTTAACTTAGTAAATGATGGCAGATAAATACCAGCATGTCCCATCCAGTATGGTTGTTAGGGTGGTATCTGCTTCTCTAAGCAGGTTACACCCCCCTTTTTATTCTCTTGCCTTTTTTGAAGTGGGGGTAGTGGGTTTTGGGGGGCTCAGCACACAATGTAAGGGAGCAGTGGTCAGATGTGTACCTGGGAGCATTTTATGAAGTCCACTGCAGTGCCCCCTTGGGAGCCCTATTGCTGTCCTGGGATGTCAGGGGGACCAGTCTACTAAAAATGCTGGCTCCTCCTACGTCCCAGTGGCTTGATTTTGGACGTTTTATACTTTGGACGTTTTTTTCCGAAAATGGCCAAAAACCAAAGACGTCCAAATCACAGGACGTCCATAGTATTTTCGAACACAAAAGATAGATGTCCATCTTTTTCGAAAATGCCCTTCTTTCCTCTTCAGAATTTAGATGTCTTTGTAAAACGTCCAAATTCTGATTTAGACGTTTCTTTTGAAAATGCCCCTCCACGCCTTTTTAAATTCCATCACTGTTTTTGTATCTACTACCTCCATCAGGAAGATATTCTAGGCATTTTGTATCCTGTAGGCTACTGGGGAATTGGGGTTGGCCACACCAACTTAACCAACTGATTCACCTGTATTAAATGTTTGCTTTGACCAAGTTAATATCAGACTATTTTTATTATGTAAGCACAGTTGGTAGGTGCCTTTCTGTCATTAAGGTTGATGTGCTAACTCACAGGATTTCCTGGAAATTAGTGGCCTGTGTGTTTTGTTTTGTTTTTTTTGTAAAAGTTTGCTAAGGATGCATTAGGTCTCGGTACCAAACCTTTGCACAAAATTGTGCTGTGGGGAAGCCAGCAAAGTCTCATGAGGTTTAGCTTTTTGTTTTTCTTTTGTTTGTTTTCAAAGTAAAACTGGCCTCCAGAGACATTTTTGCATGCCAGTTTTCATGTAATTCTTGCTTAATGAGCCACTTTTCGATTTGGAGCTTGAATAAAAGTTCACATGTAAGAAACTACTTATAAAATTTTACCCTTTGCGACAGAGATAACTGGTGAAAGATTTTGCACAATGAACTTGGAACACAACTAGGAACCAAACCCAGAAATTTTGGGTGGTTTGCATGCAGAACAACATTTGCAAACGTTTTGGCTCAATTGTACATCAGTCTCTCTTATTTCCATCCCTTAAGCAATAGGATATTCAAAAAGAGGAATCTTAGCAGAGATTAAGTGGCGACGCCGGTAATTGGGAAGCATAACCGGTGCTGGGCGGACTTCTACGGTCTTCGCCCTAATCTTGACTGAATAGATATGGATGGGCTGGAGTGTAAATTTTAAGGGGTTTCGACAATAGCTTCAGAACTTAGTACAAGAACAGTGCTGGGCAGACTTCTACAGTCTGTGCCCTGAGAATGGCAAGGACAAATCAAACTCGGGTATAAAGTATCACATACCATGTAAATGAGTTTATCTTGTTGGACAGACCGTTCAGGTCTTTATCTGCCGTCATTTACTATGTTACTATATGTTACTATGTTACTCTTTGGGGTTCTACATGGAATGTTGCTACTAATTGGGATTCTGGAATCTTGTAACTCTTTAGGATTCCAGAATCTTCAGAACTTTTAGTACCAGAATAGTGCTGGGCAGACTTCTACGGTCTGTGCCCTGAGAATGGCAAGGACAAATCAAACTCTGGTATAAAGTATCACATACCATGTAAAATGAGTTTATCTTGTTGGGCAGACTGCATGGACCGTACAGGTCTTTATCTGCTATCATTTACTCTGTTACTATATATTACTTTGTTACTCTTTGGGGTTCTACATGGAATGTTGCTACTAATTGGGATTCCAGAATCTTGTTATTCTTTAGAATTCCAGAATCTTCACAACTTTTAGTACAGGAACAGTGCTGGGCAGACTTCTACGGTCTGTGCCCTGCGAATGGCAAGGACAAATCAAACTCGGGTATAAAGTATCACATACCATGTAAAATGAGTTTATCTTGTTGGGCAGACTGGATGGACCGTACAGGTCTTTATCTGCCGTCATTTACTATGTTACTATGTTGATGTCTGTTTTTCTATTATATACGCACTGTGTAAGTCTTGAAGGCAGTGTATACACCACTTTCAAAGACTCAGTAGGTACTACTCAGCTGAAGATGCTTAACCATAGATACATAGCAGACATAGGGGTCCTTTGCTAAGGTGCACTGAAAAATGGGCCGCACTAGTGTAGGTGCGTGTTTTAGGCGCGCACAGATTCATTTTTCAGTGCGCCTGCAAAAAAATGCCTTTTTAAAAAATTTTGCCGAAAACGGACATACAGCAAAATAAAAATTGACTTGCGGCCATTTTGGGCCAGAGACCTTACCTCCACCCATTGACTTAGCGGTAAGGTCTCGCGCGGTAACCGTGCGGTAATTGTCTACTCGTAGAATGACGATTACTGCTGGCGTGCGTAGCAGACATGTATAAAAAACAAAATTACCGCCCGTGCCGCGCAGTAACTCCAAATTGAAGCGCATAGGACGCGCGTATGTGGCTTAGTAAAAGGGCCCCATAATACCTTAAGAACACTTTAAAGAAAACATTTTCGTCATGTTTCTGCATAACTCTGGACTCCTGTGAGGTCCTTTTCAAGACTGAACCCAGCACATGCTGTGCTAAACATCTAGTAAGCATGTTATTGAAAATTTTCACTTGCAAAGGCTATGCAGTACTGTATAAATGGCTGAACACTTAAGTTTGGTTATTTTGATTGGCTTTGTTGAAATGGATGCTGATTATCTGAACTCTGATTATCCGGATCCTGTTCTTTATCTTTTCCATTTTTTAAAATTATAATCTCTGTATCATAGTTATCACATTATGCCTAATATACAGTAAAAAAAAAAGTTATAAAATCACAAATAGCTTGATATTTTTCCCATTTATAATTGAAAACAAAAAATAATGCTCAACACGTAACTCTCAAAGTATATTCTCTTTTCAAAAAGGAATGGCCAGTTATCTGGACCACACCCTGCAGAGGATAGTCCGGATAATCAGAGTCGTACTATAATTTGAAAGGTAATTCTATAACTGGGTGTGTGCAGTTTCGCATGCCTTGCGCTCATAAGTGCACAGAAGAGCGGCGCTTACAGACATAAGTGCAGTATGTGGTATTCTCTAAATGTGTAACTGCAAGGGTGCGTACAAGTGGGCAGAGCATGGGGGCATGGGCATGTCTCCAGCTTGTGCATATAACTTTCAGAAAATACTATAAGTTACGCCATAGATGTGGAGGGGCATTTTCGAAAGGGACGTCTAAGTTGTGATTTGGACGTCCTTGCAAAATGGCGAAATCCAGGGGCGGGGAAATCCTGTATTTTCAAAACAAGATGGACGTCCATCTTTTGTTTCGAAAATACCATCAGAGACATCCTACATACAGGCAGTTGTATTTGATGCAATCTCGGAAGAGTGGTTTTACAGTTTTGGCTGCAGTCGCATTCATCGTCAATACTTGATTAAACCAACAATCCACCAACCACTGGCATGTCTAGACAGAAATATTTGGGATGGCAAATGGGGGGAGGGGCAGTTGGTGACATTAATCTCCTTATGCTCATTCCTCAATCTCTTCCTCTCCATCCTTCCTACTCCTTACCCCTCCCAATCTCTTCTCACAATCTCCTTATGCTCATTCCTCAACCTCTTCCTCTCCATCCTTCCTACTCCTTACCCCTCCCAATCTTTTCTCCTTTTGCTCATCCTATCTTTGTTTACCTCTCCATGCTCAATTTACATATCCTCAAAACCCCACTACTACTATGTTTACTACAACTTGTAACATTCTCTTTCAAGACTTTGTAATTCTATTTACTATGTAAGCCGTATTGAACTTGCAATGTGTGGGAAATCGCGGGGTACAAATGTAATAAATAATAATAATAATAATAATTTCTGCATATCATAACCACCTTTCCCCCAACTTTTAAATTAAGAATAAAACACCACAGACTTCTGTGCATAAAAGAAACCCTCCTCCCTCCAGCCGGTTTCAACTATTCAGTAAAACCGTCATTATAATTGTCAGTGTCATTCAAGAAATTCTTCTGTGTGGGCATGGAGTTTAGGTTCTCTACAGAATTGGTCAGAATCTCAATATAAACCCCAAAGCTCCAGTTCTGTATTTCAAACTCTATATTCCCCGACAGTGAAGCTTTCCTCCTTAGAACTCGCCGCACAAAAAAAAAAATATTCAAATTATGATTATCCCCTCAAGAACAGGACATGCTCCTTCCACTTCTAGTCACTTTGTTTAAAGCAGATGGGGTTTTGTTTGTGTGGTGACTATAATGGATGTGGTGACTACTAGGTTTGAGCATTTTTAATTTTCCAACAGGCCAGGCACTTTGCAAAATAAAACAAAATCCTGCAAAAAAACACTCAAAACCTATATAGGAAACTTACCAAACCGCAATAACCCTAAGCCAGGTGAGGAGTGACATGATTGTATTTCTGAATATTGGAAATAAGCCGGATTGCAGTGTTCTGAATAGTCTGTAAACGGTAAAGTTCTTTAACCCTGAGTTTCTTATAAAGAGAATTACAGTAGTCTAATTGAGAGATAACTAGGGAGTGAACCAATATATTTAACTCTGAATGAAAAAGTAGAGAAAGAATTGAATGGATCAGCTGGTTTGTAGAAAGAGCGCAGGACCACCTGCGAAATTTGGGGCTTAAGAGAAAGTGCAGGATCTAGAAGGACACCCAGAATATGAATGGTGTTAACTTGGGGTACTGGGATGTTGGAGAGAAGAACAGGCATTGGTAGAACTTTATTCTGTTCTCTGATAGTGAAAATAGACTTGGATTTTTTGAGATTAAGAATGAGGCGGTGTTCATAGAGACAGTTGGTAATTTGAAATAATTTGTGATTTAATATATGAGCAGTACAAGTATGTAAAGTACAGAGGACCTGGATATCATCTGCTTTAAACGTATATTGTGAGTTCAAGAGTCTGGGCCAGAGTCAGCAGAGGGTCAAGGAAAATATTGAACAGTGTGAGCGTTAAGATTGAGCCTTGTGGTACTCCTGAACTAAATGGACCAGAGCATGAATTATGGGAATTTCACTGTATAAACCCAATCAGCAAGGTAGGAAGAGAACCAGTCCAGCATAGTACCAGAAAGACTAATAGTGTATAGACAGTGAAGGAGAATGGAATGATCTACTAAATCAAAAGCACAGAAGCAGGGCAGACTTAGCCTGGTCAAGCCAACAATAGATGAAAGTTGAAATACGTAGTAGAGTGGTTTCTGTACTACGATACCGTCCAAAATCTGTCTGATTTGGGTGAAGTAAATGGGTCTTGGAGATGAAGTCTGCTAGCTGAGAGTGGACCATGGTTTCAATGATCTTAGCAGTAGTTAGCAGTAAAAGGGAGGTTGGCAGTAGGGCGATAATTGTTAGGATCAGTAATTGAAAAAGAAGCATCCTTAACATAAGGATGCTTATGTTTAACCTTGTAAACTGAGGTTGCAGGTTCACTTTTGTCCTCAGCAGGACAGTGATCTGGATCAGAGGGACCCCTGCTTGGGTTCCACCTGGACCAATTGATTCTGTTATTGATACTTTTCAGTGCCTGGTTATCAGGGATATTCCAAAGGTGCAAACTCAGTTTGATATGAAGTATTACAGTTTTCTGCAACAGCCTAATATTTTCCCAGTATTAGAATTAATTACTGTATCGGTAACAATCACAAATCTGCAATATATATAATTCCGACAGCTGGTGTGTCCCTGAGGTGCAGTTAAATTCTGAGGTTTCCTGCTCCCTTTTTCTGCATATATTTTTCAGTATTATTTATTTATTTATTGCATTTGTATCCCACATTTTCCCACCTTTTTGCGGGCTCAGTGTGGCTTACAATACATTATGAATAGTGGAAATACAATTTGTTACAATTCAGGTTATGGATTACATTGTGAAGAGTTGACGAGATGAAATCAAAATCATTAAGGAATCAATCAATGAGAAGAACAATGAGACAGTGGAAGGAGTGAACAGGAAATTAGAGGCGCTATATGAAGTATGTGGTATTATGATACGACATTAACCCTGTAGATTATTGCTAAATAGTTTGCTCTGTTTTGTTGGCTGCAATGGATTTTTCCCCCGAGTAGGAGTTGTTTTTCACTGCAGTTTGTTTCACAGGACAATTGAAACCTGTGATGGGGGCATTTTAAAGAGGAAGACCATCTCTGTAGGCACCCCTGGCTGTTGAGGTTTCCTTTAATATATAGATTATAGATAATCTCTTGGGTTAAAGTCACGGTTTAGGGCAGACGTTTTTAGTCATGCTAGTTTAACACAAGCTGTCTTCGCATAAAATGGGGCCCTGTGCTAAAATAGCACAACTTGCGGTAAAATAGTTTGTCTTAATGGTAGCCCATGTTGAAAACTACTCCTCTAAGAGGGTGATTAAGTCACATTTATTAGCTACTATTCAGTACAATAATGCTTGCCTTTCATTCTATTCCTTATTCAAGTGTGTTTGTGTTACTGTTTTCCAGTAATAAATCCAAGGTTGTTTCTTATGCCATAACTGTTGAAAAATTTTGCCGCCTCAGTATTTGTTGAGCCTTTTATAAACTATTCTGTACTACTTTTCTGCTACTTTTATTTATTTATTTTATTTGTTACATTTGTATCCCACATTTTCCCACCTATTTGGAGGCTCAGTGTGGCTTATGTAGTACCGGAGATGCGTTTGCAGACTCCAGTGTAAACAAATACAAAGTGATATTGTGGTAAGATAAAGTTAATGTGGCACAGCCTCACTAGGGAATCGTACAATGGAAGAATTGTTTTATTTATTTATTTATTTATTTTGTTACATTTGTACCCCGCGCTTTCCCACTCATGGCAGGCTCAATGCGGCTTACATGGGGCAATGGAGGGTTAAGTGACTTGTCCAGAGTCACAAGGAGCTGCCTGTGCCTAGCTATTACTGCAATTGTGAGTAGTAATCCAACTCAGTTCCCCAAAGTCCACCACCCTAACCACTAGGCCACTCCTCCACTGTTGCTACAATTGGAGATTCTACATGGAATGTTGCTATTCCACTAGCAACATTCCATGTAGAAGTCGGCCCTTGCAGATCACCAATGTGGCCGCGCAGGCTTCTGCTTCTGTGAGTCTGACGTCCTGCACGTATGTGCAGGACGTCAGACTCACAGAAACAGAAGCCTGCAGAATGTTGCTAGTGGAATAGCAACATTCCATGTAGAATCTCCAATAGTATCTATTTTATTTTTGTTACATTTGTACCCTGCGCTTTGCCACTCATGATAGGCTCAATGCAGCTTACATGGGGCAATGAAGGGTTAAGTGACTTGCCCAGAGTCACAAGGAGCTGCCTGTGCCTGAAGTGGGAATCGAACTCGGTTCCTCAGTTCCCCAGGACCAAAGTCCACCACCCTAACCACTAGGCCACTCCTCCACTCCTGTTATGTCCATTACATTCTTTAGTTTGTTGTGTTGCAGAGATCAGGCATTTATGTTGGATCGGTAGGGTATGCCTTTTTAAACAGGTTAGTTTTTAGTTGTTTCCGGAAGTTCAGGTGGTCGTACGTAGTTTTCAAGTCTTTTGGTAATGCGTTCCACAATTGTGTGCTTATGTAGGAAAAACTGGACGCGTAAGTTGATTTGTATTTGAGTCCTTTGCAGCTTGGATAGTGCAGGTTTAGGTACTTGAATAAACTATCATTTTTGTCACTTAGCCTAGTTTATAAATGTACCCCCATTGTGTCCCTTATTTTAAGACTCCTTATAGAAGTCTTGGTATCAGGATTATTACTAACTTGTTCCTTATGCTTTCCTTAAACAGTAGTGGGCAATTCTCTAACTGGGTGCCCCAGTGCCGCACAGGGAGCATCTATTCTTTAGCGGCATCTGGACGCACAGATCCAATTGTAGATACTAGTAGAGACCCGCATTGGCGTGCCTAAATGTAGGCGCACCCACTTACGTCAGGTGTATGGCAGGTGCAAATGGATGCGCCTAAGTGCAGCAAGCAATGCGCACAACTTATAGTATTGTGTAAGTTGTCCGCATAAGTGGGAGAGATGCCCACATGTACTCCCTTACCATGATCTGCTCAGCCAGTTATGGGCACCATTATAAAATAGTGCTTAGGGCTTGGATGTGTGTAAGTGGCACTTTTCCCCACATGTAATTGCAGGTACGCAGTTATAGAATTGCTTTTAAAATGTTGCAAAGTGTTTTATTTTTTTGCATGCGAAAGTTCTTCAGGATTCCAGTATGTCTATCTGGGGAAAACGCAGCTTTCATGGATTATGGGAATGTCATCTGCGCTGGAATGTCAAGTAGTAATCTTAAGCATCTACAAACGCTGCAGGACTTGGCTATTATAGTTCTGGGAAATGCTATTAGATTGTAAGCTCTTTGAGCAGGGACTGTCTTTCTTCTATGTTTGTGCAGCGCTGCGTACGCCTTGTAGTGCTATAGAAGTGATAAATAGTAGTAGAAGTAGTAGTAATCGTAAATTTGACCATATAATTCCCATCTTTAAAGATTTTCATTGCCTGCCAATTTTATTGAAGATGAATCTCAAGATTATTACTGCACACAAAGCATACTATGAATAACAGCTTCTGATTTGCGTTCATTGGCTATCCCATATGTGCCTATTAGGACTCATACCGGTAGATGTTTGCAAGACCATAGAATGGTTGTGCCCCATCATTATAGAGCCCACTGGGGAAACAACCTGGGAGAAAGATTTTTTTTTTTTTGTTAGCTCCAAAGCTATGGAATCATCTTCTGAAAATGACCATGCTGAACCAAACTTTAAAAAGTTTAGGGTTCTATTACAAACCTATTTTTTCAGGCAAGTCTTCAGTATCCAGGGGGAAGGGAGAGTGTATTAACACTACTGAAAGACACATGTTGTAGATATGCATGGTTAGGTTTTATGGTTGTGTGTGATATTTTCCTGTGTGAATGTCCTAGGTCTTTCCTGTCAGCTTTTATGGAGTTCCTTTCATATATTTGGTTTTATTTTTATTATTGTAAACTATAAAGTTTAGCAATGTATCAGACTTTAATAAACATTTGATTAAATATCTAGTAAGTGGAAAACCATGTGTAGTCTACTGCCTTGTGTTAGATGTGTTGTGAAGTTTCTTCTATCAGCTGATCACTAGGGTAGTGCAGTGGTCTTTCATATTACCAGTACTGACCAGTCTTCCATGTGTATACTGCCTAATGAGGCCTCCAGAAGTGTGTGTTGCACACATGTAACAGTCTAATTTTGTCTTGGTGCTGGTGTTATAAGATAGATGGTAGTAACCCTGCGGTTGATGCTTCGCATTGTTTCTTTACCTTCACCATGCAACATCTTATATTTTTGTGAGCTTGATAGCAAAATACTTTTGTTTTATGATAACAGGACAATCAGCTATCATCACTTCCCCTTGATTTTGGGACTTGGCTTAATATGGTGGAATTGAACTTGGCTACTAATCAGCTCAGCAAAATTTCAGAGGATGTGTCAGGACTGATTTCTCTGGAGGTGAGTTAAAAAGAAGAAATACCAGTGATGTTCCTAGTCACAGGGTGCTAATGACCTTGCACAATGGTGAAAGCTAAACCAGCATCTTTGCTGGAAACAAAATAGCGTTTTGCTTTTGATCAAATATCATGTGCTAAATAAGTGCATACAGTGACCTGAACATGTATACCCTGGAGGAAAGGAGAAACAGGGGTGATGTGATACAGACGTTCAAATATTTGAAAGGTATTAATCCGCAAATGAACCTTTTCCATAGATGGGAAGGCGGTAGAACTAGAGGACATGAAATGAGATTGAAGGGGGGCAGACTCAAGAAAAATGTCAGGAAGTATTTTTTCACGGAGAGAGTGGTGGATGCTTGGAATGCCCTCCCGCAGGACGTGGTGGAGAGGAAATCGGTAATGGAATTCAAACATTCGTGGGATAAATATAAAGGAATCTTGCTCAGAAGGAAGGGATCCCCAGAAGCTTAGCCGGTGGTGGGAGGCAGGGCTGGTGGTTGGGAGGTGGGGCTAGTGCTGGGCAGACTTATATGGTCTGTGCCAGAGCCGGTGGTTGGGAGGTGGGGATAGTGCTGGGCAGACTTATATGGTCTGTGCCCTGAAAAAGACAGGTACAAATCAAGGTAAGGTATACACAAAAAATGGAACATGTGAGTTTATCTTGTTGGGCAGACTGGATGGACCATGCAGCTCTTTTTCTGCCGTCATCTACTATGTTACTATGTTAGTGAGGGTTCAGGACTTAGGTGAACAGCCTTATTCATCTGTTTCGCATCCTTTATTTAATGACATTGTTAATGCTCTTGTTTGTCCCTGCACGTCTTCCGCTGCCAAAACCGTAACCATTATAGGGCTACCTTCACCTACAGGAAGAGCAGGTTGAAGGGGAGGGGCAGGATCCCCCCCCAGGTGTAAGAGATGCGCCAGATAAGGAAGAGGTACTCAGTCAGTACTGGTTGAAGTGCCATGGCCTGCTGAAGATGGAAGTCCATAGGTCCCTGAATGATAGCAGGCTGTGTAGACTCCTTCCGAACTCTTTACATTATCCCATTAAAAGGAGCAAGAGAGCCCGCTCCTTGCTCCTCAGTTGCTCTGAAGGGGCTCCAAAGGGGCGGGACCTGCCCCTTAGGTCACATCCCTTCAGGCACGTACCATGGGCAGCAGTGTGCCACTTTATTCCACTGGGGCCTCTCCAGTATTGGTGTTCCGGGGCAGCTCTCAGAATGCCTGCATTAGGTAACGACACAATCAGCCAGGTCTCAACTCTGCCTCGGCAGGGACGCTGTTTTACTCCACTGGGGGCTTCTCCAGTAGAGATGTTCTGGGGTGCCTCTCAGAATGCCTGCAGCAGGTAACAGTACAATCAGCCAGTTCTCCCTGCTGGTATTATTTAAAGTCAGTCTGGATGAACCCAATCACCAGAATATAAAGTATTTCATCTGGGAACAGAAAACTATAAAACCCTTTCTGTATATTCTTCATTTTTGTATCCAGTGAGGGTGAAAGAGTATGAATTCTGCTCAGGCAGATGGGCCTCTGCTCCTTTTTCTTCTGTAGCCTCATAACTGGAATTTTCTTCTGGAACTTGTAAGCTGTTCTTCAGAGACCACATTGCAGATTCCTCAACATCTTCTCTGAGGTTCTCAAACCCACTTGGGATATTTTATTGACAGATTTCCCAAAAACCACATTCATTTTTGGTTCATGGAACCACCACAGTTATTAGGACAAAACCCCCTCAAATCAGACCTCCAAAAATCTCACAACTTCTGGTCTGTCTTGTCTCAGGACCCTCTACAGATAGCCCAGCCACTCCGAACTTGAATGCTAACCTAAACCAGGAAGGTGTTGAAGAGCAAAGATGTGGTTAGGAGGCAGGGATAGTGCTGGGCAGACTTATACGGTCTGTACCAGAGCCAGTGGTGGGAGGCGGGGCTGGTGATTGGGAGGCGGGGATAGTGCTGGGCAGACTTATTCGGTCTGTACCAGAGCCAGTGGTGGGAGGCGGGGATAGTTCTGGGCAGACTTAGCACTGAGTAAGCAAACCTATACACAAAAAGTAGCACATATGAGTTTATCTTGTTGGTCAGACTAGATGGACCGTGTAGGTCTTTTTCTGCCGTCATCTACTATGTTACTATGCCTTTATTTAATGGCATTACTAGCGCTCTTGCTGACCTCACAGCTTAAAAAATGTCAGTTTGAAATGCGAGGATGTTGTACCAGCCGGCAGAAGATGAGAGAGAACAGTGTCTAGTAACTTTTTTTGCAGCACACACAGGCCCAGTTAACTCAAAGTTAGCACGAAAGCTGGGTTTGGTAAATACTGTAATAGTAGCTGCAGTTGGAATAGCACAGACACCTCCTCTCAACAATCTTCCTAGATCAAAGTTAAAAATAGTTTGTTTTTCCAATCAGGATACAGAAGTGTGTTCTCAATTCCCTCTTTATTGGTAAGGGCAAATTTACATACCTTTCTTTTCAGTCTGACAGGTCCATAGAAAATAGCCCCCTAGCAATGCATGGCTAAGCTTGTCTTGCAAAAACTGTTTATGAGAAAGCAATACATACATGTCCAATTTAGTCCAGACAGCTCTTCCCTTAGATCCAGCCTTTTATTCTTCTCAGCATGCCTCCTCAGCATTTCAAGTCTTTTGTTCATTTAGACTTGATTAGGCAATTACTGCTAGTCCCTATGGTCTGTTTGCACAAAAATGGAAAAGCTCTATCTTACCCTCCCAACACTTTTGTCTGGATAAAGTTTGGCTACAAAAGCATCAGCCTTATATTCACTTTTGGTCATCCCTTTTTCGGTCTTTACCTTCTTGACTTAATTTGTTTGGATGGTTTAATCCTTACTACATTTTATTATGCACACTCTTTCCCCATATGCTATATATAAATAGCGAAATAGCTTGAATACTGGGAACTTAATGGTTTGAGATAACGTTCCCCCCCTTCCCCCAGTGTACTGGAAACTCTATCAGGGATTTGTATCTTTTTCTCACTGGTTCATCTTTTCTTGATATTCTCATTGTTTTTTTAAATATGACAATGTTTGCATTTATATTGCAGCCTTATTGCTTGACTTGTGTATATAACGTACAAGAGTATTTGAATTCTGTATCAATATTGTGCTGTACTGTTCATTTCTTTGTTATGTTTCTAATAACGATAAAAATTATTTGAAATTTAAAAAAAAAAGAAGATAGCCCCCTAGCCATGCATGGCTAAGCTTGTCTTGCATAAACTACTTATGAGAAAGCAATAGAAGGTAAAGTAGAAAGCATTAATTTTAATTATAGTACAATGGCAAGACAGCTGTGTTTATCATGTGCCCAGGAAAAATGTGTGACACAGGCCTTCCAACCATGAGAAATGTCCCCTTAACATGGTGGTGTACTTGTGTACTGCCAAGCTCTTGCTGTACATTTCTGTTTGTAAAAAGAATTGGAGAGAGAGGGTAAAGTACCACATGGTTTCACACTATTGCAGCACCTCTACCCCGTGAAACCTCATTTTTCCTGACAGTATTCTTAACACTCCTTTCTGGCACTTTTAAGATGATTCCACTTTGGTAAATAGTTGTCTTTTCAAATGCATAACTTCAGTGATCTAAAGTGCTTGTTCTTGCAAATAATAGTTAATCTAGTAGCAAAACTGACAAGCTGACACACCTTACAGGCTAATTGATTTATTGAGGGTTGAGGTTTTTAGAGGACAAGAGTCCATTTCATCAGACATATCTTGCCCTCAGAAGCTTATGCCTCAAGAAATAGGTTCTCCATGTATGTTATAGAATAACTAATGTACTTGTAGGCCTAGCTCTAATTTGCCTTTGGTGGCCAAAATTATGGTGACTATGTAGAGCTACTAGATGGTCCTAATCCTCCCCAGTCTGGTTCCCATGATGGTTTCAGCTTGAAAATTATTTTAAGGGCCTTTGTTCAATATCATGCATAGGTGGATGGATTGGGCGGAGGGGGGGGGGGGGGCGAGGCTGGATTGCTGGTTCATAAATTTAGCCAGCCCTTTTAACACAATTATGATGATAATTTTATTGAGTAGACCTCAGCTAATTGGGGAGAGGAGAGAGAGATGGATACACAAGAAGCCAGTGGTGTGAACCTTTTTATTTCCCTGCAGATTGGTGGACTTGAGTGGGACTGAGATCTCCTAGCACAGGTAGAACACAGTTGCTGATATCATCACCATGAACTGGAAGGGAGGGTATTTAGTTAGTGAGACTCATGGTGTGTAGATAAAAGAGCAGAGCCAATGAGGCACATCCCGTTGGAGCCCATAGGAGCACAGAAGAGCATTGAAGACTGTGGAACTGACCGGAAAGAGATTGAGAAGTTTGGAGGAAGATTCTGGTAGAACTGACATGGGGAAGAGGAAGGGAAAAGTTTAGTATTCTGCTGTATCCTTGCTGTCTGTGGTGGACCTCTTGGATAAACATGTCAGTGTGGGCAAGATTGGGGACTCTTATTTCAACAGGACCTTCTGCTTCCTTTGTTGAGTCAGAGACTTCACTGAGTTGTAGCATTAGAATCTCTTCCTGTGGTTTCTGTCTGGTGAACTCCTGATTTTAAGGGGAGGAGGTGTAGCTGTAGAGTCCTGAAATTATGATGTGGAGTCTTCAGGGGAGCAGAGACCTCCCCTACCCCTACTGTCCAACCTACTTCTCCGATACCTAAGGCTATATAACTCCACCATCACAATTAACTAGACACTGTCTGTGGAAATGGACATGTTTCTCTCTTGGATTTTTGGTGGGTTGTGAGAAGAACCAAAGGCTTGTTGAAAGGATCTTGTCATTCAGCTTTGCAGCTTGACAAATCAAGTTGTAGTTAAATTGGAAGAGATGGAAAATAGGAATGAATCAGTTGATTCTTGGGTGGCAACAATGGAGTTGCAGACAACTGGTATTTCTGGAATTTTTATACTTTCAAATTGAAAGCCTTGGAAAATAATGCCATAGTAAGGAGTTTCTAATTTCTTCTTTGCTTTCATCAGATATATTATTGAAACAGTAATTGAAAGAAGTACTCAAACTGTTGAATGTTGATGAGACTTGCTACTCTAAATGTTGTTGCGTTTCACAGCATGTAGTACATCTGAGTGGAATAGAATTGATTCAGATTTGCTGGGACCTCTTCATAGCCTTGTCCTCTCTGTGATTTTAGGACTTCTTAGGATGATGTTATCAAAAGAGCCATTCAGTTGGTTAGCTATCTTTCTGAGATGGATTAAGTTTATATTTTGAAATCTTATTTACAACAATTGTTTTGTGGGCATAATAGCCAAGTCTTTCTAGATGTTGTGGATATCCTGTAAACCTGACTGGAAAGGGGGTAGTCCAGGACTGAATTGGGAAACACTGGCCTAGCTCCTTTGTTATGGCATATGGGATCCTTCAAGATCCTTCCTAGTTGCCCATTTTATTTTTTTGGCCAATACCAGATATCTGAGGTTGTGGTTGTAAGCCATGTGTTCATGCTAATGAGGCAGTTCTTTGTTGCATTTAAGCAGGATTGTTGTCTTTCCTTGCAAGAGCTTAATGGTTGTTTTCGAATCTTAAAATAGATAAAATAGAAGTTTTGTGGGTGGATCAGGACTATATATGTTGGATGATCTTTCTAAGTTTTTCATTTGGGGCAATGTGGTTCTAATTCTGAATGAGGTTAAAGTCATTTTGTATTGAGTTCTTCTTTGACCTTCAGTGTGCAGGTTTCTGTGGTACGTAGGAATGGTTGAGGCCAGTGCTACAGTTGAAGGCCTTCTGAGACCCCAGAATTTTCAAATGGTCGTGCAGGAGATAGTCATCAGTCAGACAGACTATTGTAAATTAGTTTATCTAGGACTTTCAGAAAAGCATACTTGGCAGCACAAGTAACTACTAGAAGTGCAAAATGGGATAGAATGTCTCTGCTCCTACTGTCGTCATATTGGTTGCCTAATAAACTTGAAACTTGATTTTAAAAAAAGGTTTACAATATAAAAAACAATGTGTGTTAAAACATATAAAAAGGAAGAATTAGAAATAAAACTACTGGAAGAAACAGTGGAACCAAAATAAGAAGATTATTTTATTCAGCAATTTTTATTTATTTGTTTGGATTTGCTATACCACCTTTGCTAACTACCAGTTCAAAGCAGTGTACAATAATCATAAAACCATAAATCGGGAGAGGAAAAGAACTATAATATTGGATGGGAAAGAAATATCATAGTCATGCAAACAACAATAGAAAAGGTGAAAAGAAAATGATTACTAAAGAGGGAAAGGGAGAAAGAGGGAGGACCAAGAAATAAAAACAGGGCCTGTCAGCTACGAAAAACCAAATGCACTCAGCCAGAGGGAGAAGGGAAGGCTTGTTGAAAAAGCCGGGCCTTAGTCGATCTGTCTAGTACTCCTGTTTTTAACACTGTTGGCTACACACGTCTGGTTTTAAGGATATCCATAATTAATATTCATTGGATATATTTGCTTATGTTTAGTCTAAGAATCAGGTTAATTTGCTTACCCTAGTTTGTGGCCCTAGAAGCTCTGTAGTGAACATGTTTTGGTGTAGAATCTGGTTTTGCTGCATTAGATTGAAGTATTGTTCATATTTTTTCTCGAGGTTCTTATCTTGTCAAACAATCTTCTGAGGAAGCTTCCTTATGGCATTGGAAACCTAAGAAAATTGAGAGAGTTGGATCTGGAAGAAAATAAACTTGAATCTCTCCCTAATGAAATTGCCTATCTTAAGGACTTACAGGTAAGCCTTCTCTTTGTTAAACTTTTGAAGTCTGCCCTCACATATTCAGACTGAAAATCTAGTAAAGCTAGTGATGGGAAATCAGAATTTGACAATAGACCTGAAGTGAAGATTGAGGCCACAGAAAGCAGCTATATCAAGAATGAACTTTTGATGCTACTAGGCTCGCATTAAAAATTTTAATCGTGATTAATCACACAATTAAGGATATTTTACTTTTATTTATTTGTTTGTTTCCCAGTGCAGCTCCTTGTGACTCTGGGCAAGCCACTTAACCCTTCATTGCCCCAGCTATAAAATAAGTACCTGAATATAATATGTAAATTGCTTTGATTGTAAGCACAGAAAAGCAGTCTATCCAATCCCATCCCTCCTCTCTTCCCTAAAGGACTGATCTCCCTCCCTCTCACTTTCTTCTTTCTCTCTTCTCTTCCCCCAGGTCCATTATCTCTCTTTCTTTCCTGGGGTCCAGTCTCTCTCTCTCTCTCTCTTTCTCTCATTGTCTAGCACCTCTCCCTGGAGCTCACCATCTTGGCCATAGCTTCCACTAGTGGCCCATCCAGTTGTGGGTGTGCAGATCACTCCCCTTCCTCAACCCAAGGTTCAGTATCTCAGCCCCCCCCCCCACCCCCGGGTCCGGTCTACCTTAAAAGTGGTCTTCTATTGGTCCCCAGCAGTAGCAGCATTACATGTATGCTGCTTGCTTTGAAGCTTTCCCTCTGACATCCTCCCATGCAGAAATAGGATGTGATGTCAGAGGAGGCAGTACGGGTCAGAGGGAAAGCTTCGGAGCAGGCCACAAGTACTGTATGTGCAACGCTGCCACTGCTGGAGACCAACAGAAGACCATCTTTAAGATAGACTGGGGGTGGGGGTGGGGTTGGGGTGGTGATGTTCAATCACGGGTGGAGGGGAAAAATTCCGAATCGCACCAAGGACAGGTGTTTGGGAGTGGAAGAGAACAGATGTTTAGAAGAGACAGGAGATGCTGCACCGTGATTACTTTTTAAAATGGTGGCTAATAATGCATTAATCGCAGAGTTAACTAGAGATTAATTTGCTGCCCTATATGCTACTTATTAGCTTTACACGTAAGAACATAAGAGTTGCCTTACTGGGTTAGACCAAAGGTCTGTCTAGTTCAGTATCCTGTTTCCAACAGTGGCCAGTCTAGGTCACAAGTATCTGGCAGAGACCCAAAAAGTAGTGTGACAAAACAGTGGGTTTTAAACCTGTAAACTATGTTAATTCTTGAAGTGTATTTCTCTAGTTTGGCCAGCAGGTGGTGCATGTTTATGTTTAAAGCTTTTATAGAGAAATTACTGTTTTTTTTCTTTAACACAGATAGGAAGTAAGATGCAGTATGCTTTTGAAAACTTGTTGTTCTGGGCTCTGATTTGCCCGTGAGATCAATTCATCTAGGATGTACTGGCTTTTTTCTCCAGTCTTAGCCAGGGAGAAGAGAGAGAAAGATTTCTTTGCTGAGGCCCTGTGAACAGTTATATTTGATAACCTGTGAGCAGCTATATGTCCTGAACTCCCCAGGTACTATTTAGATAGTATTAGATAGTGTTATAATTGATCCATATTTCAGTTACCTGTTATTGTTTTGCTGATTGCAACTTTTCTGTTCATTGTTCTAATTTTTTATGACAATAAACATATTTAGTTTATTGCCGCTGCTTGTCTAGACTTACTAAGAATCCTGGTGGTTTGTGTGTTGGGTCTGTGAGTGCTTTCTAGGAATTGTTGTACCACTGGGAGTATGGTCCCAGTAACCTAGAAATCACTGGGGAACACCTTGAGAGAGGGAGACTCACCCAGAGGCAGTGGGGACCCAGACAGTGGGAGGAAGGTGTTAGTGTAGAGCACAAGCGGCAGGTGCAGGCGGACCTGAGCTGTGCTGGGGATAGACCCTCTAAGTGGCTGTGGGATAGCCCCAGGTGGGTGACTAAGCGTTTCGTGACAAGTAGCAAGATTCCATACTACTTAAACTCACGAATAAGCAGTGGCTTTCCCCATGTCTACTTTGTTAATTTATGGACTTTTTCTCCAAGAATTTGTCCAAACCTTTTTTAAACCCACCTATGGTAACTGCTTTTACCATTTGCTCTGACAATGAATTCCAGAGCTTAACTGTACATTGAGTAACAATTATTTTCTCCTATGTGTTTAAATGTGCTGCATGTAACTTCATGGAATGTCACCTAATCTTTGTACTTTTTGATAAACATTCGATTTGCATTTACCTATTCCCCTCTTTCAGAATTTTATAGACCTCTATCTGCATCTCTTCAAGCTGAAGAGCCCTAACTCCTTTAGCCTTTTCCTTATATGAGAGTCGTGCCGTCCCCTTAATCATTTTGGTTGATCTTCTTTATACCTTTTTCAGTTCCAGTACATCTTTTTTGAGCTGCATTGACCTGACTAGAATTGCATACACAATACTCAAAATGTGATCTCACCATGGAGCAATAGAGGCATTATAATATTCTTTTTTATTTGTATTCTTTTTTCCTATTAATTCCTAACATTCTATTTGCTTTTTTGACTACCACCACTGCACACTGAACAGAAGACTGCAATGTATTGTCCACGATGATCCCTTAATTCCTTTCCTCAGTGGCGACTACTATTGTGGAACCTATCATTGTGTAGCTATAAAGGGGATATTCTTCCCAGTGTGCATTAACTTACACGTGTCCACATTATATTTCATCTGCCATCTGGGTGCCCAGTTTTCTAGCCTTCTGTTGTCCTCCTGCAATGGAAGCTAGCATGTCCACAGTCTGCATGGAATTTATCAACTTTTGAGTAGTTTTTGTGCCATCTATAAATTTGATCACCTCACTCTTCATTCTCATTTCCAGAACATTTATAAATATGTTAAAAAGCACCAGTCCCTTTACAGATTCTTGCAGCACTCCAACGTTTCAAGTTTTATTTACATTTGATATACTGCTAAGCGCTGTTCTCTCAAAACTTAGCGGGTGTTACTTCAATATTGTGTTTTCAGTTACCGTATTTTTCGGACTATAAGACGCACTTTTTTCCCCCAAAATTTGGGAGGAAAATGGGGGGTGCGTCTTATAGTCCGAAGGTAGCGAGGTCCGATTTCGGGATCGCCCTCCCCCCGAGTTAGGGATCGCCCTCCCCTACTCACGTCACGCGATGTTCCCTGGTGGTCTAGTGACGTCGGGGCAGGAAAGAGCCCCCTCTTTCATGCCCAGCGCGCTGCTCTCCGTCCTCCTGTATGCTGCCTGACGGTCTCGGAGAGCAACGCTCTTTCCTGCCCCGACGTCACTAGACCACCAGAGAACATCGCGTGACGTGAGTAGGGGAGGGCGATCCCGAACTCGGACAAGACGCACCGGAGCACCTAGGTTTTAGAGGAGGGAAAAAGGAAAAACATTTTTTTCCTATTTCCCTCCTCTAAAACCTAGGTGCGTCTTATGGTCCGGTGCGTCTTATAGTCCGAAAAATAAGGTACTAGGGACAAGCAGGTTCCTCACTGGAAGTGTGACAGTGCCACCCACTGGCAGGACTGTAGGTGGAAGACTTCTGCTCAGCGTAGCGGGAACAGTGCCACTAAAGGGAATCACCATCATAATGGTTAATAATACTTTCTGCAGATGTATTTTATTAAAAGTTACAGTATAACATAAGAAGCAAGGATAGCAGATGTATGTCTTCATGCTTCAGACCAGAGCGTGATACATTGACTGCCACCACTAAAGAGCTGTTTGAGATTTTATCAAGCAAAGGACTTGGTCAGAAGCATGAAAACGAACATAAATACAGGTAAGATAGGAGAAATAAAACAACCCCGCAGTATAGTATTAAATTTAAATGAACAGTATTTTGTCTCCACCTTCCTCCACGTAGAGAATTGTCCATTTAACCATACTCTGTTTTCTATCTTTTATCCGGTTCCCAATCCACGACAGAATATTGCCTCCCATCCCATAGTTTTTGAGTCTTTTATGTGGGACTTTGTTAAACATAGTAACATAGTAAATGACGGCAGAAAAAGACCTGCATGGTCCATCCAGTCTGCCCAACAAGACAAACTCACATGTGCTACTTTTTGTGTATACCCTACTTTGATTTGTACCTGTGCTCTTCAGGGCACAGCCTTCTAAAAATCTGGATACACTGCATGAACTGGCTCCCCTTTATCCATGTTTATTTACACTTTCAAAAATAATGTGGCAGATTGTTGTGATAAGACTTCCCTTGGCTAAATCCATGTTGACTCTTTCCCATTAAGCTATGTTTGTCTATGTGTTCAGTAATTTTTTTTCTTTATAATAATTTCTATTATTTTGCCCAGCACTGACGTCAGGTTTACTGGTCTGTGGCTTCCCCATTTACCCCTGGAATCCTTTTTAAAAATTGACGTTAAATTGAGCCATCTTCTAAACCTTAGGTACTGTGAAGAATTTGAATGACAGGTTACAGATTGCCAATAATAGATCTGCAATTCCAGTTTTGACTTGTGTACACCATGATTTACCATTGTTTAATTTATGATTTAGCTTATTATGTCTTCCAGGTTCACTGAAATTTCTTTCTGCTGTTCCTTATCATTACCTTTAAATACCATTTCTGGCACAGGAAGCTCTTTACATCCTCCTCTGTAATAGCCAAAGCAAAGAATTCATTTATTCGCTCCTCTGTGGCCTTGTCCTCCCTTAGTGCTCCTTTAACTCCTTGATGATTTAACAGGCCAACTGCTCTTGCACAGGCTTTCCACTTCTAATGTACCTGAAAAGGATTTTGCTATGAATTTTTGTCTGTACATAAAATTCTCTTTTAGCCTTCTTTATCAATGCCTTGCATCTAATTTGCCAGTGCTTATGTTGCTTCCTGTTTTCTTCGTTCAGATCCTTTGTCCATTTTTTGAATGATGTTCTTTTGGCTCTAATAACCGCTTTCACCACGGCCTTCCTACCACCCTTTTTTTGATACATGGAATACATCTGGTCTGGGCTTCCAATATAGTATGTGTAAACAACATCCATGCCTGATTTGTACTCATAACCTTTGCAGCTGCTCTTTTTAGCTTTTTAAAACTTTTTTAAAATCATTTTACTTATTTTGTCATAGTTGGCCTTTGAAAGTTAAATGCTGTTGCAGTAGTAGTAGTAGTAGATTACTTTAGTGTCTTCACTCTGGTTATTTTCTCAAATTTGATCATGATCACAATTGCCAAGGGCCCCCAAAGCCATTACCTCTTGGACCAAGTGCTGCATTCCACTAAGAATCAGATATAAAATAATTTGCCATTTCCTGAACCTTGTCATTTCCTGAATCAGTTGCTTCATGAAGCAGTCATTTATTCATCTAGGAACTTTACATCCCTAGCATTTCCTAATGTGTCATTTATGTAATCAATACTGGGGAAATTGAAATCAATTAATATCTGCAATTACCATGAGTTAATGGCCAAACTTAATGTGCTGTAATTGCAAAGTCTCTGCAGTTTGCTGTTTGATTAACAGAGAAATGTGC
This sequence comes from Microcaecilia unicolor, assembly GCF_901765095.1. Lineage (NCBI taxonomy): Eukaryota > Metazoa > Chordata > Amphibia > Gymnophiona > Siphonopidae > Microcaecilia > Microcaecilia unicolor. Next base: position 23,627,306 of record NC_044035.1, on the reverse strand, counting down.
TTTACCCTGTGTTATCTGAATATCCGATAACATGCTGTAGTTAATTGTACTTTTTAAGGTGTCATTAACAGGGCCACGTTATCTGCTGTATTAATGCATAGTAACAACTGTAAGACACACTTTTCACCCATTCCTTGTTCCCTTCTTTGTTAGATGATTAATGTAGAAATGATCGCACATTAACTGTTAGCATGCAGTAATTCTACTGTTAAGCAGATAACACAGATTACTAAATAGGACTGCATTCTCTTGTACTTCAGCAGAGAAAGCTTGATTGGAAATTCCTCTTCTGCTGTGATCTGTTTGCTTTGTAGCACTAAGGTGCTGATGCCCCTCAGGTCATTATATTCTGTAAACAGGAAAACAGCATCTTTCATTTTCTCTTTAGCAATTCTGTAATTTTTTTTCACTTTCATTAACCAGAAATTAGTCCTGACTAATAATCAGTTGACCATCCTACCAAGAGGGATTGGACACCTTACCAACCTGACACATCTTGGTCTTGGAGAGAATCTCCTCACGCACCTGCCTGAAGAAATTGGTAAGAGCCCCCTAAACTATCATCCTCAGATTATTTAATGTTCTGGTTGAGTCTGGGGCTTGAGCTGATGGGATGGGTCTGACCCCGGACTTCAAAAGCCTATGTGACGGGGCTGACCATGGGGTTCAGATACAAAATGTGAAAGTTGGAGGCCTGGGTTTAAGCTTCCTGTCGTGGATTGCCAGCACATCTTGGAAGTGATTCAATTTGTACCATGTGGCAAGGAAAGAATGAGGCTTGATTTTTAAGCAACACTGCAAGGGTTAGCTTTTGAGCCCTTGGCCAGTAAAGAAAGGACTAAGTTCTAGCACTCACTATGCCAAAATTAAAAAAAAAATCTTTGTAAAATTCTCCTCTGTGCAGTAGTGCATTATCAAGATTATAAATGTTTGCACTGGCAGAATGTCTTGCTGATTCTACATAATGTTTTTTTTTCTTTGTTCATATAATTTTATGTAGGTACACTGGAGAATCTGGAAGAGCTTTACCTGAATGACAACCCCAACTTACACAGTCTGCCCTTTGAGTTGGCGCTCTGCAGCAAACTGTCAATCATGAGTATTGAGAACTGTCCGCTCAGCCACCTCCCACCTCAGATTGTTGCCGGGGGCCCCTCCTTCATCATTCAGTTCTTAAAAATGCAGGGCCCTTACCGTGCCATGGTCTGATCCAAGTTTGATGTCCCAAACACTGTACAAAACACAAACTGCATTTATTAAGACTGTGTTATGTGTTTCCGCTGATAGAGGAATCATAGCCATTTAGATTTCTTTTTCTTCTGTAAAGAAAATGCTTGCCTAAGTTTCCTTTGCTGAATTTGATGGATGGGTTTTCAGTGAGTAATCCGGAAATGCCAATTACTTTGAAATCAATTGCCAACAAACTCAACAGTAATGAAAGCTAAGGGAAGGAATTGATATTTAACACTGTTTGATCAACTTTCAATCTCCACACATAATAGAGGACTTTTGGTCAGATGTACTAAAGATTTTCTCCCCTTTTGTGTCTGTAAAGGAAATGCATCAAATACAGGAGTCGACGTACTGAGTATCTTGTCACCTGTGCACACTCCTTCCTCAAATCCTTCAGTATCCAGGATCCTAATGTTGAATTTTCTTTTAACTTATTTTGTATGATTTAAACAGTTGATGTTTTTATATTGTTTACAGTTAGAGTAAATCACTGGATTTTTTTTGTAAAGTGGATTATGATTTGCTCTGTTTTAATTGACTATATCTAGAATTGTATGTGCATCTGGTGAAAAATCACCATTGATCAAGCCTATGTATATATTTTCTCACAAAATTACAATAGCTGTATTTATAAATTATGGCCTTTATAATATCTTGAGTGGCTTTGCCACAAGTGTTGGTGTAAAGGCTGTGGCTAATAAGTAAAGTGGATATGCTCAAGTGCCATCCTGGAAATATTTCTTGAGGTAAATGCTGAGATTTTGTGTACATGTTGCATAATATCACCTGCATCTTCAGGCAATAGAAATTCAAAGTTATACACTGAATATATGCCCGATTTCCTTGTTCTGTACCACTTGAGATATGTTACACCCCAAGCACTCATTCACTCATATCCCTTAAATATATCTCATATTTTCATTCTTGCTGCCTGATAATTTGATTTATACAACTTATTTATTTTAAAACTCCTTTGAATCTTTGTCATCAGATCTGTTTTTGTAGTAAAATAATTACCGTGTTTCCCCGAAAATAAGACACTGTCTTATATTAATTTTTGCCCCCAAAAATGCGCTAGGTCTTATTTTCAGGGGCTGTCTTATTTTTCGGGGAAACATCGGGGTTGGATCGGGGTTGGCCCGCCCGCCCTCCGTCGCTCCCGGAACTAACCTTAAATGCCTCCTTTCACCTTCGCAGCAAGCAGCAGCAGGGCAGGCCACTCCTTCCTTCCGTGTCCCGCCCTCGCCTGACGTAACGTCCGCGAGGGCGGGGCACAGAAGGAAGGAGAGGTCTGCCCTGCTGCTGCTTGCTGCGAAGGTGAAAGGAGGCGTTTAAGGTTAGTTCCAGGAGTGACGGAGGATGGGTGGAGGGGGGGCCCGGCAACCTTGGGTGGGGGGGGGGGGGTGGCCTTGTCCGGCTCTTGGCGGCCCTGCTTTCAAACAAAAATTTGCTAGGTCTTACTTTCGGGGGAGGCCTTATATCTACCAATTCAGGAAAACCTCTACTAGGTCTTATTTTCGGGGGATGTCTTACTTTCGGGGAAACAGGGTAGTTAATCCAAATATCAATCTTAGGGCCCTGTTTACTAAGGTGCCTTAGTATTTTTAGCTCGCCTTTAGGGATATTGTAGGCATGTACATGGTTAATGCGCGCATATGGTTAACGTGCGTTAAAAACAGTGCGCCTATAACACTGCTTAGTAAACAGGGCCCTTAATGTAAAGTGTTGCAGAGAATTTTAGTCCGGATTATTAGGATGAACAACCACTTGTGGTACGAATGATAGCGCTATAGAAGTGATTTATAGTAGTAGTAATATTATGAGCCATCATTAGAGGTCCTCTGCTATTATTATATGAAATGAGATTGAAGGGGGGCAGACTCAGGAAAGATGTCAGGAAGTATTTTTTCACAGAGAGGCTGGTGGATGCTTGGAATGCCCTCCCGCGGGAGGTGGTGGAGATGAAAACGGTAACGGAATTCAAACATGCGTGGGATGTGCATAAAGGAATCCTGTGCAGAAGGAATGGATCCTCAGAAGCTTAGCCGAAATTGGGTGGCGGAGCAGGTGGGGGAAGAGGGGGTTGGTGGTTGGGAGGCGAGGATAGCGGAGGGCAGACTTATACGGTCTGTGCCAGAGCCGGTGATGGGAGGCGGGACTGGTGGTTGGGAGGTGGGAAATACTGCTGGGCAGACTTGTACGGTCTGTGCCCTGAATAAGGCAGGTACAAATCAAGGTAAGGTATATACATATGAGTTTATCGTGGGCAGACTAGATGGACCGTGCAGGTCTTTTTTCTGCCGTCATCTACTATGTTACTATGTATTGTAAATCCTTTCTGCATATCTGTTTTCGATATGTTCACACCACATGAAATGACTGAGTTGAGTTGTACAGTGTGTGTGTTTGTGGATGTGGAGGTTATGGCTGTACCCACATGCACACTAACAATACTTCTTAAGCAGTTGGTGAGCGTGAAAGAATCTGGTGGGAAAATATGATTTATTTTAATCTGATTCCATCTTTAGTGGATTGCAGTGTGTCAGAAGTGAGCCTTTGAGGACTGAGATTCTTTGCTGGCACAGGCCAAGTTTTCCAGCCAAGAGCCTTGTGTAAAGGTTTGGCATAAATAATACTTTTTTGATTAATATCAGCTCATAATTCTTGTACCACAAATGGATGTTGTGGTTAGTTTTGAAATACTGCTGTCCATGTCCTTTCTACAGTTGGTTCTAATGGTATGATTTGCTTTCTTTTGCTATGATTCACTTCTTTATGCCAGTCTACCTCTGTGTATGGGGAACAGTGTCTGCTCTAGAGCTGTACCGAATAGCATACCAAATATAAATAATGGGCAAATGCGCAGTAGAGACTTCCCTCTCTGTCCTGCCCCCGTGTCAATACATGATGACGAGGGCGCCGCCGAGGTTGATACCGCTCCCCCCCACCCGGCCCGGGCCCTCTCTCCGCTAATAAACTTACACATCCATTCGCCGGAACGCAGCACGCACATCAGCTGAGCTGCCGTCGGCCTTCCTTCCCTGCCTGTGTCCCGCCCTCGCAGACGTTACGTCACAGGAGGGCGGGACACAGGCAGAGAAGGAAGGGCCGACGGCAGCTCAGCTGATGTGCGTGCTGCGTTCCGGCGAATGGACGTGTAAGTTTAGTAGCGGAGAGAAGGCCCGGGCCGGGTGGAGGGATGGCGGCGACTCCGGGGGTGGGGGGAACGGTAGCGGTGGCGACCTCGCGGGGAGGGAGGGGGAAGGAAAACCCCTATACCAGCCTGTTTTTACGGGCTCAACGGCTAGTTAAATAATAAAAGAAGCAACGTGAAATCAGAGATCAAGTGTTTATTTCAGTAGGATTTAGCACAGTAAAGCCCCGCAGGACCCTTCCCCACGGAGGTGTACAGAGGGTTTGCTCTTCTAAGATCTTGTTAATCACCCCCTCCCTGAATTCCAGTGACACCCCATTCCATGGTGTTATGTCATGGGGTTCTAAGGAGCACCTCCGGTCATGGAGGCACAGGGGGGGTGACGGGGGGGTGACAGAAGGCGCAGTTCAAATCTAATTCCCATGACCACAGCTTTCTGTCTATCTGGATCTAAGTGAATCTTTGGCCATTTATGTTCCCACATGAAATGTTTGTGAGTGAGAAATCTTACTTGTGTGTGTGTAGTATTCTGTGAAACAGGTGGAGGAGAGAGAATAGATTGAAACAAAGACAGAAACAGTTTAGTGAAAGAAATAGTCTTGTATTCTCACCTGCCCCTCCTCTCAAAGATTTCTTCATAGTGCCAATTTCAACACTTTTAAAACCTCTTTCCTAATACTGAGAGAGATCTGTGTCTTTATATCTTGTGATACTGGAAGCCATTTTATAAAGACAAACTCCATTTTAAGAACCAAGCTTTTTACCATTTTTGTCATTATTTTCTACATCGTAAGTGTTACACTCAATTTGAAAGTTGTACCAGGTTTCATTAAGACTCACCAAGCAGTCCTGCTCCTGCAGGCTCTCTGCTATAAGGCCATCAGCTGGTTATCAGGCCTAGTTAGTGCTTTTCAGCTGTTTTAAGCTGTGTAGCTTGGCCCACCACCATTCCAGTGGATAGGTCTCAAGCTAGAACACATATTAACATCATTTTCAAATTTAAATCACTATTCGACCGAATATGAGTAATGCATTTGGGGCCAAATCGAATATGAATATTCAGTACAGCCCTAGTCTGCCCCATGTCTGTGTTGCTGCTGGACTGATCACACTTCTGTTTCTCAGTTGGAGACAATTTTCAGTTCAGTACCACAATCATTCTCTTATCCTCATGCTTTTCAGTGAATATTGATGAGAGAATGTTGATTAATTTGGATGCTTTCATAGTATATCTTTGGCTCTTTTCCCTGCTTCAGTGAAACTTACATTAGTGGCATTTGGGATTTATTTTTTCAGTGCCAGGATAATAATTAAAACAAAAGGCAGTTACATTCCAGACTTGGAGAAACTTGGGAAGCGATGTTTTCTGTTCAGAGAGAAGCGTGTCTTCCACATGAAGATGAACAGAAAGTGGTAGACAGTGGAAGCCATTTTAATGAGCAGAAGGTTGTTGGTCTTTTTTTCAGACTCACTTTGCAAGCTTAATTTTTGTTTTAATCTCCTGTCTCCAGAGTTAAATAATCTGATTTATGGTGTGCTCAAGTGAAACAAGTGTCTATGTTAAACTCTTAATGTATATAACAAAGGGTAAAATGTTGTACATGTGCTTGATTTTTTATTCTTGAATGTTTGTTTAAATCTTATCTTATAGTTTTATTTCACAGAAATTATTTTACCGTCCTTTCAGTGTCTTCCGTTGCAGTTATTGATGCTAAAAGGTCCTTTTACTAAGGTGCACCGAAAAATGGCCTTTGCTGGTGTAGACGCGTATATTGGACACGCGTAGGCCCATTTTTCAGCACACCTGCAAAGAAGACCTTTTTTATTTTTTTGGCCGAAAATGGACGTGCAGCAAAATGAAAATTGGCGCGTGTCCATTTTGGACCTAAGACCTTACTGCCACCCATTCACTTAGCGGTAAGGTCTCATGTGTTAACCGGGCTGTAATCGTCAGCGCGCGTACAATGCCGATTACCACCCGGTTAGTGCCGTGCTATATTTCCCGGTGCATGTAGTGGACGCGCGTAAAAAATGAAATTACTGTCCGGGCCACATGGCGGCCAGGCAGTAGTTCCAAATTGGCGTGCGTTGAGCATGTGTAGACGTCTACGCGGCTTAGTAAAAGGGCCCCTAAATGCGCTGTGTACCTGCCGCCATGTTCTCTCAGCACTGAATGTAGGGTTAACAGGTTTCACTTTAGGATATTGTGTTAAGATATGTGCAGTCTGTAGCAGCTTACAGCAGTCTAAGTGACTGATCCTCTTTCATGGCAAGAAGGCACCTAATATGTCCTGTGGGTGGCAAACAGAGAAACTCGGTGTGTGATTCCACACCTTAGGAAACATCTTTAAATACTCCCTGCCTTTAAAATGAGATTAACACAATACTTCAGCCATAGTAGGAATAAAACGCAAGTGTTCTGTCATCAGGTGACTCATCTATGCCTTTTCATGTTTTACTCTATACCAATATCTGGTTCAGAGCTTAAATATATTTGCCGAGTCTCCACATGTAAAGAACATACTTGGCTGTATAACTGCAAACATGATAGTACAGCCTCAGGCCCATACTGTTAGGGTGTCTGAAGAAAGAATATATTTGAATTCCAGCTCCCTGTCCTGCTGTTGTGGAGTAAGGGTTTTATTAACCAGTTATCCCTGGAAATCACAAGTGCAGAAGAGAAGGTGTTCTTTATAAACCTGGATTGGACTACATGAGATTCTCAGGCCTCCATGTTGAGTTCAAAAACTCTGTTCTCCTCCCCATCTCCCATGTCTCGAACCACTAGTGAAAATCTCTGCAGGGTTTATCCTTTGCTGCCTACATTACCTAAAGAAGGAGGGAGGAGTAAAGTTTTGCGTTGCTCAAGAAAGATGAGTGTTGCATGTCTTGGAAAAGTAGTCCTTATTAACTCTTTAAAACTCCTATGTATTGCCAGACAGCTGCGTCAGGGGCAAGATATACCTGCTGGTATAAAGTCTCAGGTCCCGCCAAAACTGATAAAAACAGTTCCTCAGCCTGGGTTCGTTTGGAAAAGACTCTTTGAAAGAGTTAATAAAGACTACTTTTCTAAAAAGGTCTGCTTCTCTTTTGTTTTCCATCTTGGCTATCATAGGCTGTTTGCCTTGTTGTTTTCTGAGCCCTTAAATTGTTTGATTTCAGCAGAAATGAATAATTTATCAAGTGTAGTGCTACTCTGTAAGGAAGAATTACTGGATATGATCAGAGCCACGTAAAGAAATTTATGCAGTTCCAAAAGAGAAATGTCTTGAAAAAGAAATGGCACAAAACATCTTCCTATGCAAAAAGGGTTTTCGAAAGCAAAGGAATAATAATCATAGAAGAGTTTTTATATGGTGGAAATTGTTGACTTCATTAACTCTGGGTTATGCCACGTTTTAGCTGAATTTCAAATAATGTGGCCTCTGGTTTTCATTTTTAGATTTAGAAAAACTTTTGATGAACTATCAGTGTAAAAAAGAGCATGAGGAGTGGCCTAGTGGTTAGGGTGGTGGACTTTGGTCCTGGGGAACTGAGGAACTGAGTTCGATTCCCCACTTCAGGCACAGGCAGCTCCTTGTGACTCTGGGCAAGTCACTTAACCCTCCATTGCCCCATGTAAGCCGCATTGAGCCTGCCATGAGTGGGAAAGCGCGGGGTACAAATGTAACAAAAATAAAATAGATACTATTGGAGATTCTACATGGAATGTTGCTGCTATTGGAGATTCTACATGGAATGTTGCTACTATTGGAGATTCTACATGGAATGTTGCTACTATTGGAGATTCTACATGGAGATTCCATGTAGAAGGCTGCGCAGGCTTCTGTTTCTGTGAGTCTGACATCCTGCACGTACGTGCAGGACGTCAGACTCACAGAAGCAGAAGCCTGTGCGGCCACATTGGTGATCTGCAAGGGCCGACTTCTAGTGGAATAGCAACATTCCATGTAGAATCTCAAATAATAGCAACAGTGGAGGAGTGGCCTAGTGGTTAGGGTGGTGGATTTATATGTTTGATTTCACTGTTTCTATACCGCACTATCCACAGTTCTAGGCAGATTATAAAATGACATTCATAATAAAAGCAAAACAACATAAAACATATTAAAAACAAGGTACAGCATCTGCAGAAACAACAAAAGCCATGAGTTTTAATAACTCATCAAACATTTTTCATTAACACCCATAATCTAAAAAGCATTTTGAAATACATGTGCCTTTGACAATTATAAATAGTTCTTCACTTTTTGTAAGCCTTCAGGAATAGCATGCCATAGTCACTCTAGAATCATAGTAGGAACATTTAGGAGCAACTTAATGAAGTTGCTAATGAAAGAGGAACTTCATCATTGAGTGTTCTGTAATTAAGCATAAATCCTTAAATTGTGTCCGCCATTTAACTGGGAGCCAATGCAATTTATATAGAACAAAATACGTTTGAATCTAGATATTCCACAGACCAATTGTGCAGCTGCATTTTGTGCCAGTTGTAAAGATTTTAATAATGTAGCTGGCAAACCTAGAAACAGAATTACGATAAACAAACAATGGTAAAACCAATGCATGTAAGACTGTTCTAAAATTGTCTTCGGATAACAGATCCCTCAATCTTTTCAACATTTTAAATTTAAAAAGGTCTTTTTTTATGAAATTTCAAAGATGGGCTTTAAAAGAAAAATCACACCAAGATATTTAATCTAAGCTTATATTTCGCAAGAATCCCAGCTAGAGGTTCAAGGCAGTTTACAGAGTAAGGATCAGTACAGAGTGAGAAGAACGGAAGGGTTGGAGGATGAAATTAGGATAAGGTCACTGTGGAAACGGAGGGACCGGAAGTGGTTAAGATTTGTTGAATAATAGGGTCTTCAGTTTCTTTCGCACTCATAGATAGTTGATTCTGAATAAACTATAGCTGGTAGTGAGTTCCACTCAGAAATGGCACAAAAGGTGAACATAGAGTAGATTTGATGCTTGTACTAACGGAACTTCAGTGGTATGTTGTCTCGAAGTCTGATGGAGTTGTAATAACAGTGGAAGAAGTTGAGTCAGGTTTCTAGGTTTGCTCCTACAGCTCATTTGGCTTTTCACATAAATTTATTTACCTGTACGTATTTAAAACATTTAACACCCGCTCCACCTACCATTCTGGGCAGTTTACAAAATTATTATGGCTCCTCAAAACAGATCAATCAAGTTTGGAAGAAATCCTTCTTCCTCATGTGCCAGCTGAGACTAATAAGATCATACTTCCAGAGGTTTCTTTTTTTTCCGTGCTGGTTCAGATGCTGGTTATAGCCAACTTGGATTACTGTTAACTCCTTATACGTTAGACTGAAAACAAACTGCTAACCAAACTCCAACATTCAAAACACAGCAGTGTGACAGGTCTTCCGACTAAGGCCACCTAAGAGAACTACTTTGGCTATGCATTCATGCCTGTATAATTTTCAAAACCATTTGCATTCTTTTTTCAAGTGCTCCATGTGTGCCCCCTAGTCCTTATACATTTGGAAAGAATAAACAAGCATATATCTATATAGATACCAGATGGGAGGCTCCTGACTGGAGTGAATATTAACCAAAGGGAATTGACAGGACAACGTTCCTCTTCTGGTAATTCTCAGCACTAGTCAATGCTATAGGAAATAACTTCAGGAATATCTTAAAAGGGAGGATTCACTGCAGCTTGAAGTGCATTTCTCCTGACCACTACCTCTGTGGCCATTATTCACTTTGCAGTGCGTTGTAAATATATGTGATGGATGCCAAGCTGCTGCTCTTCTCAGAGGATCAGCATTAGATGAAGCCATTCATCTTTTGGAATCAGCCTTGATAAGCTGTCTTTTGGTGGTATTATAAACCTCTTTAATTCAGGGTAGACATGTTTGGCGACACTTTCCCTTTTTCTATGTAAGAAAAACAAGTAAGTTGAAGTTCTGAAAATCTTGTCTGTGCCAAATGAAGTTTTAGGATGCTCTTTATGTGCAAAGAAAGTTTTTGGGTTTCTCTGTTTTGAGGAGCCATAATAATTTTGTAAACTGCCCAGAATGGTAGGTGCAGTGGGTTATAAATGTTTTAAATAAGTACTGGGAAATAAATTTATGTGAAAAGACAAATGAGCTGTAGGAGCAAACCTAGAAACCATTCTCCGTGCTGGATTTTCATGGGGAAAACTGTGGATACAGGGAAGTGAACATGAGAGCCTTTGGGGCTCATTTTCAAAGCATTTCGACTTACAAAGTTCCATAGATTACTGTGGAAAGTATTTTGAAAAAAAACACCTCAAAAATTATCACCAATTTTTCTTGAAACATATTGGAAGGAAGTAGAGACGTAAAATATTGGGATTCTAACAGATGCTCCATTAGGGTATTTTAGCACTGAATTTAAATTCTAAGATGAGAAAGGTGGATTCAGTTCAGGACATAACAGTTTTGCTGCTCTATACAAAGAATTCACAATTACAGGGTGCAACTGTTTTTTTTTTTTTTTTACCTGTCTGCTTGTCCTCTGATTGCAGAATTGGCTCCAGTGTTCTAAATCCTAAATCCATTCCTCCAAATCAATTCTATTCTTATTTCACATGGAGTGCAGAGTTCTTAGAATTGCTTCTTCTCAGTATCATCCATTGCTGTTCTGCCTTTGCCTGTCATTTCATTTTCTGTTCTTTAAGGATTGGTGTTAAATTCTCAACATAGCAAGGTGTCTCTTGTATGATTGTAGAAGTGTGAATGCAGCAGCCTGGTTTTGTAGTCAATATTGTTTCACAGTTGTAGCTTAAATCTGTACTTCTTAATGCCACGCTTTTAATTAGATGTACAGTTGACAGTAATTTACAAAACACCACTTTTTTTTTTTTTGGGGGGGGGGTAAAGCTAGATTTCACCTCTTCCCCCCCCCCCCCCCCAACTCTCCAATCATCAAGCTTCTTTTCTTCACCCCTTACCTATAGTTTTATTCCCACTTTCACTCCTCTCTCACCTTTCTTTTCGCCTTGTCTCCCCGAATCCCTGGTCTCCCATTCCCAACCCTCTATACTCGGCAACTCCTTATTTAGCTTTTCATACCCTCCTTCCACCGCCTTCTCAGCTTTTCCATTTATATTTTCTCTCACCCCTTCACAGACCTGCCTCTTTCCTGTTTTTTGCCTCTACTACTACTACTACTTAGCATTTCTATAGCGCTGCCAGGGTTACGCAGCGCTGTACAAGTTTAACATGGGGAAGGACAGTCCCTGCTCAAGAGAGCTTACAATCTAAAGGTTGCAAACTATGTAGTCAGTGTAGGTAACATGAATGGGGAGGGTGATTAGGCGCCAAAAGCAAGCCTCTGTGATGGGCTTGGAGGCACTGTAAAAATTTCATACCATCTCTTGACCTCATCTGAAATTTCTACACCTGTTTCAAATACCCAGCACATCTAACAGACCCCCCTGTGTGTATACTCCTGCCTAATTACTTTGTCCTTGCTGCTGCTCAATTCCTGTATCTCCACTGCCCTTTAGCCCCCATTGCCATCTTCTCCAAGGTTCCATCCAGTCACCACACTCAATACCTGAATCCCTATTTAACCCTTGTGTTCCCTTTTCTCTACCATCCAAGTTACACCTAATCTAAACCCTGAAAGCCATTTTATTTGGGTGGAAGTGTGTGTGTTTGGGGGGGGGGGGGGGGGGGAGGGCACATTGCGAATAGGATTTACCTTCTGTAGCAACACCAGTACCCTAGTCTCAGCCCTTCTCTCTCTCTCAGGCTCACCCCACCTCCAAGATTATTCTGTCTCTCTATTCCCTTTCAACACCAGTCCCATTTTTAATCATGTCAAATAATTGTACACCACCTTGAGTGAATTCCTTCTGTGCTTTGATATCGTGGCTGCTAGATGAGTACTGCATGACCCGGATAAGTCTCGAGCCTTCTTTGTAGATGTGTTGTGGGATTATACCAGATGGGCTTCTGAGTGTACGTATGGAGAGAATGTACCAGTAAATATTTTAAAACCAACTTGCAAGATAAAAAAAACTTTTCAAAAAAATATGTGTTTAGGAGGTTTTCTGGGATCTGTGATTACTTTTTCCCTTGTGTGCCTCAAAGTCATGAAACTGTCTGTTTTTTTTTGTGCCACAGCATGAAGAGATCCCTTTCCTCCTTTAACTAGAGCGTGTCGTTGAGCCTTCACTTTTTGATATGGGTAAATCAAACATATAAACGGCGAGTGACCGTACTCACTGCAAATGCGCAGTAGAGACTTCCCTCTCTGTCCCGCCCCCGTGTCAATACGTGATGACGGGGGGGGGGCGGGACAGAGAGGGAAACTGCGCCGCCGACGTTGCTACCGCTCCCCCCCCACCCACTCGGAGTCGCCGCTGCCACCCCTCCACCCGGCCCGGGCCCTCTCTTCCCTTCTGAACTTACAGATCCATTCGCCGAACGCAGCAACGCACATCAGCTGAGCTGCAGAGAGCCCTTCCTTCTTTGCCTGTGGCCCCGCCCTCCTGTGACGTAACGTCAGCGAGGGCGGGACACACACAGGCAGAGAAGGAAGGGGCAGCTCAGCTGATGTGCGTTGCTGCGTTCGGCGAATGGATCTGTAAGTTCAGAAGTGAAGAGAGGGCCCGGACCAGGTGGAGGGGTGGCGGCAGCGACGACTTCGAGGGGGGGGGGAGCGGTGGCGACTTCGCGGGGGGGAGGGGAGCGGTGGTGACCGCGGGGGGGGGGGGGGGGGGGAGGAAAACCTCTATACCAGCCCGTTTTTACGGGCTCAACGGCTAGTAAATAAATAAAAAAACAACCACCACCCCTTACCCTCTCAGGGCAGGGGAGGAGGTTTCTGACCAAGCCCCCCTCCTTTGCAGGAGGCAATGGCAATGATCATAGACACAGGGGTGGGAGGATGACCCCAAGCTGGCAGCAGTGATTGCAGCAACAAGGGAAGGGAGCAGGATGCAGCATTTCCAATGCAGGTTGATAACAGCAGCAGCAGCGATTATGGTGGCACTGCAGCATACAGTAGCAGTGATGGGGGAAAACAGCAGCTCTACATTTTCAACTTAGACTAGCAGCAACTGTGATCAGACAAAAAGCATACTGTATCCTGAGTACTGATGGGGATGCCAAGTCCTGACTCCATGCTTTGCACTCTTCTCAGCCTGCAGCTGCATGTGTTTATTAAGGAATGTGCAGGCTTGCTGTCTGTGCTAAAGTTTTGGTGACATACCTTCCTGCTCTTCATGACACATTGGTTGAGAAACATTGGTATGATCCGTTCAGCCTCTCTTCCTTCCCCTTTTTTTTGTACTGAATCAAGACTACTAATCACATTCTGTTGTACTAGGGTCCTGTTTAAAGATGTCAGGAGACATTCACATATACATCTGTCTCCACAGAGTAACTTAGCTTTAAAAGAAAAAAAAAAAAAAACCTCCTTCAGTGTCTCATTTCTCTCAGAAGCCGAGTCTGACGTCGGTGCCGGAAAAAATGGTGGAGGCTATTATTAAGAATAAAATTACAGAGCACATACAAAAGCATGGGCTACTGAGACAAAGTCAGCACGGATTTAGTGAAGGGAAGTCTTGCCTCACAAATCTACTGCATTTTTTCGAGGGGGTGAACAAACGTGGACAAAGGGGAGCCGGTGGATATTGTATATCTGGATTTTCAGAAGGCGTTTGACAAAGTGCCTCATGAAGACTCCAAAGGAAACTGGAGAGTCATGGAATCGGAGGCCGTGTATTATTGTGGATTAAGAGCTGGTTAAGAAATAGGAAGCAGAGAGTAGGGTTGAATGGTCAGTATTCTTGATGGAGAAGGGTAGTTAGTGGGGTCCCTCAGGGGTCTGTGCTGGGACCGCTGCTTTTTAACATTTATAAATGACCTTGAGATGGGAGTAACTAGTGAGGTAATTAAATTCGCAGATGACACAAAGTTACCCAGGGTTGTCTCGTTGCGGGAGGAGTGTGAAAGATTCAGACCTCGTGAGACTGGGGGATTGGGCGTCCAAATGGCAGATGAAGTTCAACGTTGACAAGTGCAAAGTGTTGCATGTGGGAAGGAGGAACCCGAATTACAGCTATGTTATGCAAGGTTCCGCTTTAGGAGTTATGGATCAAGAAAGGGACCTGGGAGTCATCGTGGATAGGACATTGAAATCTTCAGCTCAATGTGCTGCGGCGACTAAGAAGGCGAACAGAATGTTGAGTATTATTAGAAAAGGGATGGCAAGCAAACATGAGGATGTTATAATGCTGTTATATTGCTCTATGGTGTGACCACACCTGGAGTATTGTGTTCAGTTCTGGTCACCTCAACTCAAAAAAGATATAAAGGAATTGGGGAAGGGTGACAAAAATAATAAAAGGGATGGGACGACTATTTATTTATTTATTGCATTTGTATCCCACATTTTCCCACCTTTTTGTGGGTTTAGTGTGGCTTACAATATATTATGAATTAGGTATGAGTGTGGTGAGATTACGGGGGATAAGAATTCTGACTACCCTATGAGGAGAGGTTAAGACGGCTAGGACTCTTTAGCCTGGAGAAAAGGCGGCTGAGGGGCGATATGATAGAGGTGTACAAAATGAGTGGGGTAGAGCGGACAGATGTGAAGCATTTGTTTACACTTTCTAACAATAATAGAACCAGGGGACACAAGATGAAATTAGAATGTGGTAGGTTTAAAACAAATCGGAGAAAGTTTTTCTTTACTCAGCCGGAGAAGGTAGTGACGGCAGCTGGCCTTGCTGAGTTTAAAGGGGGTCTGGATAGATTCCTTAAAGAAAAGTCCATTGATCGTTATTAAATTTTGGGTTTTTGCCAGGTTCTGGGGGCCTGGATTGGCCGCTGTTGGAGACGGAGTGCTGGGCTTGACGGACCTTTGATCTTTTCCCAGCGTGGTGGTGCTTATGTGCTTATGAGACAGTCACATTTGCAACTATGCCAAGGAATTTTACACCAGTCTGGAAATGTTCTAATTTTTGCTGGACCATGTGCGCATGAAAAACATTTTGTTTGCAAGTTTTCAGCCTTGACTTGGTGTGTGTGGGATAGCCTATGGTCACAATAAAGAAAGCCAGCAAAAATTTAGTGCGCTGTTTCTACACAAGGGGAAATGAGAGATTGCTGGCTGGGGAGGAGAAATGCGGGTCCAGGGGGGGGGGGGGAGGAGAAATGCTGGTCCATGAATGGGAAGAGGAGAAATGCTGGACCATGGAGCGTGAGAGATCGAGGGAATGGAGACATGCTAGTCAATGGAGGGGGAGGGGAGAAAGAAAAATGCTGGACTAGGGAGGAGGGAGAGGAAAAATGGCTGGTCAATGGTGGGAGTGGGGAGAAATTCTGAACCATGGATTGGGAGAGGGGAAATGCTGGACAATGGAGGGGTGTGAACAAAAAAATGCCAGTCCATGGAGAGGGAGAGAAATGCTGGACTATGAGGGGGGGGGGGGGGAAGAAGACATACTGGCTGGGGGGGGGGGGGGGGGGGGGAGAAGAAATGCTGGTCTATAGGGGACAGGAGAAATGTTGGACTGGGGGGGGGGAAGAAAATAGAAATGCTGGTCCATGGTGGGAGGGGGAGAGAAGGAAAACGCTGGACTACGGGGGGGAGAGGGGGAAGAGGAGAAATGTTAGTCCATGGAGGGAGGGGGATTGAAAGAGAAATGCTGGACCATGGTGGGGGAAGAGGGAATGAAAAATACAGGCACAGAGGGGGATGGAGATGGGAGGAGAAATGCTGGATCATTGGGGGAGGGAAGGAGATATGCTAGTCCATGGAGGAGGGGACAAAACATGCTGGACCAGTGGGGGGGGGGGGGGGGGGGAGTAAAGGAGAAATGATTAACTTTAGGTGAGGGAGAAGGAAGGAGAAATGCTAGACCATTATGGGGGTGGTGAGGAGAAATGTTGAAATAGGAAAAATGGGAGACAAGAAGATTCTGCATTTGAAATGGGAAAGAGAGAGGGAGAAAATGCATTATTGGGGGAGGGAAGAGGGGATAGGAAAATGCTAAGCTACAAATGGGGGAGAGAGGGAAGATGTTTGGCTACCAGATTGGAGGGTGAGGAAAATTGGGAAATAATTGTAGGGGGTGGAGAGGAGAGGGAAGGAGATTGAGATGAGAAGCTGGGCGGGCAGGAGAGGAGAACAAGAGAGAGGAGATGTTGAGCTACAATAGTGTAGGAAAGGAAGATACCAATCTTGATTGAACCATGTAGGAGAACCAAAAGCAAAAAAGAGTGGAAATGACCACAAAAAAATGTTCCAGGATACCAAGTAAACACACAGAAAGGTTTATTCACAAACATATAGTCGCACAAAACATTGTATGATATCAAACAAGAATCAAGTCATGGTCTTTTAGTCACTACAGTGGATGTTGGAAGAAGGTGCTGCATTTAATGTAACTGTGACAATTTATCAACTGCACTTTATACTATAGACTGTAAGGACTTCTGAGGCAGACTCAGGAGTAATGCCAGGAAGTATTTTTTTCGCAGAGAGGGTGGTGGATACATGGAATGCTCTCTTGCAGGAGGTGGTGGAGATGAAAACGGTAACGGAATTCAAACGAGTGAGATAAACACAAAGGAATCCTGTTTAGAAGGAATGGATCCACGGAATCGTAACAGAGATTGGGTGACAACACCTGTAATTGGGAAGCAAAACCAGTGCTAGGCAGACTTCTACGGTCTGAGCCCTGATCATTACTGAATAGATATGGGAAAGGAAAATGGGACTTGATATACTGCCTTTCTGAGGTTTTTGCAACTACATTCAAAGCGGTTTACATATATTCAGGTACTTATTTTTGTAGCAGGAGCAATGGAGGGTTAAGTGACTTGCCCAGCGTCACAAGGAGCTGCAGTGGGAATTGAATAATATTGTTATAAAAATATAATACAGAATTGAACTCGGTTCCCCTGGATCAAAGTCCACTGCACAAACCACTAGGCTACTCCTCCATTGGTTGGGCTGGAGTGTAAATTTTAAGGGGCTTTGACGTTAACTTCAGAAATTTTAGTACAAGAACTGTGCTGGGCAGACTAATATTTGTTAAAATACATCATTTGTGTCTTGTCTGCCGTTGATGTAGCAACAAGAGTCTTGTCTGCTGATCAGACTCCTATCATCTGCAACTTCCTTCCATCATGTGCCCAGTTGCTCAAGCATTTTACTGTTACTGTAACAGATTTATCCACTGTTGCAGGCATAAAGAAGTATTTTGAACACTTAATTGACACTTTATTTTCTTGTTCATCCACTACACAGTGCCGGTTCTCTTCTATACCCATGGCTCAAAGTCAATCCTGTTATCTTCCCAGATGAATGTAAAAACACAGGCAACTGAATCTTGAGCAGACTGTACCAAAACCAGATTGAAATGGAAGGCTCAAGTCCAACATCAACAATTTAGGATCCTCCACAATCCACATTCCCAGAATGCGTCACATCTGTGGAAGAGCCCCCTTCGAAAAGAATGAAATGGATGTTAGAAATGTTATGAGTGACTTTTATAGAACACTTCCTTTGAATGCTATTGTGAATGAATTGGATAGTTATTTATACACTACTAATCATTTGCACTGTACACATTATATCAGGTACTTACTCTGTCCCTAGAGGGCTCACAAATCCAAGTTTTGTACCTGGGGCAATGGAGAGTTTAAGTGACTTGCTCAAGATCACAAGGAGCTGCAGTGGGAATTGAACCCAGGTTGACAGGATCATAGCCCACTGCAATGATGATGTTCGGATTTTTTGGAAAATTAAGCAAAAATGCATGGAGGATCCTGTGCATGTCTGCTACCTGTACATAACATAGTAACATGGTAGATGATGGCAGAGAAAGACCTGCACGGTCCATCCAGTCTGCCCACAAGATAAACTCATATGTGCTACTTTTTGTGTACACCTGACCTTGATTTGTATCTGCCATTTTCAGGGCACAGACCGTAGAAGTCTGCCCAACACTAGCCCTGCCTCCCCCCCACCGGCTCTGGCCACCCAATCTCGGCTAGCTTCGGAGGATCCATTCCTTCTGAACAGGATTCCTTTATGTTTATCCCACGCATGGAGACTTAAGGCTTGTCCTATCTGTCTGCAACTCACTAGATTAAAACACGAGTCAGTAAAGTAAAACAGGAACTAGATGACCTTAAAGCAGCATCCTAGGACCCGCACAATATCCATACTGCACAGAATCATACAAATCTATCACACTACCACAAAAGATAAACCCTCCTAAAATAGATGGATCACTGTAGGCCTCAGGCAGACTTCGTTATGTGACTAAGGAAAACATTCAGACCCTTACAAGTATTACCACTACAAAATTCTTTTACTCCATTACAGCCCTGTGATGTTCTTGAAAACAGAACAGAAGCCAAAGAAAACATAATAAATTGGAACAAAAAGATATGAATGTACCCAAGAGAAAAGAAACCCCCAAATCACTATTGTTGAAACGCATACCAGGAAATATAGATGGAAAGCGATGACCACAATGCGCGCAGTCTAAGCAATAAAGTCATGACCTTCAGCCCTGATGCTGGAGGCAGACTTGGATGTTGTGTGCAATCACAGAGACGTGGCTAAATGGTTCCCATGAATGGGATGCAAACATACCAGGCTATAATCTATTTAGGAGGATAGAGAGGGTCGTAAAGGTGGGAGTAGCTCTGTATGTGAGGAAGATATCACTGCGACTGAAATGACAGGGACCGGGGAAAGGAAGAGCGATATGGATCACCTTAAAAGAAGATGATAGAACCTCTGTCCACGTGGGTGTGTCTACAGACCTCCAACACAATTGGGAGGATTAGATCAAGACCTGATCGCGGATATTCAAAAGTTGGGAAGCAAGAGAGAGGTGCTGTTGCTGGGAGATTTCAATCTGCTGGATGTAGATTGGAAGGTTCCCTTGCGGAATCGGAAAGAAGTAGAGGGATCGTGGATGCTTTCCAAAGTGTTTTGCTCAGACAAATGGTGATGGAACCCACGAGGGAGGAGCGACACTGGATCTAGTGCTCACAAATGGGGATAGCGTGTCAAATATCCGAGTGGGTGCCCACCTGGGCAACAGTGACCATCAAACGGTTTGGTTGATATGACAGCTAAAGTGGAGAGCGGCCACTCAGAACTCAAAGTCCTGGATTCAAGCGTGCTGACTTTAGTAAAATGGGGGAATACCTGAGGAAGGAGATGATGGGCTGGGAGGAAATACGAGAAGTGGAAGGACAGTGGTCCAGGCTGAAAGAAGCTATAAATAGGGCCAAAACCTTTATGTAAGGAAAGTAAATAAAAGCAAGAGAAAAAGGAAACTGATATGGTTCTCCAAGCAAGTGGTTGAGAAAATAAAGGCTAAAGAGTTGGCGTTCCAGAAATACAGAAAAACTCAAGAAAGGAACACATGGAGGATTACCGGATGAAAATGAAAGAAGCCAAGAGAGAGATACGACTGGCAAAAGCGCAAGCGGAAGAACAAATGGCTAGAAATGTAAGGAGGGGGTGACAAAATTTCTTCAGGTATATTAGTGAAAGGAAAATGACTAAAAAGGGAATTGTGAGACTAAAAGATACTGCGAACCGCCTATGTGGAAAATGATGAAGAAAAGCCAAATTTTGCTAAATAGATACTTTTGTTCTATTTTCACAGAGGAAAAATCCTGGAGAGAGGACCGCGATGGACTGGAAATAATACATTGAGAATGAAGTGGATACAGCACCGTTCACGGAAGAAAGTGTGTATCAACAACTTGAAAAGCTAAAGGTGGACAAAGCCATGGGACCCGGATGGGATCCACCCCAGGATATTGAGGGAGCTCAGAGAGGTTTGGCGGGTCCTCTTAAGATTTGTTTATAAATCCTGCAGACGGGAAAGGTTCCGAGGGATTGGGAGAACGGCGGCGAGGTGGTCCCTCTGCACAAAAGTGTGTGATAGGGAAGAAGCTGGAAACTACAGGCCGGTAAGCCTCACTTCAGTATTGGAAAAGTAATGGAAGCGATGCTGAAGGAAGGATAGTGAATTTTTCTGGAAGCCAATAAGTTGCAAGATCCGAGACAACATGGGTTTAGCAAAGGGAAATCGTGCCAAACGAATCTCATTGAGTTCTTTGATTGGGTGACAGGGATGAGCTTGGACCGTAATCTACTTAGATTTCAGCAAAGCTTTTTGACACGGTTCCCCACAGGAGGCTCTTAAATAACATGGAGGGGCTGAAGATAGTACCTGAAGTGGTGAACGGACAGACGCCAGAGGGTGGTGGTGAATGGAATTCGCTCGGAGGAAGGAAAGGTGAGTAGTGGAGTGCCTCAGGGATCGGTGCTGGGGCCGATCTGGTTCAATATATTTGTGAGTGACATTGCCGAAGGGTTAGAAGGTAAAGTTTGCCTATTTGCGGATGATACTAAGATCTGTAACAGATGTGGACACCACGGAGGGAGTGGAAAACATGAAAAAAGATCTGAGGAAGCTAGAAGAATGGTCTAAGGTTTGGCATTAAAAGTCAATGCGAAGAATGCAAAGTGATGCACTTAGGGGAATAGAAATCCACGGGAGACGTAGGTGTTAGGCGGTGAGAGTCTGATAGGTACGGCGGAGGAGAGGGATCTTGGGGTGATAGTATCTGAGGATTTGAAGGCGACGAAACAGTGTGACAAGGCGGGTGGCTGTAGCTAGAAGGTTGTTAGGCTGTATAGAGCGAGGTGTGACCAGCAGAAGAAAGGGGGTGTTGATGCCCCTGTATAAGTCGTGGTGAGCCCCACCTGGAGTATTGTGTTCAGTTTTTGGAGGCCGTATCTTGTTAAGGATGTAAAAAGAATTGAAGCGGTGCAAAAGAAAAGCTACGAGAATGGATGGGATTTGCATTACACACGTATGAGGAGAGACATGCTGAACTAAACATGTATACTCTGAGGAAAGGAGAAACAGGGGTGATATGATACAGACGTTCAAATATTTGAAAGGTATAATCCGCAAACGAACCTTTTACAGAGATGGGATAGGTGGTCTTAGAACGAGAGGACATGAAATGAGATTGAAGGGGGCAGGAAGTATTTTTTCACGAGAGAGTTGGATGCTGGAATGCCTCCCGCGGGAGGTGGTGGAAATGAGAAACGGTAACGAATTCAACATGCATGGGATAAGCTAAAGAATCCTGTGCCGAGAAGGAATGGATCCTCAGGAGCTAGTCAGATCGGGAGGCGGGGCTGGTGGTTGGGAGGTGGGTGATAGTGCTGACAGGGACGTGTACGGTCTTGTACCCAGAGCCGGTGGTTGGGAGGCAGGGCTGATGGTTGGGAGGTGAGGATAGTGCTGGGCAAACTTGTACGGTCTGTACCAGAGCCGGTGGTTGGGAGGCATGGCTGATGTTTGGGAGGTGAGGATAGTGCTGGGCAAACTTATACGGTCTGTGCCAGAGCCGGTGGTTGGGAGGAGGGGCAGGTGGTTGGGAGGCGGGGATAGTGCTGGGCAGACTTATACAGTCTGTTCCCTGAAGAGCACAGGTACAAATCAAAGTAGGGTATACACAAAAAACAGCAAATATGAGTTATCTTGTTGGGCAGACTGGATGGACCCTGCAGGTCTTTTTCTGCCGTCATCTACTATGTATGTATGTATGCATGTTTGAATTCTGTTACCGTTTCATCTCCACCACCCTCCCGCGGGAGGGCATTCCAATTATCCACCACTCCGTGAAAAAATACTTCCTGACATTTTTCTTGTGTCTGTCCCCCTTCAATCTCATTTCATGTTCTCTGTTCTACCACCTTCCCATCTCTGGAAGAGGTTCATTTGCGGATTAATACCTTTCAAATATTGAACATCTGTATCATATCACCCCTGTTTCTCCTTTTGCTCCAGGGTATAACAAGTTCAGGTCAGAAGTCTCGCCTCATACGTCTTGTAATGCAAATCCCATACCATTCTTGTAGCTTTTCTTTGCACTGCTTCAATTCTTTTTACATCCTTAGCAGATACGTCTCCAAAACGGAACACAATACTCCAGGTGGGGCCTCCCAACGACTTATACAGGGGCATCAACACCTCCTTTCTTCTGCTGGTCACACCTCTCTCTATACAGACCTAGCATCCTTCTAGCTACAGCCACCACCCTGTCACACTGTTTCGTTGCCTTCAGATCCTCAGATACTATCACCCCAAGATCCCTCTCCCCGTCCGTACATATCAGACTCTCCCCACCTAACACATACGTCTCTCGTGGATTCTACTTCCATTGTCCATTCACAAACTTATCTCACTCGCATCCAAACTAATACCTACAACCCCAATCAAACTGGTTTCCACCAGTACCATAGTACAGAGACATGGGGTGCATAAGACAGTGTGCATGGTCATGTAAAAAAACTAAACAGTGCCCTTTTCAATGTTCACAAGTAGTGGTTCTAATGCACGCATATATTTCTTTCAAAGACCTCGGTAATGCATCAGAGAAATTGCCTATAAAAAGCAAACTAGGAAAAGAAAAGTTATAGAAATGGTTTTAAATTGATTTTCATGTTAAGCCCATGTGGTTCTACTATATCCAGCTTGTAGATAAAGCTTTATCTCTCAGTACTATTTGGTCCAAATCACTTCCTTGCTTTATTTGTAATTGCTTAGCACAAAGAATCTTGGAACATCTATGGTATGGTTATGCAGATCCCAATGTTATCATCAATGGAACTGAGGCAACATTTCTAGCATTACAATGTCTGTGCTCTATGATCCTGGTTGTAACCATTCTTTTGATCTTTCCAATATACAGTTGATTATATGGACAACCACATAAATGACATAACTGGAATTGCAATTAGTGGTATTTTGGACTTTAAATGATATACAGGTGGTTGCATGAGTGAAAATATGTTAGTGCATGCCTACAAAAAGAACAGGAGCCACACTGGGAATGCCGTGTTTATTGTTCTTTCTGAAATTGGTTCTGGCAGTGGTGGTGTGGTGGTGGTGGGTGGGGGGGGGGGGGGGGGGGGGGGGGTTAACTTTTCAAAGGCCCCCTTTCCCCCTAGTCAAAACTGCCTACCCCCTAGATCCTAAGTTTCTCACCTTCTGAAAATCCTCCTGACCCAAGTGAAGATCCCCTACTGCCCTAGTATCCTTAGACATGCCCCCTACCCCATCAAAGATTCCTCCAACCCCCAGTCAAGACCTCCTACCCTAGTCTGAACCCATAGATAAGATCCTACCTTTCCAAAGACTCCCCCAATCCCCAGTCAAGAGCTCCTACCCTAGTCTGACCCATAGACAAGACCTTGCCTATCCAAAGATTCCTCCAACTCCAAATAAGACCATTCCACCTGCCCTCTACCCCAAGAAGACTCCCACCACCCCGCCTGGGGGTTTCCTGGTTTCTAGTGTTGGGACAGGGGTGATCTCTAGTCCCTCCTGCCCTTTCTAGTGTTGGGTTCAAAATGTCACCAGCTGACTCCTAGTGGTAGTCAGATATTGAACCCAGAGCCTGGAATGGCAGGGTTGATGGGGCTCATTCCTGCCCCACCACTGAAAACCATGGAGGCAACCTGGTGGATCTCAGGGAGGTCTTTATTGGGGATGGAGACTTGTCTTGGGATCTGGGGATTAGGGTTCTTGACTGGGGATTAGCATGGTATGGAGGGCATGTCTTGCATGGATGGAGACTGGAGAGTCTTGACTAAGGGGTGTGGGGGGGGGGGGTCTTGTTTTGGAGTCTTGGAGGTACAGGATCTTGCCTGGGGAGAAAGGTGTCCTATGTGTAAGTATTAGATACTGGTCCCTTTTATGATGGATCCTAGGAGCATCGAGCCGCACATTAGCAGACCAATGACCCTGAGCAGGAGAAATAATGTCTTGGCATTATTTTTACACAACTAAAGCAGCTTGCAAGGTTCAACACACGCTGTGTCATTCAATTTGCATGATGATGTGGTACTTTACATCTCATTATTATGCACCCCATAACAAATTAAACTAATGTACATCAAGGCAATGAGTTTGCCATTTAATGCCATAAAGAAACAAATATGCAAAAGCCTCTCTGGTTGGGATGGAGGTTTAAGGATTTAGCAACAAAAATGTTAATTTGTAGAGAAACTATGGGGCTCTTTCACAAAGGCAAGTAGGCGCCTATCCGTGTCCAATTGGCACTACTGCCCAGCTATTGCATGCCCCGGACGGTAATTCCAGTTTTGGTGCATGCCCAAAACACAATGTAGAAAATATTTTCTATTGTGGGACCCTTACCCAGCAGCAATCGGCAGTTGGCATGTTTACCGCCCGGTTAGCGTGTGAGACCTTACCACTAAGTCAATGGGTGAAATTAAGGTCTCAGGCCAAAAATGGACACATGCTGGTTTTAATTTTGCCACACGTCCATTTTCCAGAACATTAAAAAAAAAAAAAAAGCCCCTTTTTTCCAGGTGTGCTCAGGAAATGGACCAGCATGCATCCAAACCATGTGCCTACACCAGCGCAGTCCACTTTGGGTGCATCTTTGTAAAAGAGCCCCTATATTTTCAATAATCTTTGAGAGCAAGGCTACATTTGAGATAGGATGGTAATCTGAAACAAGAGTGATGGAGATGTAGAAGTGAATAATGTTTCTATCCTGTGTACTTTGCCTGCTTAATTCAAGGGAGCAAAGGTAAGGGAGGTCAGACATTAGGAAAGAGGAGGTGCTTTAAATTAAAAGTTAAGCTCTGCAACCCATTTCCAGGGAATATAGTACCTGCAGTTAGTAAATCTGGGTTTTAAAAAAAGGTTTGGACATGTTCCTGGAGGAAAAGTACATAATCTGCTATTGAGATAGACATGGGGAAGCCACTGCTTGCCCTGGGATTGGTAGCATGAAATATTGCCACTATTTGGGATTTTGTCAGGTACTTGCGACTTGGACTGGCCACTGTACGCAATGACCAGTTTCTTGTGTTTAAAACAGGGATGACCTTCTAAAATACGCCAATGTTTCCTAATGATCCTGCGTATCTGATGGACTTGTGGGAGAAGCACAGGGTCAGGCGAGTACTCGAAAACTGTCTCTCCACTGTGCTCTTACTTTTTGAAGTCCAAATCTTATTCAGTTCTTGGGATATCCTCTCTTTCTGAACCTATCTGCCATGCTATGTGTTTGTATGTGGAAGTCTTGTAAGTCAGAACAAATCCTGCGTAGTCTTAAAAATTGACAGTAAGGTAAATTATGTTTCAGACACCTTTTGTGATAACTGATGAAATGGAGGTAAGCATTTTTGTGGGTTTCTTGTACATTGTGGTGTTGAAGTTGTATGGTGTCTTTCTAATCAAAATGTCGAAGAATGAGATCTCATGTAGATTATAGTTCATTTTGAATTACAGATTTGGATCTCTATATGTGAAATGCAGTGAGACGGACAGCGTTCCCCATCCAAAGAAGAATGATGGCATCAATGTAGAGTCTATATATTTATTTGTCTTGAATGGATGGTCTCTCAAAAACACTTTTTCAAAGTTGGTGATATATAGATTAGCCACAGCTGCTGCTATGGTGGCAGCCATTGCTGTGCCCTTCATCTGCTGGAAAAAATGGTTTTGAAAACTAAAAGTTTTTAGTAAGGGCAATGGTAACTAGGGCAAGAATAAAACAGGTATTCTCAGGTGTGTAGTTCTTTCTCTTAATATCTTTTCCAAAATTGCCAGAACCTCTACCTGTGGAGTGTTGAAATATAAGGAAGATATGTCCAGGGTAACTAGAATGGAATTGCCAAGGCCACCGTTGTATTCATTCAACAAAGTGATCATATGGGAGGAATTGCAGACAAAAATATTTCACAAGGGGGACAAATGGTCTTATAAAGAAATCAACAACAAATAGAGAATGTTTCTAAAATAGAGCCATTACCAGAGATAATCAGCCTCCCTTGTAGTTCAGTCAAGGATTTATTAATCTTGGGCAAAACATAAATGATAGGGATAGTTGGTCAGTCAACAGTGAGAATGTCTCTCTTTTTGGGGTTATGTATCCTACCATGAATGTAGTCAACTATCTGCTTTATTTTGGATTGAGGCTATCTGTGGGCTCTTTATCTAGAGGAAGATAATGTTTTTTTTTTTTGTCCAGGAGTTATCCCTTGATGTCTGTTCATAATTACTATACCTCCCCTCATTTCTACCATTTTGATGACAAGTGATTATCAGCTAAGGTTTGTAGGGCTTGCATTTTGTTTCTTGTGAGATTGTGGAATTTTTTTTTTCAGTTTTTGCATTGTTCCAATTTTATTATATCATTTAACATGCAGTGATTACTGCAACTGGTGGACCTGGATGCATCCCTTTGGTTTTTTTTTTTAAACTATTGATAAGTCTGCATGTTATGAAGTTTGTTGAGAAAAGAAACAAGTGATCTGTAGCTTACCATGAAAACAGATCTACTCTAGTTCGAAAGGGGTCACATTTTGCAGTAGGAATGAATGATAAAACATTTTGGCAATACCAAAATCTGTGTCACTTAGTGTTGTATTGGAAATATTGATAATAGGTACATCTATTGCCACAGTGGTCTGTTGTTGCAACTTCAGCCCCTGGTTGGGTAGAACTGGTGCTTGTGGGAGTTGTTTGCTGGTGATTGTCTAAAAAACTGATTTTGTCTAAAAAAAACTTTTTGAAGGACCTTGGAAATGGGGGGGGGGGGGGGAGTATAAAGTTCTTCGGATTCACTCCTTATGTGTTTTCTACTTCTCTACTGTTTCCTGTCCTTGTAGCTCATTATAAGCATGGTTGTGGAACCTTGTTATATAGATGGTCTAGCTTTCTAGAGAGAGGGTTTTTTTTTAAAACTTTAGCCCAAGGATTAATGTTACCATTTTTCTAGTCATTAGAGTCATCTCATTTTTTTCTTACATCATTTCTGAAATTATCCAGCTTTTTATCATCCATTATGATACAAAAATTATTTTTTAAAACATCTATTTTTTCATTTACAGTCTTATTTTTTTTGGATGTTTCAACCATATCATTAAGTCTAAACAACATTTGTTTAAAATGGTGCACCACTGGTCTAAGAATATCTGGTTGTCTGCAAAAAGACAAGGCTCTTTCATTACTCTGAGACTAGCAATACTGTAAAATTGTTGCATAATGGAGTTCATTCCAGATAATACTTTTTAAAAATTGAGTCCATTGATCCATCATTTTCATCAAATGATGAAGGTCCCTATCAGTGCTGGCTTCCAGAGTTTAGTCAGCTGAAAATTTATACCCCTGTAACCATGTTTCAACTGTGGTTCCTGATGAAGCCATGAAGTGGGTAAAGCGATCTGGGCCCCATTGAATGAATGAAAGTTAACAGTTGGAATATGGGGTTACCAAGACAGTTTTTGAGAAAGCTAAGTTTATTTATGCTATGCTGTAGCTTGGAAAGATTTTATATTCAGCAATGTTTTTTGAACTATTGGTTCTATTGTGAACAGTCTTGATTGAAAACAGGTGGGATAGTATACCCTATGAAAGAAACAAGATCACAGGCACAAAAAAAAATCTCATGTAGATAATAGTATCCTGGTGTTCAGACCTTGGTTTCTGAGGGTATTTCCCACTAGTTAGCTATTGCTGTGCATTCCCTGTACATGACCCTTTGAGATTGTGTATGGCTGTTTTTCAGTTTTTTGCTGTATTAGATTACCCTAGTAGGATTAACAGCCCATACTGCTTATTGAAAAATACCACCTACCCGTCTATATACTGGTGATACTACTGGAAGTCATTTGCGTTTTCTCTACCTATATCTGCTGGTCGGGGATCATATCCCAGTGGTCTGGACTGGTCTATCTGGCTGAAAAGGAAGTTGAGTTTAGTACTAACATACTAGCAGAGTCAGTGCTTCACATACTGCATTCACCCCAGAGGTTTAATTGACAGGCGATGGCATCCTGTGACAAGGCTGAAGCCATAGCTGCCAGTTTGGTATACTCAAAGCAATGCAAACTACTGGTCTACAGCAAGCCACGGATAGGCAGTCTTTATTTCCAAAGATGAAGATACAAAGTAGTAAATTTAAAACGAATAGGAGAAAATATTTCTTCACTCAACGTGTAATTAAACTCTGGAATTCGTTGCCAGAGAATGTGGTAAAGGCAGTTAGCTTAGTGGGGTTAAAAAAAAAAAAAGGTTTGGACAGCTTCCTAAAGGAAAAGTCCATAAACCGTTATTAAAATGACTTGGGCAAAATCCACTGCTAAAACAGGATGCTGGGTTTGATGGACCTTAGTGCTGTCCCAGTGTGGCAATACTTATGTACTTATAGGTGACTCAATATGGCAGCAAGCTGATAATGGGCCAAGATTAATGTGGAATGAAGGATTTTATGTAGGCGGCCCCCTAGGGGTAGTGCTAATGTTCATGAAGCCCTCCCCTGAGCTAGAGCCTCAGCAACATTTGGAAAGCAAATCATGCAGATACTATTAAATTTACATCCCAGCTGCACTGCTTGAAAAGCTAAGTAGCTGGTCTTTTATCTCACTCTTTGTGATGGACCACCCTTGGTTGTCTCTGTAAACAGCTTCTGTTCTCTTTTTTAAGCAACAATAACAATTTGTCATAATAAGTTATGTTATAGACTACTTTGCAGATGGAAGACATGAGAAGCATCCAGTTATAAGCAGGGCTGTGGAGTTGGTAACAATGTACCAATTCCAGCTTTAAAATAAAAACCTACAACATTATAAGATATGTTAAATTTATCATTTTATACTTGACTGTGTATCTTTCTCCTGGATCTAAAGTACTGCTAAAACTTAAAGCCTAATAGCAGGAGTCAGCCAACGTTTAATGATTCATGCAGCCCTGGTTTAATGAGAATCATTTATCGAGATGTTTTGTTTTCACTCCCTTTTTTCTTGTAGTGGGCTGTGCTGGAGGAGTATCTTCTGAGAAGATTCATTCTCAGCACCAGCGTACTTGCAGCCGTCTCCCCTCTCTTCATGGATCCGAGTATACTGCTTATAAAACGCATCCGGACGCAAATGGCATGATGAACAGGGGTTCCAAATACAGATATGCTATGCCAAACCCAACAAGAGTCTACCATTTTTATTCAGATCTAAAGGTAGATCGCCAAGTTGTGTAAGGCAGAACTGAAACCTGTGAAACAGGTTGAGAGATGGCATTAAATAGCTTGGCATCTGTGGCATACATTCATGCCTGTTCATCACTTCCACAATGTTGGATCTTTCCACCAACTTTCTCCAACCTTTTCCCTGCGTATCTGCTTCTCAAGCCCAGCAGCCAACTTCACATTGACTTTGAGAGCATTATCTGAGAAAGGCCAAAATGATTTTTTTTTTTTGCTAAAATTCCACAGATATCTATTCTAGCCCATCATTTACAGCTTTGTGCAGGGCAGCCTAGAACAGAAAGGAGAATGAATATTAATTTGACAGCAAAAATACAATAGAAATATGTCCTAGTATAACTACCATATGATTTATACTTAAATTGGTGTATTTATTTCAAATTTCTATTATGCACAATCCTACGTTCTTGGCGGATTACAAAGTTACATATACAGTAATAAAATACATCACAAACTTTAGCTCAAAAACAAAAAAACACATATGACAAAAATACTACAATGACTAATAAATGCCAAATTCAGCTTCCTTCTAAACAGGAAAGTAGAGTTCTCAACTCCAGTTTCCAAATAAAAAAAATGATATTTAACCACCAAAAATGGCCAAGTATAATGGTGGTTAAATATCATTTATTTCAAATACCGTGTCAATAACCAACTATTGTTATCCAAATTAAAAAAAACAAACAAACGTTATAATAAATTTACTTTATATCATTCTTGTCCTGGATCTAAAGTACTAGTAAATATAGTTATATTTACCAGTACTTTGGATCCAGAACAATAGAAATCAAACAAAATAAAACATGGAAAAGAAAATAAGATGATACCTTTTTTATTGGACATAACTTAATACATTTCTTGATTAGCTTTTGAAGGTTGCCTTTCTTCGTCAGATGGTAAATAAGCAAATGTGCTAGCTGACAGTGTATATAAGTGAAAACATTCAAGCATTACTATGACAGTCTGACATTATAAACATTATAAACCATAAAGCTGTATGTCTCTGTTGATCACCCCACCCCTCACCTATCCACACCCATCCTGTTAGAATATCAATGATATGCTTTGATGTCCCCATGCATACCTCCGACCCACCCCCATCCTCCCACCCTGTCAGACTGTCATAGTAATGCTTGAATGTTTTCACTTATATACACTGTCAGCTAGCACATTTGCTTATTTCCGATCTGAGGAAGAAGGGCAACCTTCGAAAGCTAATCAAGAAATGTATTAAGTTATGTCCAATAAAAAAGGTATCATCTTATTTTCTTTTCCATGTTTTATTTTGTTTGATTTCTATTGATAACCTTAAGAGTGGACTAACACGGCTACCACACTCCTCTACTTGATCCAGAACAAAAAATTTCAATTAAATAGCAGTAGGATTCAAAGTTGGACAGTAGAAAAATAGAGGAGTCGGAGGTTTGGTGTACCAACTCCACAGCCCTTATAAGTGTTCAGCTTAAGAATTTCAAGTTGGCCATTACAGCCTGTCTATATAAATGCTGAAAAGAACTTATGCTGCATTTTAATAAACGTTTAAGACGTGTTGCATGATAAAGACTCCTAGTCTAAGTGAAATGCTTCCATACACTTTCAATTACTATTATGTTTACATTCTGTTTTGGGTTTACTTCATGAGCATGTTTGCAGATGAAGTGTTACAATCGTTCCTATGACCTGTTTACACATATGGAAAACTACATTACCATTTTTTTTTTCAAATTTTATTTGTAAATTTTCAAAAACTTACAACACCGTGCGACAATGAAAAGCATTAATACAACCATGACAGAGTGTGGTTGAGAGAACAAAATGAACATACATATGAGGTAACAAAGGTGCATAAACAGTTTGGTAATCTAAATGCTGTAGATCAATTATACAGTTCAATTACTGAAGAAATATACATTTGATGAGGAATGTGAAAATCAGGGAGCAGTGGCCATAAGGTTAGAGAAAAGTGTCTCACATTTTCAGTGTTGAGGAAAGACGGTTGTCCAGAAGAGACCATGATTTGCAGAAAGAGGCTAAGTAGCCCCTCTTAAAGTCTGCTGCACATAACGTATTCCAACACTTGTAATATGAGATAGTATGTTATCTTTCCGATGAAGAACAATTATATGAAATGCTAATGCTAGCATTATGTTGAACAGTTTAGTAGAAGATGACACTGTCATGTTGAACTCCTTTTCCCAAAATTGGACAGTTTTGAAGTGGGCAGAGCAGGTGTCAACTATCTTAAGTTATAGAGATTTGTATATTTTTGATGCCGACCTCGGCGACCGTAGCAGACTGACAGAAAGTTGGGAAATCTGAAGACGCTTTTGAAGATGTGGAGAGTAAAGGGGTCAAGTTCTTCGTAGTATGCTTAAGAAGTTGAGTCCAACAGGATTCTATTGACATTTGACACTGGAGACCAAATTTAGCCCATATATCTTGAAGGGGCAGCGGCTTATTAGTGGAAGTCAACTGTACAAGAGACCAAATGTTTGCTTTGCACCAGATTTTCTGAATGCTATAAGGGATTTTATAGCAAGAAAAAGAAGAATTGAACTACAAGGACACGTCGAGTGTATCAGACCATTTAAACCTCAAAATTGACGTGGCACATGTAATGGAGCGAGAGTTTATTCATAGTAGGAAGGAGTTTAAGAGGGATGGGTGTAAATTTGTCTATATCAAATGAGAAGCATCTGAGGTGGCAGAGTCATGTTGGTCTAAAAACAAAAATTTGGTGTGGGAAATTTGAAAGGCAATATGATAGTTTTTAAAGTCAGGGCGGTTGAGGCCGCCAACCGCACATAGTAGTTTTAGTTTCCTAAATGCTATTCAAGGTGTGGAGGATTTCCAAAGCTTGACATCAGAGTATCTAATTTTGTATAAAAGGAATCTGGGAAGAGAAGAGGGATCACATGCTGAAACGTAGTTAATCTTAGTACCATTTTTATGGCCTCAATCCTACCCCAACAGGATAGAAATAATAGGGACCAAAAGTTTTAACAAATCTGTGGTGGTTTTTATAGTTGTCTAGACGTTTATTTGAAGAATAGTTTCTGCTGTAGTGCTATATTATATTCCTAAATATTTTAATTTAGAAAGTTCCCATTTGGATAATGGCATGAAGGCAGATTCAGACTAATTGAATCCAGAAATTTGTAAGTTGATGATAATACAGGATAACAAATGTGGTATGATGGAGTCCAATGTTAAATACAGGAGGATATCATCAGCATATATAGTTAGTTTGTAGTGTTCTTTAAGTCGATGGATACCTGAGATACTTGGATTTGATTGGATAGAAATAGCAAGATGTTCAAGGGCTAAATTGAAAAGTAACGGGGAAAGGGGACAGCCTTGTTTAGTACCTCCTCTTAATGTGAAGCTGGGGGAGGATATATTATGAAGATAAATAAAAGCTTGAGGAGAGTAATAGCAATTGAATCATTTTCACACATTTATCATTGAAACCAAAGCAGTTAAAAAAGTTTTAAAGAGGAATGGCCACTCAATCCTATCAAACGCTTTCTCAGCGTCTAAAGAGAGAGCAACTAGATGCTGATCTAGATCTTTTGAACATGACATTATGTTCCAGAACATTCTTGAATGTTATCGTTTGCCCGTCTACCAGGAGTGAATCCGTTCTGGTCCCAATGTATAAGGGAGTATATGACGTTTCATTCTATATGTTAATACTTTGACATATATTTTATTGTGTATATGGATTAAAGAGATTGGCCTGTAGTTAGTTAATCTAGAGGGGTCTCTACCTGGTTTGGGGATAAGTACATAAGTACAGCCATACTGGGATAGACCAAAGGTCCATCAAGCCCAGCATCCTGTTTCCAACAGTAGTCAATCCAGGTCTCAAGTACCAGGTAAGATCCCAAAAAAGTGCAATACATTTTATGCTGCTTATCCTAGAAATAAAAAATTATCAAAAATTGGGAAAATGGCAACGCTCCAACCTAATTTTATTGAAACATACACAACTAGAAAATGGTAGGAGCACACCCTGCTGTATGTATCATTATATGATTAGATGGAAGTGTCTCATACAGTCACTAAAGCACCATAGCAGTGTGCTGTATCAAAGCAAACGCTTATGTGACGTTTTTTGATCATAGACAACGTCCAACCCCCGATAGTGCAAATACTTGCTTAATAAGTGCCCTTAAAGACTTAGTGCTTCCTAATATTAATGTCCAAGTGAAAAAAACTTTTTGTTATTTTTTAAGCACTATCGGTGTACATAAGGCTTAAAAATATGTAGGCAGGAAAACACACATCTTAGTATTAAAGATTCTGAAGTCTTGTTGTGGTTTGACCATCTTGCATTTTCAATTCTCTTTAATGATCACACTGGAAATAAACAGTGGATTTTCCTCAAGTCCATTTTAAGAATGGTCTATGGACTTTTCCTTTAGGAAGCCGTCCAAACCTTTTTTTAAACCCCGCTAAGCTGCTTTTACTACACTCTCTGGCAATGAATTCCAGAGTTTAATTACAAGTTGCATGAAGAAACATTTTCTCCGATTTGTTTAAATTTACTACTTTGTAGCTTTATTGCGTGCCCCCTAGTCCTAGTATTTTTGGAAAGAGTAAACAATCGATTCACATCTATGAGTTCCAATCCACTCATTATTTTATAGACCTCTATCATATCTCCCCTCAGCCGTCTTTTCTCCAAGCTGAAGAGCCCTAGCTGCTTTAGCCTTTCCTCATAGGGAAGTCATCCCATCTCCTTTATCGTTTTCTAAGAAGGTACCTTTTGGACCAATCAGATCTGAGAGAGATAGATAAAACTCTATCATTGTCTGGCGCCTTATTTTTTTGGTAATTCCTTCATGGCATTTAGAATTTCAGAAAGAGATATCAGCTTCTAGCATGAATTGTTGTGTAGGAGAGTAAGAGTGGGATGAGTTAGTCCAGCCATACAATTATTAAAGATAGGTTAAGGGTATACTACTACTTCAGAGGCATACAGTGATAGATAATACTGGAGAAATTGTAATGCTATTTGTGAATCAGTATGATAGGGAGGTTTTGTGAGAATCAGTGATAAGAGGAAGCGGGTGTGATTTTGTTTCACTTTGAGGTACTGGGCCAGCGTTTGTCCTGATTTATTATTCTCAGTATAGTAAGTGGATTTTTGTAGATAAATGGAGTGTAGGCCTCCTTACTAAGAATAGAATTATACTTCATTGAGATCAGTTGTTGATATATGGAAGGGTCATTATTTTTAAAGTAGTTATCTTAAAAGTGTTTTAATTTGTTGTGCCAGAAGATCTGTTTCCTGTTTTTTTTCTTATTGACGCCTGCTGTGTAATTGATTACCCTGCCTCTTATACCCATTACCTTTCTGAAGTTTATCAGATGCCACTCTCAAATAAGTACACTTGAAGTTACAATCCATGACTTATATTCCCGCTGTTCCAATGGAGTAGGTTCCTTTCTTCTTGTAGTGGTTATTTCCCAGCGCTCCAGTGGAGGAGGATGTGGGTGAAGCAAAGCAAGCATTGTTTCCTCAATCTGGTGACCTTCCTCTGACACTTCCAGCATACTGTAGGAAACAGCTCACATTTGGGGAACTTTCTCTCTTAAGAATATAAAACTCAAAAAATATTGAAATAAACTGAATTCTGCTACTTTTTATAAGGAAGAAAAATTGGAACCTAATCACCATGATGCCTGAAAAAATTATGCAGTAACGTTCTTGGGAAATTCATACACTGGCCCAATAAAAAGCTGTATCGTACTTGCAAATAACTCAAGAGCAGCAATAAGAAAACAAGGTAGTAATCAGCTGAGAGTGATTTAAGGTTTGACCATTGTTGCAAATGAGAGGAAAAAAAAGCGTTAGTAAACCAAACCCACAGAACTACGAATAAAATGAAATGGTGGTGTTTATGCATCTGTTAATTTCCTTTCCTTGAATCATATTAGACCAGTCCACACCAATGGGTTATGTCCCTTCTTGACCAGCAGATGATCATGGTCTGACAAGGACAATGGTCTGAAACTTCATAAAAAGGCTTTTATTTGTTGGAGACTCGACACAATACTGTGTTTCGGCCATAGGCCTGCTTCAGGAATCTTCTGAACCTGGTTTGATATGCAAAAACTCTGATATATACTATGCTGGAGTAATAATTGGAAAGCCTAGTCCTGAAAACGATCACGGGTAATATGTGATACCACTTAGAATCGGCGTGGTGTCAAAAAGTAGAGAAATGCAATTGCCTCAGTCCTTCACAATTTGGATTTAGAGCTTTCTCACAGTAGGGAAATGGCACTGCTGTTGCTACTCATGGATTCTAAAATTTCTCTTATCAAAAAGTAAGGCTTTGATCCTATTACAATTCGATCTCACAGCTGCGTTTGACACAGATTACAGTATTTTTCTCTATACTGTGTCCTCCTTAGGCCAGCTCCATCCACCGACTGAAGAATTGATCCTGGATGCCACCAAGTCAAACAGTGGAAGGTCCCAGTGATCCAGAATGAGCTGAAAGGCCTCACCCCAGCTCTACATCTAGGAGGGAGTGACTGAGAACTTCCGCTTGTATCTTATCCTTGGCTGCAATATGGACTGCTGTAAGGTCTGAACATGGGTCTCCACCCACTGACAGACATGCTGCCACCACCTGATTCCTGGTGCCACTCTGCGTTTTTATGTATACACCGCCATGGCAGTGTGCACTATTATTCTGACCACTTTCCCCTCGAGGAATGGCTGAAATTCCTACATAGCTAGGCGGACTGCCCAAGACTCCAACCATTTAGGTGCCCCAAAACCCCCTGGCCCAGACAGTGAGCTTCCTAACCGGCGAGGAGTTACCAGAACCCACTTTAGGGGATCCTGAGGAACATCTCTCAGACGAACTGACTGTCTCATCAGGATAAAATGAGCTTCATCTTGGGCAGCAGAGGACAATGAAAGTCCTGAGAGGCCAATACCCATTAGGACAACAGAGCCCGCTGCAGAGGGCGCATATGAGCTCTCACCCAATGTACCGCTTTCAGAATCTTGGCCACGGAGATCATATTGAAGCAGACCCCGAGATACTCGGACTGGAGACAAGGTCAGATGGCTCCTGGGTCAATTTACTACCCCAGCCCAGGGATTCCATGAGGAAAATGACCTGCAACGAAGCCAAACTGGCCTCCAAAGCTGCATCGCCCTGAATCAGCCAGTTGTCCATTCAGGGATGAACCGAATATCCTGATGACACAGACGAGCAACCACCATCCCATCACCTTGGAAAACATACAGTCCGCTGCAGGAAGGCCAAAGGGCTAAGCCCGAAACTTAAAGTGCCACCCCACCAGACAAAAGCAAGGATATCTTTTGTGATGATCCACAATGGGAGGTCAACTCCTCCCCTGACTGCACCAAGGTGATGAGCAAAAACACTGGACTCAGACACCCTTGAGGTCCAGAATGTGGTGAAAGGAACCGCATTTCTTTGGGACCATGAAATAGATGGCGTACCTGTTGGCCTAGACCAAGCTTCGGCGGTGGAACAGGTTCCATCGCTCTTATATTGCAGAGATGCTGAAGGGTAAGAGCAACTACCTGGCGCTCTAGAGCCAAGCTGCAGGGAGAGATCATAAAGGCATCTGGAACTGGACGGGCGAACTCCATGGAGTACCCCCCTTCAACCACCTGTAGTACCACTGATCTGAGCTGATGCAGACCCACTCATTCAGAAAAAGAGACAGCCTG
The DNA here is from genome assembly GCF_901765095.1 of Microcaecilia unicolor. NCBI lineage: Eukaryota > Metazoa > Chordata > Amphibia > Gymnophiona > Siphonopidae > Microcaecilia > Microcaecilia unicolor. Next base: position 23,590,093 of record NC_044035.1, on the reverse strand, counting down.
CCTCCCACAGGAAACTATGAGGGGTCGGGGTGCATCCTCACTGAATAGGCCGAGTGGCTGTGGTCCCACCTGAGGGTCCAGTTTGCTTGGGGCCTCAAAAGGACCCCTGCTTGAGGAACCTACTCTGCCCCCCTGCCTAGGCTGAAAGGCACCAAGCAGACAGCCATGCCTCCCCCATATCCTTCGCCAACTTCTTCAAGTCATCACCAGAGAGCAAGCGCAGCTAACTCAAAAGCTTCATGGAAGCTGCAACCATGCTTAGTGGCAAAGCCATAACCAACGGTGAACGCTGATGAAGTCACTGAGAGGGAAGCCAGTTGTACCGGATTGTAGAGGATGTCCACACAAAAAGGCCATCCCAGCTCCAGGCGAGAAATCTCCAGGGACCCCGAAAACTGCTGGAACCAATGCAGTGAGATACATAACCGCCAAAAATAGCAGCCTGAATAAGGCAGAGTTGCTACTCCATATTCTTTTCGTGAAGCTCCCTAAGCACCGAGCCCTCTTGGGCAGGTACAGCGGTCACCTTCAGGAAGGCCCAACACTTCTCAACCTCCTCAGCAAAGGCAGAGAGATGATCAAGAGTCCCTGTCACTTGGGACTCCCACTCTGCCATCATGCAGATGAGAGCCTTACGGAGTGGAAAATGCTTCAGGGCCCTGGGAGGCTCAGGTTTAAGTCAAGGCCTCCACAACCTTGTCTAAGCAACAAGACAGCTCCTCACAACAAGAGCTAGAACCTGTGGGACTGTTCTTCTACAGCTTCCTGACAGAGTCCTTGGAACCAGAGTTCACAGAGGGACTGGGAGCAGATGTCTGAGTCCTCCTCCACTCCCTCTGCAAAACCTGGACCCCCTGGAACAACCATATGTGCTCTACGGCACTAAGACCTTAAAATTGGGCCCCCATGAAAAGGATGAGGGTTAGGGCTGGGATTAGCGCCCAACAGGGGACTTGTGTAGGGCATGCTTAATCATCTGGGTCAAGCTCTGGAGCCAAAATGTCACTCGTGCTCCTAGGGATCCCCAGTGAGCCTACTGAAGAGGGACACAGGGTGGGCAGGAATAAAAAAGTCATCAAATGACCAAGATTTTATTCTCCCTGTGAGTGAATTGAGAGAGAAGAGAGGATTCTAAATGTCAATTTGTTTTAGCAGGAACACTGAATGCATCCATTTGAGCTTAAGGAGGGAGGGGAACAGAACATGTAAAAAGAGAATAAGCCACATCTACACACTATTAAAATAATCCATTATCTCTGCTCAGCTGCTGACGCTGCAGACTACGCAGCTGTGCTGGCTAGCAAGCCCTACCAGGCAGCAGACATGTGAGGGCTTGCCTGACTGCATCAAATTATCTCGGCCTGGGGCTCTAGCATACCATTCCTGGCTCTATCTGGGTGCACCCAGAGAAAAATTCCCTACTTAGGTCCTCTTTTACAAAGCCGCGCTGCCAATTCTCAGTGCAGCAAATGAGAGGAAGTCCATTCAGATCTTAAAGAAGCCCTTAGTTCTTTACAATAACATTAGAACCTGACAAAGAGCATAAAGCTAGTCAGGCCATGAATTAAAAATAAATACATAAATAAATAATAATTTTAAAAAAGTGTATATATATTTTTTGGTATATATACTCATGAAGCAAATATTTTTGGAAAGCCTATGAGCTGCAGGGGTAGCACACCCAAAAAGAGTGCAGAGGAAGAAGATTGGGGGTAGGGACCTGTACCCCTCAGGCAAAGTCCCCCAGGACCAAGCCAAAGCCTCACAAAGTGGCACTAAAAAGTGTGACCAGGGGTTGCGAAGCAAAGCTCCAAGCTCAACAAGGTACAGCCCTAAGACTGTGACCTAAGAGCAGTTAGGTCCACTATGCTATGCGGCCGTGACCAGGGGCAGAAGCACCATCAGCATGACCTACCACCTGCTGAAGGTAGAGAAAAATATCAGTGTTCCAGGGGCGCTACACCTCTGCTTAAGTGGGTGATGTCAATGGCAGAATTCAGTTTTCTCTACCTCCACTTGCTGGTAGGAAGGGATAACAGCCATTGGTGCAGAATGGTGGAGCTGATGCTAAGAAATAGCATTTTACAAAACAAACCTAAACAAAGAAAATAAGAAGCAACATAAGCACTGGCAAGTCAGATGCAAAGCATTAATAAGGAAGGCTAAAAGAGAATATGAAGGTAAACTTGCCGCAGAGGCTAAAACTCACAGTAACAACTTTTTCGGGTACATCAGAAGCAGAAAGCCTGCAAGGGAATCTGTGGGACCGTTAGATCACGAAGGAGCAAAAGGGCGCTCAGGTAGGACAAGGCCATAGAGGATAAACTGAATTAATTCTTTGCTTCTGTGTTTACAGAAGAAGATGTAAGAGTAAGCTCCTTTGAGCAGGGACTGTCCTTCTTTGTGAAATTGTACAGTGCTGCGTAACCCTAGTAGCGCTTTAGAAATGTTAAGTAGTAGTAGTAGATCTGCCTGTACTGGAAATGGTTTTCAAGGGTGATGATGCGGAGGAACAAAGAAATCTCGGTGAACCTGGAAGATGTACTGGGTCAAACTGACAAATTAAAGAGTAGTAAATCACCTGGACCAGATGGCATACATCCAAGGGTACTCAAAGAACTCAAGCATGAAATTGCTGATCTGCTGTTAGTAATATGTAACCTGTTAAAATAGTCTGTAGTACCTGAAGATTAGAGGGTGGCCAATGTGATGCCGGTTTTTAAAAAGGATTCTAGGGGTGATCCGGGAAATTATAGACAGGTAAGCCTGAAGTCGGTGCCGGGCAAAATAGTGGAAACCGTTATAAAGAATAAAAGTATAGAACGTGTAGACAGGCATAGTTTAATGGTACAGAGACAGCATGGGTTCAGCCGAGGAAGTCTTGTTTCACCAATTTCCTTCATTTCTTTGAAGGTGTGAATAAACATGTGGATGAAGGTGAGCTGGTTGATGTAGTGTATCTAGATTTTCAGAAAGCTTTTGATAAAGTTCCTCATGAGAGACTCCTGAGAAAATTAAAGAGTCATGCGACAGGAGGCAAGGTTCTGGAGTGGATTAGGAATTGATTATTGGAGAGAAAACAGAGGGTAGGGTTAAATGGTCATTTCTCTCAATGGAGGACAGTGAACAATGGAGTGCCACAGGGATCTGTACTGGGACTAGCACTATTTAACATATTTATACATGATATGTAAATCGGAACGATGAGTGAGGTGATCAAATTTGCAGATGATACAAAACTATTCAAAGTTGTTAAAAAACGTGAGGACTGTGAAATATTGCAGGAAGACCTTAGGAAATTGGAAGACTGGGCGTCCAAAGGGCAGATGAAATTTAACGTGGACAAATGAATGGTGATGCATAATGGAAAGAATAATCCGAATCACAATTACCTGATGCTAGGGTCCACCTTGGAGGTCAGCGCTCAAAAAAAAGATCTGGGTGTCGATGTAGATAATAGGCTGAAATCTTCTGAAAAAAGCAAACAGGATGCTAGGAATTATTAGGAAAAGGATGGTGAATAAGACTGAAAATACGATAATGCCTTTATCGCTCCATGGTGCATCCGCACCTTGAGTATTGCGTTCAGTTCTGATCTCAAAAAAAGATATAGTGGAATTAGAAAAGGTTCAAAGAAGAGCGACTAAAATGATAAAGGGGACGGAACTTCTCTCGTATGAGGAAAGGCTAACGAGGTTAGGGCTCTTCAGCTTGGAAAAGAGACAGCTGAGGGGAGATATGATTGAAGTCTATAAAATCCTGAGTTGTCTAGAACGAGAAGTAAATTGATTTTTTACTTGTTCCAAAAATACAAAGACTAGGGGACCCTTGATGAAGTTTTATGGAAATACTTTTTAAAGCAAATAGGAGGAAATATTTTTTCACTCAACGAATAGTTAAGCTCTGGAACTCTTTGCTGGAGGTGGTATCTGGGTTTAAAAAAGGTTTGGACAAATTCCTGGAGGAAAAGTCCATAGTTTGCTATTGAGACAAACATGGGAAGCAACTGTTTGCCCTGGTATTTGTAGCATGGAGTGTTGCCAGGATTTGGATTTCTGCCAGGTACTTGTGACCTGCCTTAGCCACTGTCTGGAAAACAGAATACTGGGCGAGATGGACCATTGGTCTGACCCAGTATGGCTACTCTTATGTTTTTATGTAAACTTTAAGAAACCTTTAATGCTTGCCTATAAGCCGTGCTGAACGGAGTTATTTCACCATGTTGTACTATTTAATTTATTATTACATTTGGGTCATTCCATGCCAAGTGGTCTAAACCTTCCCACCATCATGTCTCCAATTTTGTTCAAATTTTATCTGTTGCGCGAGTCAGATGTTAAACGAAGTTTCCCAAAATTTGAGGTCTCTAACTGCAATAGTTGCAGATCTAGACCCCCTTTTCTGAAAGGTTGTCAGTCCATGAGCACGCGACATTGACCAAAATGCCATTTTTGGGGTCTAATAAAATCCAAACACATTTATAAGAATGGCTAAAAAATTAAAATCCTGTACAGTTTTTGATGCTAATTCTGATGAAATACATTTTAACATTATGGATGCAAAATCCATTCAAACAAGTTGACTCAAAGTGTGCATCAAAAGTGGTCGCGACTCATCGGAACATATTTGGACCAATATTCAGACCGCAACAACTTCCATGCAAAGATACGGACTTGAAATTTTGAACAAGCATTATGCTTGTGCTGGACATAATACTGCCAGGTTTGCAACTAACTAGCATCTATAACCGCCCTGCAGGATCTCTTCAAAGTTGGCACTGTCAGCTCAAATGGTAAAATATACCAAAGTTCAAAGCCAATTATTGAAAAAGAGTCTGCCTGAATCAGCTTGTGAACAGTATCATCTGAAAGAACAAATTATGCTCTACAACACTGATATGTTTTTGTTTTGCAATGCCACCATTAAGTGGCATTTACTTAGGTCAAAGTAGGTTATATTTAGTACACTTGATGCGCTAATTTTTCTTCATTTCTAGGAAATTGAGTCTTAATAGTCGCTTAAAAGTATTGATATAATTATTTATTCATTAGTATTTTATTTGTTGATTGTCCAATCGTTTATTGTGCGCTGTTATCAGTTTGGTCGTGCCATCTCAGGTGAATATTCCAGCTTAATAAAATCTTTTAAAAAGTGTGTTTATCATCTGTTGTACCATTTAATTATAGATGTCAGAAGACAAGAAAAATGAAGAATCCTTGGCTCCCTGTTCAATTGGGAAAAATGCTGGCACATCAAAGTGCCACGTAATCTTCAATGCTAAGAAGGCAGGATTCAAACCTTTTGGGGATTTCACAGAATGTGACCGGAAATTGCTTCTTATGTGTTCAGAAGCTAAACTTGATGAAGATTCCATCATTTGCTTTCACCATGAATCCCTTTTCCTAAGTGAATATCAATCAATACAAAAGAAATGTTGCAATCCATTCAAGAAGAATCATAATATAAGAGCTGGACTTAGAGTGACTGATATTGAAACAGCTGCCAAACTTTGTGAGCTAAATAAAAAAAGAAGTGAAACGTCAGTTGAACAGAAAGATGCTTTCATAAGCTTTATGCATCCTCATGGTCCTGCTACTTCATTTTATTGGCCAGTAAGACGCGATACTTGCTGGATCCCAGAACAACTTATCATTGCTGTTATTCCAGCTCCATCAGTGACATCATCTGGTTGGCAATATAGTTTCCCTGAAACCGTTCTCTTGCAGATCAATGATGCTTTCAGAATGATGAAGTAACTTTAGAAGGCAGGCTTGGGAACCTGCAGTAAAGAAACCCACAATCAGGCTTGGGATCCTACAGTAAAGAAACCCACAATCAGGCTTGGGATCCTGCAGTAAACATACACACCAGTGGCTGTTACTGCATGGCTATCGGGCGTGGCCCCTATGGCGATGAGGATGCTGGTTTCAATGTGATAACCAGTAATGGCTCAGCCATCATGGACCAACGCAATACACTGCGCACACAAAATATAACATACTTTGACCTGAGTAAATGGCTGCTTAATGGTGGCATTGCAAAACAAAAACATAGTGTTGTACAGCACAATTTTCTCTTTCAGATGATACTGTTCACAAGCTGATTCAGGCAGACTCTTTTTTAATAATTGGCTTTGAACTTTGGTACATTTTACCATTTGCGCTGACAGTGCCAACTTTGAAGAGATCCTGCAGGGCGGTTATAGATGCTGGTTAGTTGCAAATCTGGCAGTATTATGTCCAGCACAAGGATAATGCTTGTTCAAAATTTCAAGTCCGTATCTTTGTTTGCATGGAAGTTGTTGCGATCTGAATATTGGTCCAAATATGTTCCGATGAGTCGCGACCACTTTTGATGCACACTTTTGAGTCAACTTGTTTGACTACATTTTGCATCCATAATGTTAAAATGTATTTCATCAGAATTAGCATCAAAAACTGTACAGGATTTGAATTTTTTAGCCACTTATAAATGTGTTTGGATTTTATTAGACCCAAAAAATGGCATTTTGGTCAATGTCGCGCGCTCATGGACTGACAACCTTTCAGAAAAGGGGGTCTAGATCTGCAACTATTGCAGTTAGAGACCTCAAATTTTGGGAAACTTCGTTTAATTCCTGACTTGCGCAACAGATAAAATTTGAACAAAATTGGAGAACATGATGGTGGGAACTTTTTTTTAATTTTAGACCACTTGGCATGGAATGACCCATTTGTATCCCATGCTTTCCCACTCAAAGCAGGTTCAATGCGGCTTACACAGTAATAGGGAATACAGAATATTGTTAGAGAAAGTAAAAGTTAAATATACCAGAATAATAGAAGAGATGAGTAGGCTACATGAGTGATTTGATCGACCTCCCTGCCAAAAATAGATCTATTTCTTCACGAACTTATCTCAACCTACACCTTCCCAATTGTAGAGAAATTAAATACAAGACCTACTACGCATCCAGTTTCTCATTTTTGGGCAGCCAGCTATGGAATGCTCTACCCAGACCAATCCGATTAACGACTACTTGCCCTTTAGAAAAATGCTGAAAGCTCATCTCTTTAAGCAAGCCTATCCTAATGTCCCAACCTAATCTCACCAACCTCCACTCCCAATTCTGTTCTGATTTAGATAATGACCCCATCATTGGTTCTACTTACCCCACCTCCCCATTCCCCCTCTACTCATCCCATCCTTCTCTTCTCCATCTCCCCTTTATTTTATCCCTCCTTACCCCATTTCTCCCACATTTATACTATCCTATCCTGTCTACCCTCTCTTATACAAACCATACATTATCAAGATCAACTTATCATATACACTATCAAGCTCAACTTATGTTTTGAAATTTCTATTATATGACTTTGTATTTCAAATTACTATGTAAGCCGCATTGAGCCTGCATTGTGTGGGAAAGCGCGGGGTACAAATGTAATAAATATGTATAGATAGGCAATGGAGAAGGTAGTAAGGTGGGAGATATAGTCTGGGTCTAAACACACAACTGTTCTGTTTCAGGGACTTTGCCTAGTTCATTATGGCACATCATCCACTAGACTGAGGCAGCTGTTACTATGTACATTGAATTCCTCTCTCACAGGGGCGTAGCCAGACAACAGATTTTGGGTGGGCCTAGGCAAGAATTGGGTGGGCAACAAGTGTTCTCTCCCCCACCCACCCACCCCCCAAAAAAATGATCTCAGCTGGTGGGAAAATGCTTCTTTCCACCATGACAGCAGGCATGCACTGAAAACTGAGCATGCGCAGGTGCCGGTGTCATGGAGAGTAGCGTTTTCGTTACCATCAGGGGAAAAGTTTCAGCTGGCGGAACTTGGAATTCCTACCAGTTACCACTACTGTTGGGTGGGCCTGAGCCATAAATGTGTGGGCCCTGGCCCACCTGTGGCTACACCACTGCTCTCTCATCAAGAAGGGAAGGAACATCCTTTACAAATCGAGAACTTTTACTGGCCTAACATGCGTTTTCAAATCAATATTGAAAGTAATTTTACAACAGGGGGCTAACTATAAAGATAAGTTACATGATTTTTTTTTTAAACAAGTTACTGTGTTTAGCTGCCTTTCTCTAAGAGAATCCTGTAGTAATCCCCAGCAGTGTATAAATGCCCTCACACAAAATTACACCTCAAAGAGAGTGCAACTATGTGTGTGAACTCAGGCACTTGCATAGTTTATAAAATAAAATAAAAAAAGTATACAACAGCTCCACTCAAAGGAAAACTTAAGGAACACTTCGTATACATGCGCCTGTAAGAATATACATCCATCCATGAAAGCTTATAAAATCCATTTCCACATTTTAGAAAATTTTTATTAAATTTTAATAACAGGGGTAGGAAATACAAATTACAAGAAATAATCAGGCAATCACACCAAAGAATATCAGTGGACATGTAACAGAAGGAGGAAAAGGAGGGAGGAGTGGGGGGAAGCAATTTGTGAATGCATTCAAAGCAAAACCTGCAATTTACACTCGAGTACTATGAAGAACTCTTGTTTAAAGAAAGATAGGTTGTTAAAGGCAGCCACACATCAACATACTAGTAAAAAAAGCCCCGTTTCTGATGCAAATGAAACGGGGGCTAGCAAGGTTTTCTTCAGAGTGTGCATGTGGGAGTGTGTGTCCCTGCCCTCTCTCCCTCCCCCCCTTGGAGTCCAGTCCTTCAGTGTTAAGTTTCCTGCTGTTCTGTGTTACAGAGAGAGTGAGGGCATCTCTGTCCCCTCCCCCTCTGAGTCCTTCACTGTTACAGAGGGAGGGATTTCGTGCTGTGCTGTTTTCCTTCACTCATGGGGAAACCGGATATCTCTGGCGCTTCACACTTCCGGCTGGAGGCTTCAGAACGTTGGTCTTGCCTTTTATATATATTCTCTCTATATAAAAAGCAACACCAAGTATAAAGCCTGCAGCCGGAAGTGTGAAGGGGGCAAGATATCCGGTTTCCCTATAAGTGTCTGCCCCGCCCTCTCTGTAACACAGTCAGTGAAGGAAAACAGCAGAGCACGAAATCAAATCGCTGGCTCTGTAACAGTGAAGGACTCAGAGGGGGGAGGGGAGAGAGACCAGAGGGCAGGGACACACACACTCCCACATGCACACAGAAGAAAACATTGCTAGCCCCAGAGGGGAGAGAGGCCAGAGGGCAGGGACACACACACTCCCACATGCACACAAAAGAAAACATTGCTAGCCCCCGTTTCATTTGCCTCAGAAACAGGGCTTTTTTACTAGTAGAATATAATGTTACAGAGAGAATGAGGGCATCTCTCTCCCCTCCCCCTCTGAGTCCTTCACTGTTACAGAGAGAGGGATTCCTTCACTCATGGGGAAACCGGATATCGCTGCCGCTTCACACTTCCGGCTGGAGGCTTCAGAACGTTGGTCTTGCCTTTTATATATATAGAAAGATAGAAGATAAGGAATTTCCAACTTTGAGGGCTAAAAATAGCTCACATTTGTAGAACGTGCCTCGCACACAGAAAATGCTTTAATCATATTCATAGCGGTTAAACACTTCTGCAAAACCGCAGCAGCAGCAAAACAAACCTACATCAAATAGAAAGCTCTATTTACAGATTCCAAGCGTGGGAAGAGGCAACGCACGCACAGGAGACGCTTCCCCTTGTTACTGGACAGCGCCAAGGGGCCGAGCTCAAACTTCGGGGCCTTTCTTAAACCTCCTTGCTTTCTCCTTAGGGATTTTCAAAAGGGTCCAGCGTCGCCCTTCCTTCGTGGAAACCAAACGAGGTCGAATCCTCCCCCAAAGGATCAACGTCTCCAAGCGCAGCGGGCGGCGAAGCAAGTACTCAGCACGACCCCCCCTCCCCCCTCGGTATCGTTCCCTCTCACTCCAGCAACTGTCTGTGTCGCGTTCTGCAAGTCCCCACCCCCGAGCCCTAACTTTTTCGACTCGCCCTTTAGGTCACCAGTGACCGAGCCCGACGGCGCCATCCACCAACCGCCTGAAACGCAACGCAATCCCGCCTCACAAAGAGTCACACAGCAGCCGGCCTCGTACGTACACAGCGCCCTACCGGAAACAGGAAGTTTCGTCAGAGGAAGTCGCGTGACGTCGAGGGGGGGGGAAAGACGTTGCGTCAGCGACGTCAGAGGCGGTCGCGGACGTCGGAGAAGGAAAAGTGCGGAGTCGTCGGTTACGGGTGAACCTGATCGATTAAGCCGGAACTAAGGTAGGAGGTGGTGGGTATGAAGAAGAGTTTGAGAACGAGGAACGGCTGCCGCTGGGCTGGAGAGGGAGAGCAATGGTAGACCGCGGAGGAGGAGGAGGGGCTCCTGGTGCTCGGCAGTCCAGTGTGTGTGTGTCACTTAACACACCTAGTGCGCCGCGCGGGTCGCTATCTCTGGGGGTCAAAGGGGATCCTAATTGTGGTCAACTCGTTTGCCGAGACCCGTAACTGTTTCCATGTTTTTGCAAATGCTGTTTGTGTCATTGAATACTGAGAAAAGACAATGTTACATACTGGTGTATCTGTCAAAGAGATGGTGGTCCTTGAAATGAATAAGCTATTGCAATAGTGATCGACTGTATCCCTGAAGAATGCCATTTGTAAGTTGTTTTTTTTTTCAAATTGTCAGTTTATTTATGAAATATGTGGTGTGATGCTTTGGCTTTGCTTTGCTGAACAGAGGGTACAGGAAGGTTTTAAAAAGCATTTACATAGTAACATAGTAACGTAGTAGATGACGGCAGAAAAAGACCTGCACGGTCCATCCAGTCTGCCCAAGATAAACTCATGTGTATACCTTACTTTGATTTGTACCTGTCTTTCTCAGGGCACAGACCGTATAAGTCTGCCCAGCAGTTTTTCTTGCCTCCCAACCACCTGTCCCGCCTTCCATCACCGGCTCTGGCACAGACCGTATAAGTCTGCCCTCCCCTATCCTCGCCTCCCAACCACCCACCCATCTTCCCCCCGACCTGCTCTGCCACCTAATTGTAGCTAAGCTTCTGAGCTTTATTTATTGCATTTGTAACCCACATTTTCCCACCTCTTTGCAGGCTCAATGTGGCTTACAATGCATCATGAATGGTGGAAATATCATTAGAAAATATACATTTAGTATTATAGAAGGATCTTAGTTAACATGATTATGAAAAAAAGAAAATAACATGATAATAGTATAACAAGCAGATATTGTAAGACATTTCAGAATATATGTGAAGCATGGGATTTGGAGCAAATTTCTTGGCATGCTCCCTGCAGCAACTTTTACTCCTGTAGATGTGCTGGACTGTGAATTAGATGTGGAGAGGCCCCGAGGGGTGGGTGGAAAGAAGCGAAGGTTGCAGTTTGAAGGGGGTGTACAGTATAAAGCAGGGGTGGGCAACCACAGGCCTCAAGGGCCACAATCTGGTCGTGCCTTCAAGGTTTCCATAATGAATATGCGAGAGAGCTATTTGTGTACAATGGACTCAATACATACAAATCAATCTCTTCTATAGTCATTGTGGAAATCTTGAAAACCCAACTGGGTTGTGGCCCTTGAGGACCATGGTTGCATAAAGTGTGAGATGTTAACTCGTACTTCTCAAAAGTTAGTCCAGTGAAAGATAAAGAAGAAAGAGGGACACAGGGCATCACATTAATAGAAAGGTAGCTTACTGGTGTAGGAGACAGAGAATCAGGAAAGTTAAGGCTTGTATCCCACTTCTTCACCTAAGACTCCATCAAATTATGGGCAAATCACTTCATCTTCCGTTACATCAGGTACAAATTTAAATTGTCAGCTTTCTGTGGCAGGGACTTGTTAGCCATACGTGAATTTGCAAGTCACCTTGAGCTCAGATTTGGAAAGGAAATTAAATCTAAATTCACTAAGTAATGGAAAGGAATAGTGATGGAAAATATTAGTAGACAACAAATCAAATATTAGAAGGATGTCTAATAAAACTACATATGCAATATCCAAATTAACTAGCCGTTAAGCCCGTTAAAACGGGCGAGATTTCCAGCTACCCTGCTCACCGCCGCTCCCTCCCCCCTCCGTGCCGGGCCCCATGCACTGACCTGACAGCGCCTCTCAACTCCGTGTGAAAGCGCTGCAGGCAGCAGCAGATCGCTCTGCTGCTGCCTGCAGCGCTTCCACACAGAGGTGAGAGGCACTGTCAGGTCAGTGCAGGGGGCCCGATATGGAGGGGCGGGAGCGGTGGAGGTTGGTGTGCCCGATGTTCATTTCCAGGCTCCAGCGGCAGCGTCCGACAGTCCGACTCCGTTCCCCTCTCTGTTCCGCCCTCTGACGTCATCACATCTTGACGTGAGGGCGGGACAGAGAGGGAAGTCTCTACTGCACATTTGCAGCTGAGTCGGTCACTTGCCATTTATATGTTTGATAGTGAAATCATCAAACTACCCTAGGTCAACAGCAAATGTTGTAGTGCATGAGCTCTCAAGAACATATTGGTCTCTTCTTCTGCAAGTCATCCCCGATGCCCCATCCCTGCCAGGCTACCTTAGGTTCTATGTTGTTCCCTGGCAGCAGCAGCAGCAGCGTTACACATGCACAGCCTGCTTTAAAGCTTTTACTCTGGCCCAACCCATCTCCTCTGACATCAATTTCTAGTTCTGCCTGGACAGGACAGGTCAGAAGGAAAACTTCAGAACAGGCTGCAGGCAGTAGTGCTGCCCAATTCAGTTAAAACGTTTTTGATTCGATTCATTCAAAAAATTAGTTTTTCGATTTGATTCAATTTCACTTGATTGAAATAGTAAAGCCCACATAGTAATATTAAAACACACAGGGTATAAACAAAAAACAGGCAGCAGCAATTGAATAAAGGCAAACTTTAGTATGAGCATGCCATGCAGTGTTGAATCATGTGAAATGTCAAGTTTGGTCAAGTCCTACGTCTTCCAGTTTTTAATAAGAAAAATCATTTTGTCCACTTTGGCTAGCTTCAGACAACTGTATCTTGCAGCTATAATTTGTCCAGCAGCAGAAAAAATTCATTCTGAGGGCACTGAGGTGGCTGGCGTACACAGAAACTTCTGTGCAAGCTGGTTCAGTAGTGGCAATTTCATTTGACTTTGCTGCCAGAAACAAAAAACATCACCGCAAGTGTCCAAAGGATGTTGTTTATAGCAAGCAAGTTCTGCATTGCATCTGATTTGAATCTGTCATAGTCTGATTGTGATGGAAGTCTGGCTTTCTTAACTGAAACATTTGTATATTCCGCTGCTTCCTAGAAACTGCGTTTCTGTCGAGGCTTATCCACATCCTGTGTTACAAACTCTGGAACAGCTGGTAATGTCTGAGTGATCTCTATGGCTATTCTGCTGCTGACTGGCAATGGTACATCAGTGGTTTGCATTTTTATGATCTCTTGAGTTCCAACTGCAATGACATCTGATACTTCACCATAAATTGACTTGAATCTCAGGTCCAGGAAGCTGCTTAATCCTATATACAGTGGGGGAAATAAGTATTTGATCCCTTGCTGATTTTGTAAGTTTGCCCACTGACAAAGACATGAGCAGCCCATAATTGAAGGGTAGGTTATTGGTAACAGTGAGAGATAGCACATCACAAATTAAATCCGGAAAATCACATTGTGGAAAGTATATGAATTTATTTGCATTCTGCAGAGGGAAATAAGTATTTGATCCCCCACCAACCAGTAAGAGATCTGGCCCCTACAGACCAGGTAGATGCTCCAAATCAACTCGTTACCTGCATGACAGACAGCTGTCGGCAATGGTCACCTGTATGAAAGACACCTGTCCACAGACTCAGTGAATCAGTCAGACTCTAACCTCTACAAAATGGCCAAGAGCAAGGAGCTGTCTAAGGATGTCAGGGACAAGATCATACACCTGCACAAGGCTGGAATGGGCTACAAAACCATCAGTAAGACGCTGGGCGAGAAGGAGACAACTGTTGGTGCCATAGTAAGAAAATGGAAGAAGTACAAAATGACTGTCAATCGACAAAGATCTGGGGCTCCACGCAAAATCTCACCTCGTGGGGTATCCTTGATCATGAGGAAGGTTAGAAATCAGCCTACAACTACAAGGGGGGAACTTGTCAATGATCTCAAGGCAGCTGGGACCACTGTCACCACGAAAACCATTGGTAACACATTACGACATAACGGATTGCAATCCTGCAGTGCCCGCAAGGTCCCCCTGCTCCGGAAGGCACATGTGACGGCCCGTCTGAAGTTTGCCAGTGAACACCTGGATGATGCCGAGAGTGATTGGGAGAAGGTGCTGTGGTCAGATGAGACAAAAATTGAGCTCTTTGGCATGAACTCAACTCGCCGTGTTTGGAGGAAGAGAAATGCTGCCTATGACCCAAAGAACACCGTCCCCACTGTCAAGCATGGAGGTGGAAATGTTATGTTTTGGGGGTGTTTCTCTGCTAAGGGCACAGGACTACTTCACCGCATCAATGGGAGAATGGATGGGGCCATGTACCGTACAATTCTGAGTGACAACCTCCTTCCCTCCGCCAGGGCCTTAAAATGGGTCGTGGCTGGGTCTTCCAGCACGACAATGACCCAAACATACAGCCAAGGCAACAAAGGAGTGGCTCAGGAAGAAGCACATTAGGGTCATGGAGTGGCCTAGCCAGTCACCAGACCTTAATCCCATTGAAAACTTATGGAGGGAGCTGAAGCTGCGAGTTGCCAAGCGACAGCCCAGAACTCTTAATGATTTAGAGATGATCTGCAAAGAGGAGTGGACCAAAATTCCTCCTGACATGTGTGCAAACCTCATCATCAACTACAGAAGACGTCTGACCGCTGTGCTTGCCAACAAGGGTTTTGCCACCAAGTATTAGGTCTTGTTTGCCAGAGGGATCAAATACTTATTTCCCTCTGCAGAATGCAAATAAATTCATATACTTTCCAAAATGTGATTTTCCGGATTTAATTTGTGATGTGCTATCTCTCACTGTTACCAATAACCTACCCTTCAATTATGGGCTGCTCATGTCTTTGTCAGTGGGCAAACTTACAAAATCAGCAAGGGATCAAATACTTATTTCCCCCACTGTAAATTAACAAATAATATATATATTGAAATCTGTGGGGTAAACTTCTTTTCAGCTCTTCTTTCAAGTGAGAGATAACTTTCAGGTTTACTGATTCTGTATCTTCATCATCGATATCAACTTCTTCTCCTGAATCTTCCCCGTATGTTATATCGTTTGAATTAGTCAGGTGTTCAACCAGCGGATGGACAACAGATACAGTAATTTTCCATGGCATTTGCTATATTGTCAGTTGTATGTCTCTCTGGCATGTATTGCATATCTAGGACAATATTCATTGCATGAAAGTCATCATCTATGTCATATGCAGTAATTGTAAAATAAGCTGCCATGGTTCTGCTGATCCAGAGATCTCTGACAGTGCTTGTATATCTCAGACTTTGAAGCTGACTCAAAATGTAGATGGACATACCATATTTAGCTTTGGTCATTCTACCAAACGTTTGGTGTGATGGCACGGCATAACATCCGTTGAGAGACTGAGAATAAGCCAAAAAGCCTTCATCTGTAACAATACGGTTTCATACCTTTAACAATAAAATGCACAATGATGGCAGTGTCATTTTTTTTCTTATTTGCTGGTGGAAGTGGCTTGTGGAAAAAGCATGAAACCTGGGCTTGAGAAGAGGCTGCTGATGCTTTTAGGCTTTGTGGCCACAAAAGTGTCAGACTTAACAGATTTCTTAGAAGTGTCTTCAGCTTGCAGATCAACAGATTTTGCTTTATGATATCTTTCAACATACTGCCAAAGATTACTGGTGCCACCGCTATGTTTAAGTTTTGCAAAGCATACATAGTAACATAGTAGATGACGGCAGAAAAAGACCTGCACGGTCCACCCAGTCTGCCCAACAAGATAAACTCACATGTGCCATTTTTTGTGTATACCTTACCTTGATTTGTACCTGTCTTTTTCAGGGCACAGACCATATAAGTCTGCCCAGCACTATCCCCGCCTCCCAACCACCAGCCCCGCCTCCCACCACCGGCTCTGGCACAGACCGTATAAGTCTGCCCAGCACTATCCCCACCTTCCAACCACCAGCCCTGCCTCCCACCACCGGCTAAGCTTCTGGGGATCCCTTCCTTCTGAGCAGGATTCCTTTCTGTTTATCCCACGCATGTATGAATTCCGTTACCGTTTTCCTCTCCACCACCTCCCACGGGAGGACATTCCAAGCATCGACCACTCTCTCCGTAAAAAAATACTTCCTGACATTTTTCTTGAGTCTGCCCCCCTTCAATCTCATTTCATGTCCTCTCGTTCTACCGCCTTCCCATCTCCGGAAAAGGTTCGTTTGCGGATTCATACCTTTCAAATATTTGAACATCTGTATCATATTACCCCTGTTTCTCCTTTCCTCTAGGGCCATGATGGCGAACCTATGACACGCGTGTCAGTACTGACACGCTTAGCCATTTTCGGTGACACGCGGCCGCATGTGGCCGCATACAGAGAAGCAGCGGCGTTCCCCGGGGCGGATCGCCGATGCGTCCCCCCCCAGGTGCAGCGCGACCTCCCCCCCCGGCGAAATCACCCCCCCCCCGGTGCATGTTTACCTGCTGGGGGGGGGGTGCCGTGTGCGCTCCTATTGGCTCCCTCCGAGTCCTCCGCTTGTTCCCTCCCTGCTGCTCCCTCTGCCCCGGCTCCTGCACGGCCGTTAGGGGATCTTTGACCTCACTTCCGGCCGGCGGAGCAGAGAGCAGCGGAATGCCGTGGGGGACGCATCTCTGGGGGCCCTGTGATCGCCATTACCACATAACCACAGCAACCATCATCCAATCTACTGTTCTGGGGTGTCGTGGATTTCTAATTGACCATCATTGCTGAGATAGGTGAGGGGGAGGCTGGGAGAGGCGAGGGCATGTGCTATGGGTGCCGTTTCCCGCCATTAGAAATAGCGGCAGCCATCTTAATTTACATAAGGTGGTCAGTTAGGCTAGTTAACCCCTAATTGCCTGCAGGGCTAACAGGCTATCTATAATTGTATCTTCTGTCACTGCCCCCCTGATGGAGAACCCAAAAAATAAAAAACCAAGGTTATGTAAAGGAAGTGGTAGTAGCAGTAGCCGACCCTTTCAAGAGACATGGACCGAGATGTATGGCATTATAGAAAAAAGTGGCAGATCATTTTGCGTTCTATGTACTGAAACGGTAGTAAGCAGAACGTGGAATATAAATAGACATTTTGAAACTAATCATTCCCAGCTCTTGAAAAAAAGTGAGGATGAAAGGAAGGAATACATTTCCAGGCAGCTACACTTTTATAAGAGCCAATCTAAGTCCATCCTTAAATTTGTAAAAGGTTCTACAAATTTAACATCTGCAAGTTTGAGCATTGCTCACTCCATAGCTCAGCATGGAAAAGCACTCAGTGAGGGAGAATTTATTAAAGAAACTCTCCTAAGATGTGCACCAGTTCTATTTCACGATATGCAGAATAAAGATGCAATTATTAAGAGAATATCTGAGTTACCAGGAAATTTGGAGTGCCTGGATCCGATTACCAGACACTTTTAGCACCCTGAAAAATATAGCAATGGCTTTACTCACAATTTTTCCCTCTACGTAGTTTTGTGAAACCTTATTCTCAGCGTTAAATATTATCAAAACCAACAAAAGAAACAGATTGAAAGATGAAGTTAGTAGTGCTTGCTTGGGCTTGAAGTGTACAAAATACCAACCTTCAATTGAAGATTTAGCCAATGAAATTCAGCAACAAAAAAGTCACTAATAGGCAGATTAGTTAAAGAATTCCCCCTCCCCCTCACTTATCTTAGTTCACGGCACCCCACACAAGTTAAATAATATCAAGACCAACAAAAGAAACCGACTGACAGATGAACAAAGAAGTCACTAAGCAGGTAAGTTAAATAAATAGGTTTTGGTTTATTAAATACAGTTATATATTACAATTATACATTTTTGTTATTTAAACTATAAATATGGCGAAATTATGGTTTTTTTCTCGAAGTGACACACCACCCGAGTTATGCTCGGTTTTTTGGCGAATTTTGACACACCAAGCTCAAAAGGTTGCCCATCACTGCTCTAGGGTATACATGCTAAGGTCAACTAGTCTCTCCTCATACGTCCCATACCATTCTCGTAGCTTTTCTTTGCACCACTTCTATTTTTTTAACATCCTTCACATTTCACAAATTCTCCACTGTATGGTTTCATCATCCAACCGTGCAAATACAGACCATATTGGTGGCCAACTGGGTATGCTGAGCTTGATTTTTTTTTCTCTTTCTCCGTCAAATCCATTGTCTGCTAAAGTGAGAGCAAAACAGTAAAAACATTATTTTTACAAATTAACTTCCCCCTTGCAACTACACTCTGCCTCAGTCAACAACATTCATGACACAGTTCCCCCACTTTTAGCCTAGTTTAGCCATCCACATCTGAATAAAGCAAAAACATGCCTTGTTCTCACTGTAAGGCTTACCTTCTTGAGAACTTGGTGAGACACATGCCTCCAGCAACAGAAATACACCATAAGTGCTCCTTCAGCTCCTCTGTAGTGGCTTCATGTTACTACCCTAAACATCATAAGTGTTACTGCCCTTAATCTCTTTTGTCATGCTGTGTTCAAGATTAGCAGTTCAATTTTTGATGAAACTCGTGCCTCCAGCATCAGAAATATGCCATAAAGTGCTTGTACCAAGTCGATAGATATATGATGCATCAATCTGTTCACCACCACATCTTGGCCACACACTGAGAGCCGAGTACGGTGAACTGCATTCTTCCCTGCTTCCCTCCAGCAGAGTGTGTCTTTTAGGCTCTGAGAGCGTAACTATAATTTGGCAAAAAAACTCGATGTTTGCAGGCTTTTGAAGAAGCGGCGTTTCAAAATTCTACATATGGAGAGCCACCACGTCTCAGGAGGGGCGCTGTGGGGGAAGGTGGGAACGTGGCAGCATGGAGAGGGGCGGGACACGCATCCTGCATGAAGAAAAGCCGCAGAGGACGTGGCTAATAGTTATTAAAACATAAACGAATCGATTTGCCAAAAATGAATCAATGAATTGATTTGAATCGTGAATTAGACAGCACTAGCCGTCAGCGTATGTGCAGTGCTGCTGGGGATCAACAGAAGACCAAATAGTTGGAAATATTTTTTCACTCAACAAATGGTTAAGCTCTGGAACTCTTTGCTGGAGGATGTGTTAACAGCGGTTACCCTATCTGGGTTTAAAAAAAGGTTTGGACAAATTCCTGGAGGAAACGTCCATAGTCTGCTATTGAGACAGTCATGGGAAGCAACTGCTTGCCCTGGGATTTGTAGTATGGAGTGTTGCCACGATTTGGGTTTCTGCCAGTTACTTGTGACCTGTTTTGGCCACTGTTTGGAAAACAGGATATTGGGCTAGATGGACCTCTGGTCTGACCCAGTATGGCTACTCTTATGTTCTTATGACCACCTTTAAGGTAAACATGTGAGGGTGAGGGGATTAAGAGTGGGGAATGCTGAATAACAGGCAGGGGGATAGATGCCGAATTGGGCGTGGAATAGAGCAGAAGAGATGTTTAAAGGAGACAGGAGATACAGCAGATTTATTAACCACAGTTGATAATGTGTTAATCGTAGCATTAAGTTCATCTAATGTGTGTCCATACCAGCAAGTAAAATATTGTCAGATAAGTTCCACTTTAAGAGTTGCTGAAGAAGGAAATGATGTTCTTGAAAACTCGTGCACTACAGCATTTATTGTTGGACCAATAAATTACCACAACCTATAGAGATTCCAGTTTTCCCTATGTCCATTAGGAGTGGTGGAACTAGAATGTGACATGCTAAAAGATGTGGCTGAGAAAAGAAGGGTAAAAAGATTAGCATTTAGAACAAATGAAGGATCTCAGAAGGAGGAGCATAAGGAAGAATATAATATCAAGATGAAAGGGGTAGGAAAAGTAGTCAGACAAAGGCATGATAGACAAAGCAAAGTGACAAAAAGTTTCAGTACACAAGAAAGAAAGAAAGGCAAAAGTAAGATGAAGAGAAGACAAGACAAATGTGTTGCTGTTCGTTGGGGTGGAGGGAAGAGAGATGATGGACCTGGGGGAAGATGAGAGGGAGTGAAGGAAGAGAAAGTGAGAGATGATTTTCCCCACCCCAAGATCTGACATCAGTCCTTTAGGGAGGGGATGAGATTTGTTATACCACCTTTCTGTGATTACGATCAAAGCAGTTTACATATTGTATACAGGTACTTATTTTGTATCTGTGGCAATGGAAGGTTTAAGTGACTTGGCTAGAGTGACAAGGAGCTGCAGTAGGATGTAAAATAGCTTTAATTGTGTGATTAATTGCAATTTAAATTTTTTTTAATTGAAATGCAGCCCTGCTTGCTAGTAATACTAATGGATTGTGGATTCAATCATGAATTGATAATGAATTTGACTGTTGGTCAAACTGGATGGACCTTGCAGGTTTTTATCTGCTGTTGTTTACCATGTTACTATGTTAATTTTTAAATAATTTTACTATATACATGTGTGTATATATATATCCTATATAATAATTCTCACCTCCAACGTTCTATGCTTGGGACCGTGGGTCCCTGGCTGCAAGTGGTCTGCGAGGCAGACACTCACGGACGTCACTGACGTCAACACAGCTGATTCCAAGGCAAGGGGAGGAGTACCTACTCCTCCTACTGCCTCGGAATCAGCTGTCACCCCTCCCCCGCGCTATGGCCCCCTCGAAACCCACCCCCTCCCGCGAACCTGTCAATTCCCTCCCCCCCCAGGAACGCCGAAAACCGCACCCCCCCTCCCGCCGCTGTTGTGCACTACCTTCGGGTGAGTTCCTCAATCATCTTCTTAGAAAGTTTAACTCTGTGCGTCTGACGTCAGACGCACGGAGTTAAACTTTCTAAGAAGATGATTGAGGAACCTACGGGAAGGGAAGGTAGCACAACAACGGCGGCAGCGGCGGTGGCGGCAGTTTTCGCTGGCACGGGGGGGGGGGAAACGACAGGTTCGTGGGGGGGGGGTTCGAGGAGGCCGTAGCACGGGGGGGGGGGGGGGATTTGCCTGCCTAAGGCCTGTTTCCTTGCCTACAGAAACGGGCCTTTTTTACTAGTGCATATATAAAAGGAAAACAATAAGAACCATCAAAAAAAGCTAGAGCAAAAGAACTATTTTACAAGTTAAATTAAGGTGGAAGTTATCAAATTATCTGCCCCCTATCACAAATTAAAGGGCCTTAACACAGTTTGACTTAATTTACTGTGGCAATATTTAAGAACATAAGAATAGCCATACTGGGTCCATCTAGCCCAGTATCCTGTTTCCAACAGAGGCCAATCCAGTTCACAATTACCTGGCAGAATCCCAAATACTATCAAGATTCTATGCTACTGATCCCAGGGACAAGCAGAGGCTTCCTCCATGTCTATCTCAATAGCTGAGTTTGGACTTTTCCTCTAGGAACTTCTCCAAACCTTTTTTTTTAAACCCAGATAAGCTAACTGTTGTTACCACATCCTCCTGCAACAAGTTCCAGAGCTTAACTATTCATTGAGTGAAAAAAATATTTCCTATTCATTTTAAAAGTATTACCATTTAACTTCATTGAGTATCCCCTAGTCTTTGTACTTTTTGAAAGAGTGAAAAATTGATTCACATTAACCTGCTATACACCACTCAGGATTTTGTACACCTATATCATATACCCCCTCAACCTTCTCTTTTCCAGTCTGAAGTGCCCTAACTTCTTAAGCCTTTACTCATATGAGAGGCGTTCCATCCCCTTAATCAATTTGGTCACCATTTTTTGAACCTTTTCTAATTCAGTTATATCTTTTTTTTTTTTTTTTTTTTTTTTTTGAGATACGGTGACCAGAATGGCACACAATACTCAAGGTGAGGTTGCACCACAGAGCAATACAGAGGCATTATAATATTCCCTTTATTTTCTATCCATTTCCTAATAATTTCTAGCATTCTGTTTGCTTTTTTGCTGCCACCGCACATTAGGCAGATTTCAGCTGTTTTCCACTATGACACCTAGATCTTTTTCTTGGGTGCTAACTTTTAAGGTGGAACCTAGCCCTAGCATCAGATAACTATGAGGCAGATGCACTAAAGCTAAATGAGCCTTTAATGACTCTCCAACGAGGAAAATTTGATCCGTTGCATGCATCAAAGGGCTTTTACCGAGGAAGCCAGCAGCTAACGAAAACGGAATGGAGATGAGCAATTAGTGTGAAAACCCCATTGAAACGACATGCACTAACCTTTTCCGATTGCCTTTACGCAGGAAAAAGGCAGGAAATCTAACGAGAGGTCTGGACCACTCGTTAGGACAGCTCTGTGCCAGGAAAAATCATTAAGTAAAAAAATAAACAAACTTTGAGCCAATCCCAGCGCATTAGCAGAGCTAAAAGCGCTGTGATTGGTCCAAAGGACGTCAGAAAACACATAAATAAATAAAAATAAAAAAAGGATCGGGAGGGGGCAAGGGCGCTCATCAGGAGCGTCCTGTACGGACGGCCTTGCCCCCCCCCCCCGCTGCTCCCCACTTTCCACCGCTCCCCCCACCCCAAAAAAGCAAAATTCTAGCAGCCCCTGCCCCCCTCCCTTCCTCACTACTCTCTCACCTCAGCTCCGCCTCCCGACATCCTCCGTCCTGTGCCCCGCCCCCTTTTGGGGTCGTCGCCGCCATTCCCCTCCTCCATCGGGCCCCCCTCCCTCTTACCTACGTAGGTTACTGACGTCAGACAGGGGCGGGCCCAGCAGGAGAAAGACGCGCCATCGAAGCTGGGCGAAGGCAGGCATCAGCTTTCTTCTTGCCCGTGCAGCGCCTTCGGACAGAGGAGAGAGGCGCTGCACGGGCCCGGTAAGAGGGAGGGGGGCCCGATGGAGGAGGGGAATGGCGGTGACGACCCCAAAAGGGGGCGGGGCACAGGACGGAGGATGTCGGGAGGCGGAGCTGAGGTGAGAGAGTAGTGAGGAAGGGAGGGGGGCAGGGGCTGCTTGAATTTTGCTTTTTCGGGGTGGGGGGAGCGGCGGAAAGTGGGGAGCAGCGGGGGGGGGGGGCAAGGCCGACCGTACAGGACGCTCCTGATGAGCGCCCTTGCCCCCTCCCGACCCTTTTTTTTTATTTTTGTTTTGATTTGGGAGCCATGTGCTTGTGATTTGACTGTGTTTTGACTGTTTGTGGCATGCGCAGAGCAGCTAACATAACGCTTGGCTGCTCTGCGCATGATTTGGGGGCCGATTAACGATGTGTATTGTGATTCTTTGATACATTGTACGTTTCAATACCGATCTCAGCATGTGTGACTTTTTTTTTTTGGTGCATTTTTCGTTATTTTAAAATCGTTATGGACTTTAACGATTTAGATTTTTTAACGTTTGGTTGCTGCATCTGCCTCTATGATTTGGACGATTCTTCTCAATATACATTACTTTGCATTTGTCCACATGAAATTTTATCTACCATTTGGATGCCCAGCCTTCCAGTTTCTGAAGGTTATCCTGAAAGTTTTTAGTCTGCAAATGTTTTAACAGTTTTGAATAGTTTTGTGTCATCTCCAAATTTAATTACCTCACTCATTGTTCCGGATCATTCATAAATATGTTAATAGCACCGGTCCCACTATAGATCCTTATGGACGCCACTGTTCACCCTCCTTCACTGAGAGAAATGACCATATTCATTATTCATTAGGTACGGACGGGGAGAGGGATCTTGAGGTGATAGTATCTGAGGATCTGAAGGCGACGAAACAGTGTGACAAGGCGGTGGCTGTAGCTAGAAGTTTGTTAGGCTGTATAGAGAGAGAGGTGTGACCAGCAGAAGAAAGGAGGTGTGACCGGCAGAAGAAAGAAGGTGTTGATGCCCCTGTATAAGTCGTTGGTGAGGCCCCACCTAGAGTATTGTGTTCAGTTTTGGAGGCCGTACCTTGCGAAGGATGCAAAAAGAATTGAAGCTACGAGAATGGTAAGGGATTTGCGTTACAAGACGTATGAGCAGAGACTTGATGACCTGAACATGTATACTCTGGAAGAAAGGAGAAACAGGGGTGATATGATACAGACGTTCAAATATTTGAAAAGTATTAATCCGCAAACGAACCTTTTCCGGAGGTGCGAAGGCGGTAGAACGAGAGGACATGAAATGAGATTGAAGGGGTCCAAGAAAACACAAAGGCAGACTGTCTGCAAACTCCAAGATGGAAAATGAACAGAGCAGATCGTTTAACAGGCATAAAATGATGTATTAATGGAAAACAAATTGCACAATATGTATACACACAAACATCCCGACACAGGCCGTGTTTCGCCCAACAGGGCTGCTTCAGGGGCTATAAAGAAATAAAAATTAATAAAAAAACATGTATATGTTATATTATCAAACCACATATATACATGACATATAAATCCATGTTATTCATAAAGGAACTTACTTATAATAAAAAAACTTACTTCTAATAAAAAAAGCAAGCAGATAAAATATACACCAGAATCCCATCTACCACTTGTTGGCAAAACATACAGAACAGCTATGCCCTATAGTGAAGACTATAAAAAACATAACTGATAAATATAAATAATATAATGACTCATATATATGAAAAAATATATCTAAATCATAATAACTCATATATAAAATATCTCAATTGTAAATGCCTCATATACAAAAAATCATATATAAAAAACATATATAATAAAACATGTATAATCCACCATAGGCAAAGGCACCCACCTATAAGATAGTCCTTTGCTATCAAATGTGAGGACAAATATGAAATGTCCTGCCTATAACTGAAAAAGTCAAAATATAAGACATAAATATGTGAATAAATAAAAAAAACTTAAAAATATGTATAGTAATTGATGAAAATTTTTTTTGACTCACATATAAAGAAGATCACTGTAATCCGAAAAAAACAGCTGGATCAGAGATGCCAAAACATGAACTGCTGACCTGAAAACACAACAAAAATATGAACCTGAGTGAACAATGAAAATGTGGACTGAATGTCATTTTGTGTTCCTCTTGAAACGTCTTATGCTTGTGGTCCATAGATGCATAAACCAGAAACCTACAGTACTTAAACAGATACCATAATACCATAACGCTGACCTTATAAAACAGAGAGATAATAATAATAATATCATTTTATATTACTCTTATTTGAATAGCTAATAATATCATTTTATGTTTCTCTTAAAACATCTAAGTGCTTTGACCGATACCAAGCTTCCTAAAACAACCATAATGCCACAACGTAAAAACTACTTGAAATCAGTACTACAGTCTTATATCTCCGAAATTGCTAAAAAAAACATAACGTGCTTAAACCAATGCCAAGCTTCCTAAAACAACAACCATAGTGCCACAACGTAAAAAGTACTTACTTGAGATCAGTACCTCAGTCTCATATGTCCGAAATCGCTGAAAAAAACGTAACGACAAACACAGGAAGCTTAAAAAAGAAACCGAGAGGTCAAAGGTCAAGGATCGTAGCTCAGACAAAAAAAGTACAATAATACCATGTGTTGTTCAAACATCACGGTTCAGCGACCTAAAGAGGTGAATGAATAACAAACGATAAGAAACTAAAATATAGTAGTGTGAAAAATACTATAATGAAAAAAATGATGACGTCATAATGATCGTAATAATCATATATCAAAAAATTCCCAGCGAATCCACTAAACTAAAGGAAATTATAATTAGGTTTGAATATATTCTTTACCCTCATCCTTTCAACTCATTAAACCTTAATAGAAAAAGAAGGGTGAAGATCCGGCGAATCGGAGTAAAAAGGTCATAGGGCAAAGATGCTACTAATACACACGAGCATCTAAAGCAAATAAACGATACCATCCTAATTATTTGGCTCATCCTCACTCTAGGAGTCTGTGGGATGAGTTATATAATTTGAAAACTTCGATCAATTAAAATTGGAGAAAACAAAAAGAAAGGTCAAAGACGCCACTGATAAAAAATATCGTGAAAAAAAACGATAAACAGGTAGCTCTGTCACAGCACGATATTCCATTGATGTCACTATTTGGCATTCAGAATCACATTATTATTTTTGACTATATTTTGTATATGTTTTTCACTTCATGTTAGTTTGACGTCATCTAATTTATTAATATTTAGTATTTTATATATTCTATATATTGTTCCTATAAGTTGATCTTTTCCGTCTTTTACATGTTACCCATAGATTAGGTCTCGTTTCAGAGCTACCTGGTCGAATGCTTCTTAGTTAAGCTTTAACGTGAAGACATTCAGAGGAATGCATTTGGGGTGCAGAATTGTATGCAGTGGTGGGCCAGGTGCCTAGAGGGAAGAATAGCCAGAGAAAAAAGGAGATGATATAGCCTTGTATGGATTGTGGATGAGACTTCACTTGGAATATTGGACAAAGTAAATATATTTTAATACTTAAGTAAAAAGTATAGTGTAGAACACATTTAGAAATTTGCTTAAGTGAGAGTAAAAAAAGTTATTGCCTAATATAATACTTTTTGAATAAAAAGTAAAAGTACCATAACTACAGTGAAGACAACTATTGTTAACATTTTTATCCAAACAATTTTATTGCTCTACAATTCAGTCCACTTTGCTTTTAGCAAAACAAAATTTTTGAAATGACTGTCACTGATGTGAGTGCATGTGTGAGTCATTAATCCAGCACAGATAAAAAGGTGTATAACAACTGCATTAGCAGGAAGTGGATTATTCAGTCTGATAAAAAGCTCTTTCAAATCAGGCCAGGTTGTAATATTACTGCTGCATACTGGGTCTGCAGGTTTTGATTGAGCAAAGAATACTTTATCATCTTTATTGTCATTATCATCTGCATTAGAAGTAGTGCTACCTAATTCATCACTTGTACCTCCATTTTCATTATCATTGTTATTCTGTCCAGTTATAAAGAAGGCTTTCACAAGTCGTCTCTTGTTCTAACAATTTTTTGTCTGAAGGCAAGCTATGTTTGAATATCTTGAAGAACTGATGTAAGAGTGTTAACTATGTGGGAACCCTTCAGTCTTAAAGCCAGACAAACAGACTTCTTATCTAAATAATCTATCAATCCAATGGACAGTCACCCCATTGTAAAATTCTCCGTGGAATAACCAGCAGTCTGTTCACCAAGAATTGCTAACAGCTTCAGCTTAATCTCTGCTTTAAAGTGACCAAACTCATCACTGTTCTGGGTGGCTGGAGACCAGTAAGTAGTTCAACAAACACAGGCAACTCCGCTGTTCTCATAGGCCGTGTTTCCCGAACAGCAAAATTTAAGATGAGATGATCCACTGTTTGCGTGATGAGGTTTGTAATAGCAAAATCCTGTTCCCGGTTTTGCTGTTTCATTTGGTTTGTTATGGAATTATTTACATCTCACTTCCACTTTTAACTGCAAGCATTACATATAACTGAGTTAAAGTAGTAAAAATTGGTGAAATTATTTCAGTGAAAATAAAAATAACAAATGTTCTCCTATACTTCTTTATAAGTAAAAGTAACAAAACGTTTACTTAAGTAACTAGTTACATTTATATTGTTACTATATGACACGGATACTGGATTCAGTTGTGGAGGCCATATCTCTGGAAGGATGTAGAGGCTGGAGGCGGTCCTGAGGAAAGTGACCAGAATGGTGCAGAGTCTGCGTAAGAAGACTGTATGACTAAAATGTATGCAGCCTACAGGAGAGGCGGGGAGAAGTGCATTAATTTTCAAGTATTTATATTCTGTATCACAAGTAGCAAACATTTTCCAAGCTGTAGAACTAGGTGATGTGATAAGGTGCAAGGAGGTAGACTCAGGAGCAATGTCAGGAAACATTATTTTTCTCACATAAAGGGTGATTGATACCTGGAGAAGATGGTAGAGTTATGGAATTGAAAAAGGAGTAGGGTATACACAGAGAATCCCTAAAAAGTAAAAGGATGGAAACGACTGCTGAGTGGCTCAGCTCAAAACAGTACTGAAATGATCTTTGCATCGAAGATATACTGCCTGGAGTGGAAGTTGCCACCCTAACCGCCTTACTTGGCAGACTGGAAGGACCATCACTCTTTCCTATTGTTTTCCACTATGTTATTATGCTAACCAAAGTTTTCAAGGTGGTGCAGAGTGAGAATGGTGTAAGACTTAGTTAAAATCATATTGATTTACATGAAATATAATAATGTTGAAAAGGCTTATTAACTGCAACAATGTGCGCAAAAGTTTATATATTATAGCAGTAAAACACAGTTTATTAGAGTATAGACTTTCTAATCCAGAAATTGTATAATAGGATTTCAGAATTATGAGGAGGATGGTGGTAACTTGTGCTAGAGTGACAGTGAAACCCTAACCGCTCTACTGGGCAGACTAGATGGGCCTGCGGGCTAAATAATGCTAGAGACACCCATAGGAATATACGAGTGTCTCTAGCATTAGCGAGCTAATTTTTAGCACTTACTAAAAACACTAGCGCACCTACAGCACGGCATAGTAAACAGGGCCCTTAGATCTTTATCTGTCAGCATCTACTGTGTTACTACGAGATGTCGGAATCTGTCAGTTCCACTTTTGCATCATAGTTCATAATCCATATCTAAGCAACTCTAAAAATCAACAGATACATGTATAAAATGTATACCTACAAATAATTTCATAGAGTAGAGTAATGTTATCAAACCGGAGGGAACAAAAATTGAGTGTTATAAATTGTAAGGGTAAATATATACACATAGGAAAACATGCCAGAGAGCTTTTCATGCCGTTGGTAATAGAACATTATAAGAAGTGGATTAGAGGGGCTATGCATGTTTTTACAGAAGCAAAAGCTTGCTGGCAAAAAAAACAACCTTTTTGCGTGTAGATGCCTCTTGCAAAATGCAAATTAATATTATTATTATTATTACATTTGTATCCCACATTTTCCCACGTATTTGCAGGCTCAATGTGGCTTAGATAGTACCATAAAGGTGTTCGCTGAGTCCGGTAGATAGTTGCATAGTAATGTTGTGGTCGAAAGAGTTTCGTGCGTTTCATGCACAATGGAGGTCGGATAAAGGGAAGGTTATATAGTGTCCAATATGATCTTTGGTTTTGCTGTGTTGCAGGGTGTAGGCATTTATGTTGGGTCGGTAGGTATGCCTTTTTGAACAAGTTGGTTTTTAGTGATTTCCTAAAGTTTAGAAGGTCGTAGATTGTTTTCACAGCTTTTGGCAGTGCGTTCCATAATTGTGTGCTTATATAGGAGAAGCTGGATGCATAGGTTGCTTTGTATTTGAGACCTTTGCAGTTTGGGTAGTGAAGGTTTAGGTATGTTCGTGATGATCCGGTTCTGTTTCTGGTTGGTAGATTTATAAGGTTTGCCATGTATCCTGGGACTTCGCCATAGATAATTTTGTGGAACAGGGTGCAGATTTTGAAGGTAATACGTTCTTTGATTGGGAGCCAATGCAGTTTTTCTCGGAGGGGTTTGGCACTTTTGAATCATGTTTTACCGAATATCAGTCTGGCTGCTGTATTTTGGGCGGTTTGAAGTTTCTTTGTTAGTTGTTCTTTACATCCCGCATAGATTCCGCTGCAGTAATCCGCATGCCTTAATACCATTGATTGCACTAGATTGCAAAATATTTCTCTCGGGAAGAAAGGTTTTATGCATTTAAGTTTCCACATTGAGTGGAACATTTTCTTTGTTGTGGAGTTTACTTGGCTCTCAAGTGTAAGGTTGCGATCGATTGTAACGCCAAGTATTTTTAGGCTATCTGAGATAGGGAGGGTGTGATCTGGGGTGTTTATGGTTGTAGGTTTGTACTTATTGTGTTGAGATGAGAGGATGAGGCAGTGTGTTTTTTCAGTGTTCAGTTTCAATTGAAATGAATTTGACCATGAGTCTATGGTGTTCAGACCGAGCTTGATTTCATTGGTGATTTCTGTCAGATTGTGTCTGAAGGGAATGTAAATTGTGACATCGTCTGCATAGATGAACAGGTTGAGGCTTTGATTGGCTAAGTACTTGGCCAGTGGGATCATCATTATGTTGAAGAGTGTTGGTGATAGTGGTGATCCTTGTGGTACTCCGCAGTCTGCTTTCCACGGTGGTGATATGTTTGATTTTACTTGGTATGTTCTGGTGGTTAAATAGATATGATAACACAGTTCTATGAAAGGAAGTGGAGTTTTGTGGCTTATGTCATTTTCTTCCACCAAAGACCAAGATCCAGATTGAAGCAAAAAAAAAAAAACTTTTTAGTATGAAAGTGAAAAATGAGGGCAGATTAAGTCAAAGTAAAATATGAAAGCAAAAGAAAATCTAAAAATAAAAGTAATAGTTCTCTGAGGACAAGCAAGCATAACAATTGCATATATGGGTGAAGTCATCCATGGAGCCCGGTGCAGACACTGTCAAGTGCACTGTCACTTTAAGTCTTTGAGACAGTGCCCCCACTATGGGACCGGCAGTCTATTGTTTTCCGCAGATTAGAGAGGTTGTTTTTAAAATCTCTCCTCAGCACGTCAGACTTATAACCTTTTGGTGCCTTCCCTTTTTTGGAGTATTTTTTCTTCATATTCTTCTTTTTTCAAAATTAATTTGTTTAATTCAGTTTTTTTCAATTTTTTTCTTTTTTTCAATTATCAGCCTTTGGGGCTTCTGAGCCCATTCTTTGCCCGGAAATCATCAACCCTTATCGGGTACGTGACTACTTGATCTCCCCCAGGCCATAGAGCCTTTTGACCTTGCATCAGCCATTTTTCCCTCCATGTCAATGAGGATGCCGAGTGGCTTTAAGAAATGTGCTTGATGCAATAGGACTATTTCAGGCACAGACCCCCATAACTGGTGTGTTCAGTGCTTGGGTCCAGAGCACTGAGACATACAGAGGGGCATAATTGAAAAGGCGCCCAAGTTTTCTTGAGGGCGTCCTCGCAGGATGTCCCCGCGAAGGGACAGGGAAACCCTTATTATCGAAGCAAGATGGGCATCCATCTTTCGTTTCAATAATACGGTCGGGGACGCCCAAATCTCAACATTTAGGTAGACCTTAGAGACGGTCATCCTTAGAGATGATCGTCCCCGGTTTTCGCCGACAATGGAAACCGAGGATGCTCGTCTCAGAAACGACCAAAACCAAGCCCTTTGGTCGTGGGAGCAGCCAGCATTCGTAGTGCACTGGTCCCCCTGACATGCCAGGACACCAACCGGGCACCCTAGGGGGCACTGTAGTGGACTTCAGAAATTGCTCCCAGGTGCATGGCTCCCTTACCTTGGGTGCTGAGCCCCCGTAGGGCTATGGTAGTGTTGTACAGTTGTGGGGAGTGGTCCCCACATCTGTACAACACTACCATAGCCCTACGGGGTGAAGGGGGGCACCTACATGTGGGTACAGTGGATTTTGGAGGGCTCAGGTGTAACAGGTGGGGGGGGGGGGGGGTGGGCCTGGGTCCGCCTGCCTGAAGTGCACTGCATCCACTAAAACTGCTCCAGGGACCTGCATACTGCTGTCAGGCTGCCAAAAAATATTTTTAAAGTTTTTTTTTTTTTTTTTAGGGTGGGAGGGGGTTAGTGACCACTGGGGGAGTAAGGGGAGGTCATCTTCGATTCCCTCCGGTGGTCATCTGGTCAGTTCGGGCACATTTTTGAGGCTTGGTCGCAAGAAAAAATGGACCTAGTAAAGTCGGCCAAGTGCTCGTCAGGGACGCCCTTCTTTTTTCCATTATCGGCCGAGGACGCCCATGTGTTAAGCACGCCTCAGTCCCGCCTTCGTTATGCTTCTGACACGCCCCCGGGAACTTTGGTCGTCCCCGCGATGGAAAGCAGTTGAGGACACCCAAAATTGGCTTTCGATTATGCTGATTTGGGCGACCCTGTGAGGACGCTCATCTTGAGATTTGTGTCGAAAGATGGGCGCCCTTCTCTTTCGAAAATAAGCTTGACAGTGTATCCTCAGCCTTCGCATGTAAACGAGGACCTTTAAAGTCCACAGAATCCAGCATGAAAATGTTTTTGGTTCTGTAGCGGCATCCACATCAAGCATGACGGGGGATTCCACACTGGACGCGGAACCTGCATCGGTGTTAACTTCAGGTGCACTGATGCAACATTCAGAGAGCGCAGCATCAGACTCGCTATCATGACAGAGTAGGGACTCTACATCCTCTTCTTTGGTGCTCTGTGTGTCAAGGGACCTGCAGTGTAAAAAAATCTAAGAAACATTGCCATTGTTCTCTCTCCAGGCACTACCAATACCTCCCCTGCATCAACATCCTTGATGCACAGGAAGCATCCATGCTGCGGCTCTCCTTCTCTTTTCTCACAGAGAGCTCTCAAGGACTTCGAGATATAACCTGTGCAGGTGTAGGATTAGTCAGGCTGTGTCTGCACCTCTTTCCTAGCCAGTACTGACCCCTACTCTACATGAAGACATGTGGGCTATGCTCAAGGAGGAGCTTTCAGGGCTACTGCATTCGCAATCTATACAGGTTTACAGGGTGCTTGCGCCAGCCTCAGCCCAGCCCATCCCATCCCATCGATACTTTGGAGAGACAGACATGGGAGAGGTCCCACATGCCTTTTCAGCCTCAATGTTGACATCTGGGGCGGCACAAACCCGACTCATGCATTCGTCAACATCAGTAGAGGAACGTTCTCCAATGTCGGAGACTCATCTACCTTGATGCAGAGCTGTTGCTCTATATAACATTTTCTTCCACGTACTTCCCATGAACAGTAATTTGAAGAGTCAGACTCAGACCTCTCCTGGGAGACAGATCAAGACCCACAGGACCTCTCAGCTGAGGAGTCCTGTCGCATTCCATCTGATCCTTCTCTGCCACCTGAGAGATGTAGGTCTCTTACAGAAAGTATATCTTTTCCTGGCTCAAGACATACCTTCCAAATTAGAAACAGAGGAAGAACCTCGTTCAGAGCATGTTGAGGTTCTGGATTATGATTTTCATCCTAGAGAAGGCATCACTGTTCTACATCTGATTATGAAAAATACTTTACTCAAAAACTGGGAGACTCCACTGACAGTTCAGGTAGCCCCAAAGAAAAATTGATATAGGATACAGAAATCCACTGGGTAAATTGATATAATATATAGGATACAGAAATCCACTGGGTTTGCGAAAACACAGTTAATTCCATTATTCCCTTGTTGTGGAATCTGCTTTTTTAAAGTGAACTCAGAGTGCAAGATATCATACTTGTGCTCCTCCAGGAAGTGAAGCTAGAACATCGGACTCTTTTGGCAGAAAATCTTTTCAGGTTCAGTGTTAACCAGTCGCATATTGGATTATCAACTTTATTCCACAATTTACTCTAATACAGTGTACTCTATCTTTTGTGGAATTCCTTCTCCATGAAAAACCTGGGGACTTCCTTAAGCTTCACAGGAATCTTCTCGACTGTCATAAATATCTGAGAAGGCTGATGTCTCTTCACACATTTCTGCCTTAGCTGTGTCAGTGTGAAGTCTCTCCTGGCTCAGGGTTTCCAACCTCGAATCTGCTGTCCAAGAGGTCTAGTGGACATCCCTTGTTGTGCAGGTAATTTGTTTGGTGACAAAAGTTGAGAAAGTGGCTGACCTAATTAAAAAAACATATATATTTTAAATTTTTTGTTACATTTGTACCCCGCGCTTTCCCACTCATGGCAGGCTCAATGCGGCTTACATGGGGCAATGGAGGGGTAAGTGACTTGCCCAGAGTCACAAGGAGCTGCCTGTGCCTGAAGTGGGAATCGAACTCAGTTCCCCAGGACCAAAGTCCACCACCCTAACCACTAGGCCACTCCTCCACTGTTGCTACTATTTGAGATGCTACATGGAATGTTGCTATTCCACTAGCAACATTCCATGTAGAAGTCGGCCCTTGCAGATCACCAATGTGGCCGCGCAGGCTTCTGCTTCTGTGAGTCTGACGTCCTGCACATACGTGCAGGACGTCAGACTCACAGAAACAGAAGCCTGCGCAGCCTTCTACATGGAATGTTGCTAGTGGAATAGCAACATTCCATGTAGAATCTCCAATAGTAGCAACATTCCATGTAGAATCTCCAATAGTATCTATTTTATTTTTGTTACATTTGTACCCCGCGCTTTCCCACTCATGGCAGGCTCAATGCGGCTTACATGTGGCAATGGAGGGTTAAGTGACTTGCCCAGAGTCACAAGGAGCTGCCTGTGCCTGAAGTGGGAATCGAACTCAGTTCCCCAGGACCAAAGTCCACCACCCTTTTTTTATTTATTTATCATTTTACTTAATTACATTCACATTTATCACATAAATGTAAGGAAATACAGAAATTAATATAAAAAGGATACCATTTTCTCTCAACAATATATATTTACATAATTGTCCACAATTGGAAGATCCAAGATCTGGAAAACAATCTTAAAGAAAATAAGAAAAACTCAAAATGGTTAATCTTACACTTCACATTTTCTGAGGGAGGAAGGTTAATCGGTTATTGCAGCCGGTACAGTGGTAACTGAAGGAAGTTGCTGCAGAGGATTCTTCATCTGTTTCCACAAACTCTTATAATTTCTTAGGTTCAAACAAATAAGTAATAAGGAAATAAAACACTTACAAGGGAATCACGCTAGGAAGGTCCCACCTAGGGCAATGATTCCTGGCTTAAAAGCCAAGACTTCACACCTCCCAGTCTGCGATTCCCTTGATGTGTCAGGAAATATATGCATCTTTGAACCCAAAAAACTATCAACCATGTATCGGAAATACAATTTCAAAACATTGTTCCTATCTAAATCAAAGACAAAAGTCACTAATAATAACTCTATCTATAACTTCTGAATTTTCCAAAATGTCAGTTAAAGTTACATCTCTTTTCTCTGATAAAGAAGATTTTAAAGAAAATATAATTTTAGTCACCAAAAGGTGGCTATCAGAAGGTATTAGCAAAGTATCAGAGAAATATTTCTTCAAGAATTCAGTAGCTGATATATAGGATATTATAGGTAAATTTATCATTCTCAAGTTATTGTCCCTTAATTGGTTCTCCAGAAATTCCAGTTTTTACAAGAAAGATAACTATTCTTCATTACCAAATTGTCTGATTTTCATAGAGAAGCCATTTCCGTAATCAAAGTCTCTATTTTTATATCTTGGACTTCCACTTTGTTAGATAAGTATTAATATAAATTCTTTAACTCACATAGTGAAAAATTTTAAACATCTGAAGAAGAGAGTTGTTCACATTCTGCTGCAGTTCCTATAGTACGTCCATTATGACATTATTGGCTTCACCAAGTCCAATTTCTCCACAGAAACCGCTCCAGATATCTTCGGGGGGAAGAGCTCACTCTCCAATCCCCCAGTTGGTTTATTATCCGAGTCGATGCTGCGCCAGGACCTCCTCGGGTCACATGAAAATCCTAACCCACTTCAGGCGTTTCCATTATTGACCTCCATAGCGAAGCATTACTATTTCCTGGTCTTGGAGGGGTTGTGCCAACAGGGGGACTCAAAGTCACTCCCTCCACTGAGATTCGGCAATAAAGCCTTGCTGGTCCCCGAAGCAAGAACTGATATCCCCGACGTTATGACCCCGAATCTCTCCAAAATAGACTGAGAAGTGGTGGGAACGCAAGCCGTGTTCGAGGAGGACAGCACCACGGCTTTGCCTTTTCTCTTCCCCATTCTCTGGGGAGCGCACCCTCTTCTTCAGGCATTCTGGTGTAAAACGGGAACTCAACTAGCGTACGTCCTCCCTCAACGCCATCTTGGTGTCAGGTTCTCAGGTTCAGAGCCCGCGGGGCTGGGCTCTGGAGCAAACGTGAGCCCTTGGGCTGCTGACGAGGAGCGACAGCAGCAGGCAAAACCCACCAACCAACGCTGGGCAAGCACACCGACACCGGCAGGGACTGCAGGCACCGCCCAGCGAGCCGGAACACATGGACTGGAACACTGGACTGGAATTCCCCGGACTGGAGGACACAGGACTGGAACCCCCCCCCCCCCCCCCCGGCCTGGAACACTGGACTGGAATTCCCCGGACTGGAGGACACAGGACTGGAACACATCGAACTGGTCCAAACAGCTTCACCTGCACTTAGCTACTAAGCCCCCCAGGAGTTGAGCTCCTGGGTTCGAGTAGCCGGCAGGACTTACTGGATATACCGGATGACACAGGGACCAGGACTGGAAACAGAAGTGCCCCTAAACCTAAAGTGATCTACGTGCTCCCAAGCCCTAAACCAGCAGGAGTGTTCCTAACAGTAAACTGACAAAAGGACTTCCTAAGCCCTATACTAAACAGGAGCTCCTAAGCCCTGCTCAAGAAAGGGACTTCCTAAGCCCTAAACTAACAGAGCAGGGAACTAAACACAAAGCTAACACAGGTGCTACTAAGCACCAAGCTACAAGCAGAGCTCTACACTAACAAGCTAAACACA
Organism: Microcaecilia unicolor; assembly: GCF_901765095.1. Classification (NCBI taxonomy): domain Eukaryota; kingdom Metazoa; phylum Chordata; class Amphibia; order Gymnophiona; family Siphonopidae; genus Microcaecilia; species Microcaecilia unicolor. Next base: position 23,553,665 of record NC_044035.1, on the reverse strand, counting down.
AAACTAACAAGCTACCTAAGCACTGCTCTAGCAAGCTAGATACAAAACTAACAAGGTGCTTCCTAAGCACTACTCTGGCAAGCAACCAGAAGAGCTCCTAGCACTAAAAGGGAAGACAGGGGAGCCACAAGGAAAAAGCAGGGAAGCTAACACATAAGCCAAAAGTGCTTCTAAAGCACCAAACACCAACAGCAAAGACTGCAATGCTCCCAATAGCACAAACACCAGAAGTACTTCTAACAGCAAACTCTGCAGTGTTCCTAACAACACCAAACCCTGAAGTACTTCTATCAACAACAGAGCTTCCAAAGCCCTACACACAGCAATGCTTCCAAAACCAAGAGGGAAAAGCAGGGGAACCAAAGGAAAAGCAGGAAAGCTAAACACACAGACACCAGTGCACACTGCACTAACACTAACCTGGCCCTTAGCAAAAGCAAGCAGGGAAACTAGACACAAAGTCAGAAGTGCACACTGCACCACCCTACCTAAAGCAAACACCACTGTTGCAAAGGCCCTGAAGGAAACAACACCACTTCCTTATCAAGGCCCACCCTGATGTTGTCACATTCCCTAGCCCCAGGCAACAGCACACTGACCCAGAGAGGCCCAACCTACACCAATGCAAAACCGTGAAACACTTGAAGTCAGTACACCCAAAGAGAGGTAGAGCTAACTCAGTCCACCCACACAGCTGTGGTAAAGTGAAACAATTAAAGTCATGCTGCTGGAAGCTGCCAGCACAGAGAGAGAGAATCAGCTGCTCAAAAAGGACAAACAAAAGAAACAGAAGCCAGCTAAGCTGACCACCAGGAAAAAGGTAAGTTTGAGAGGGGTTTTGACCCCAATCATAACACTTGGATCCTCCAGGTTGGGACACTCTTTGTCTGGTTTCTCCTCAGAGGCCTGTCTGATATGGGTAACCCTACAGCATAGCCCTCTGAATCATTGAAACACGGAAGCCCCTCCACCACTTACAAGGTGGTGTCCCTTTGTAGGGGCCAAAATCCACCACCCTAACCACTAGGCCATATATACTATAAAGACTTTATCTGACCCACAAACTTCTGCTACTTATTCTAGAAGATTTACAGGAGGATATCGATGCTCCAATTATTACACGTCTAAGCATTGTTACACTCCTCCTCCTTCTCCACCTCAAAGGAGTACACCCCAACGCTCATGTCCAAGGCAGCAGCGGGTTCAGAAATCCCAGATACTGTCTAAACAATAGCCTAATTTTTGACTCCTTCCTAGAGAGCATTGCTGCCGTACAGTAGTCCATGCCAGGCAACCTACCAGTCAGAGGGGGGCTCATTCTCTTTCAACAGAGGTGGCCTCTCATAATTTCCGACTGTTGGGTGCTACATTCCATTCAGCTCGGCTACGCTCTGCATTGGCAAAGGCCTCCTGACTATCCACCAAGAGAGTATCGTTCCAGCTCCCTCTAAATGAGACTACTTCAAGAGGAGCTCTTGAGCTTTCTCCATCATAATGTAATAGAACCAGTTTATCCACCAGACAGGGGTCAAGGGTTCTAGTCCAGATACTTTCTCATACCAAAAAAGATGGGGGGGGGGGGAGTATGTCCAGTTCTCGATCTACGAGACTTGAAGTTTCTACTCAAAAATTTTGCATGGTATCCCTGGGGTCACTACTTTCCATGATACAACTCAATGATTGGCTTTGCTCTCTAGGTCTCAAGGTGGCATTCATTCACATACCTATTCTCCCTGCACACAGAAAGTTCCTCAACTTCTGCTGTGGGACTTTGCACTATCAATACAAGGTCTTACCATTCGGCTTGGCTTTGGCTTCTTGAGTCTTCATGAAGTATCTGATAGTGGTATTTGTATGTGGGGCATCCACGTCTTCCCCTATCCAAATGACTGGTTAATCAAGGCGGACTCCCTCAGCACACACCTCCATTCTGTTTGCCATAAAGCTCCTAGAACTCCTTGGGTTTGTGATTATTTACCCAAAATCACACCTTCAACCAATTCAGACCTTGGAGTTCATAGGTGCTCTTGTTATTACTTAGGGCTGGGCCTTCCCTCTTCAACCAAGATCAAACATACTGATTCTCGGCACTCAGATGTTCAAATCCACCCAAATATGTGCTTGTCAGATGCTCTGCCTACTTGATCACATGGCTTCAACAGTCCATGTAACGCTGTTGGCTCATCTCCACTTCCAAATTTCTCAGTGGACGCTCTCGGTGGTCCCAAGCCACGGGATTGCTTTCAGCTCAAATTCAAGTTACTCCATAGCTATGCCACTCTTTACAGTGGTGGATGGTGTCCCAGAATCTCACCTGGGGTCTTCTGTTTCAGCCCCCTCCATATCACAAGATCCTAACCACAGATGCTTCCTTTTTTTTTGTAAATATTTTTATTATTCCATGGATGCAGTTACAGACATCATGAACAGTAACAGTACAAAACAGAACATGTCCTCACAACTTTTACCAACAGTCTACTGACCTCCATGTTTTATTCTTTAACTTTATTACTCCCCTCCCCCCACCCCCCCTGTTCCCCTCTCCCTCCCTCCTCCCTCCCCCCTACTTCTTCTTGCTTAGACAGCACACAATCTAAGTAATCAGGTTCTTATTCAGGCACCGTGAGTAAAGTGCAAGTTCTCCTCCATAACTCACGATACTGGCGAGCACCCAGGGAAATCACAGATTTGTATCTCATAGACACCCAGTTAGCCATCTCCATCATACTATTCTTCCAGGCTGCCAGTACCAGGGGCTCTCTATGCACCCACTGCTTCAACACACATCTTTTAAGCAGGATCATGGCTAGCAATACAAATTTACACTGAGGCTCTGAGCCCCTGCTCCTTAAGAGCCTGTCCACAGCCCATTAACGTAATTGAATAATGCCACTCCACTGATCTCTGTAAGATCTCTTCCATGAAGTCTATCGCCCCAGACCACAGTTCTTGCAGGGTTGGGCATTCCATAAAAGAGTGCAGAAAAGTGCCTACCGCTCCCCCACATTTGTCACACTTGTCACTGTCCCACATCCCTAGGGATTTCCCCCTTGCTTTAGTGATATGCACCCTGTAAAGAACTCTGTACTGCGTATCTTGCAAGGATGCATTCGGAGTAATTCTCCGCAGGCCCTGAAAGATTGCACTCAGTCTTTCCACCGATACCTCTTCTACAACATCCTTACTCCATGCTGCTGCTAGCAATGTCAAATGAGGTGCCCGCAATTGTTCCCTGATCATTTGACACCATCCCGTCAACCTGTTATGAGGCGGGGTCATTTGTAAAAAAGTATAATCCAGTTTTGTGAATCTCACTGTCGCCCCGCTCCGGCGCTCCACACTCAATATATAATCTCTTGCCTGTAGGTATGCGAAGAACTGAGAGCCAGGGATCTGCAACTCACTGCTCACCATAGCAAAAGTGGGAAAGGCATCCTCCCCCTCCCTCCGGAACTGGCCTATGAATCTACAGCCTTTTTCCCTCCATTTACCAAAGACTGACACCCCCACCCCTGCTGGGAATGCCATATTTCCCACCAACGGCAAAAACGGGCTAGCCCCTGCGGTAACTCCCGCTTGCCCTCTCCACCATCTCCAAGCCATTTGAAGAGCTGCTACATAGGGGTTGTCCACTTTCTTTCTTGCCCCCGACACTGCCCAGGACTCTAGAACCGTAAAGGGATCATTCGGCCTGCACCAGCTCTCCCAAAAACCCGAAGGAGCAAAGAATCCCTGCTCCGTGATCAGTTCGTGGATCCACCTCATTAACGCAGCAACATTATAAATTCGCAAATCTGGGAGTCGAAGTCCTCCTTGCCTATTATTCCTAATCAACTTTGCAAATGCTATCCTCGGGCATTTGGCGTGCCAAATAAAGGTACTCACTACACTTTTATACAAACGCTCCTCCGAGGCTTTCACCCACAGAGGGAGCATCTGTAGCGGATAGAGTAGCTTAGGCAACAGTACCATCTTAACCAGCGCTATCCTCCCTAGAAAGTTCACTGGCAGATCCTTCCACTTCTGACATATGTGTTTTACTTCCGCTATTTGGTCTAGCACATTTTTTTTGTATACCCACGCCGGATTTGCACTGATATAGATCCCCAAGTATTTAATACCCTCTGTAGCCCAGCGTAGTGGAAAGGAGAGTGAGGTCTTACTCACACAGGGGTCACTCACCGGCAATGCTTCGGACTTGTCAAAGTTTATGCTGAGACCCGAAAATACCCCAAATGCCTGAATAATTGCCATGGCCAACGGTAGTGTACGAGTTGCCTCATCCAGCAAAAGCAGCATATCATCTGCAAATAGATTGATTATGTATTCCTCTCCACCCACCTTCAATCCCTTCATCGTGGCCTCCTGTCGCAACTTTACAGCCAGGGGTTCTAAAGTAAGAAGAAATAGTAGCGGTGAGAGGGGGCAGCCCTGCCTAGTCCCCCCCTCCCAAAATAAAAGTGTCTGTCAGGGAATCATTGACAAGGAGCTGTGCCGTCGGGTTACAGTATAACGCTCGTACCCAACCCAGAAAGTCTCCGTGAATACCAAAGCGTTCCAGAATCCAAAACAAATAAGACCAGACCACCTTGTCAAAAGCTTTTTCTGCGTCAAGGCTTGCCACTATAGCATCTCCCGCTCTGCCACTACCCTCCAATAGTATTCGGCTCACTTTCACAATATTGGCTGATGCAAACCTCCCCTTAACACACCTGATCCGGGTGGACCAGGTCAGGAACCACCTTTCCCAGTCTGTCTGCCAATACCGCTGCCAGAATCTTTATGTCCTGGTTTAGCAGCGATATAGGCCTATAAGAACCCACTAATTCTTCATCTTTCCCTGATTTAGGGATCAACACAATATGTGCATGGTTTAATACCGCCCCCATTTCACCCTTTTCCTTGGTCTCTTCACACATAGCTACAAAAGGTGCCACCATTACATCTTGCAAGATTTTATAATACTCCGCTCCTAGCCCGTCCGGGCCTGGTGCTTTGGCCAGCTTAAGACGTTTAACCACTTGTTGCACTTCCTTTCCTTGGATGGGCGCGTTCAACCCCCTCTGCTGTTCCTCAGAAATCCGGGGCAGCCCTATCCCTTCAAAGAATTCCAGACATTTTTCCTCTGAGAACTCTCCTGCCTGATATAACTGTGAGTAATACTGAACAAATTCTTTTTTAATGTCAGACAACTGGGTTTTAACCTCCCCTTCCCTGTTTCGTATTTTAGTTAAGTAGAGGAGTGTGGTAGCCGTGTTAGTCCACTCTTAAGGTTATCAATAGAAATCAAACAAAATAAAACATGGAAAAGAAAATAAGATGATACCTTTTTTATTGGACATAACTTAATACATTTCTTGATTAGCTTTTAGTTATAGTATAGTATAGTATTTTAGTTATAAACCTTTTTGCCGTTTTTTGCTTCACTAGGGACGCTAGCAATTTGCCCGTCTTATTGCCCCATTGATGTAATTTGTATTTATATAACTTAATATTATAGAGTGCACTTTCCTCCAATACTTCCTGCACCTCCTTTCTACATTCCATGTATGCCTTCCTATTGATATCAGAAGGGTGCCCAACGAACGCTCGTCGGGCATCTCTCAATTTTATAGTAAGGGCCCTTGTTTTTTCCCCTCGCTTTTTATTCAGGGAGGTCGTGTACGAAATAATCTTCCCTCGCAATACTGCCTTTGAGGCCTCCCAGAACACTCGTGGGGTCACATCTTGCGCATCATTTTCTATCATGTAGTCTATCCAACTCTTTCTCAAATAAGTATGGAAATCCCTGCTTTGGTATAGTGCCGGGTTCATGCGCCACCGGTCGGTCCCTTCGCGCCCTCCCTCATGCCACACCATCCACACCGGCGAGTGGTCAGATACCTCTGGCTCTCCGATTCCCGACTGATGCACCCTCAAGGCCATCGTGTAAGGCACTAACAGGTAGTCTAGGCGAGAGTGCGTCCCATGTGGATGCGAGAAAAAAGTAAAGTCCACCTCATTAAGATGCTGATGGCGCCATATATCCACTAAGTCTAACTCTTTCATCAAGAAATTGACCCCTTTGTCTTCCTGGCCTTTACCCACCCTCCTTGGGGGCTTGCAATCTATGGAAGGGTCGCTGGTGACATTAAAGTCCCCCCCTATTATTAGTTGGTATTGATCAAATGTTACCAGTTTAGCAGTCAGCAACGTAAAAAAGCTGTGAGAGTATACATTGGGTGCATATACACTACACAACCCCACCCTTCTGCCCTGCATTTCTCCTGCTATTATGACAAATCTCCCTTCAGGGTCTTGGTACATTCTGTGCAGGTCAAAGCCAATAGTTTTCTTAAGTAGTATGGCTACCCCTCTCTGCCTCCCATTGTAGGATGCAAAGAATACATCTCCTACCCAGTCCCTTTTTAACTTTAAATGTTCCAGCTTGCTTAAGTGGGTCTCTTGCAGCAGAGCTATATCAGCCTTCTGCCTCCTGAGTGCCTGCAATATTTTTGTACGCTTTATTGGGGAGTGCACTCCATCAACATTCATTGTCACAATCTTTAAGCTAGCCATACAGATTCAGCTTAACGTCTCCACTTGCGCATAACTCATTTACTGAGTCCAAGGGCCTCCCAGCTAAGCCCTCGGGCCACTCATTCACTCCTGCATCTCCCCTTGTTCTACAGTGCCCATGTATTATATCTCCAAGCTGCCAACCCTTGTCGACTGTTCCCGTGCTGTCCCATTGGTTGTTCACAGAACCCTGCGCTTCACTCTCTCCCTGTTCCCTCTGTTCCCGCTTCTTAGACCTTCCCTCCCCCCTCCCCTCCCTTCCCACCCTTCCCCGTTTCTTTTCCCATTTTACCTGCTTCCTAATAAAGCCCATTCTTTCCTCTCCACTCTCTTTCAGGTCACAACACACTCACCCCTCTTATACACCACCAACTCTCCCGGCCTCCCCTGCCCCACTTCTTTCCCTTCCTCCCCCCCCCCCCCCCCCCCCCGACTCCCAAACATGTTTAAAGTTTCAACATGCAGCAACGAACACATGGCAATCTATAACAAAACCTGCCATTAACTTTTAATACCAGGAGGTGTCCAACAGTGAGCTCTTTCAGGTATGCAGTTCTGATAGCTGACATGATTCCAATTAAGAGCTCGGAGTAGCGGCTACCCCGACCATCAGGGGCTCCGCTTTCGCTGTCTGCCACTTCCACTGGGGTAATTCTGTTCCCTTCTGATGGTCAGCAGGGCCTGCTTCCCACTCCTGCCGCTCTCAAACTTCCATGCCAGCCACCTCCTTGCCCTCATGCAACAAATCTCAATCTCCTGTTATCAGTCTCATTATACTACGCCATTTCACATTCATGGCGCGTCGCAGCTCCTGCTTCACTTCAAATTGGTCACAAACGTTTCAAGCGCTGCCGATTCAGTAAAAAACAGGGTCTTGTTCTCGTGCAGCACTCTGACTTTCGCTGGGTATAGTAAGGAAAAGCGGACTCCCTTCTCATACAGTCTTTTGCATTGCCGGCCCATGATTCTCCGTTGCTCAGAGACTATCGCTGAATAATCCTGGAAAAGCATTATTTTCATGCCGTTATACTCTAGTCCTGGCTTGCGTCGGTGTGCCTGCAAGATAGCCTCCTTATCTGCATAGTTCAGCAGCTTTGCCAGTACTTGTCGGGGCCTGTTCTCACCCGGTCGCTCTGCCCCCACTCTGTGCACTCGCTCCACGTGCAGCGTGTTCCCGCTCACATCCAGGCCCAATTGTGTAGGGAGCCATTTTTCTACAAAATCCCGGAGCTCTGATGCTTTTACTATTTCAGGGAGGCCCACAATCCTGAGATTATTTCTCCTGCTGCGATTCTCTAAGTCATCCGCCTTCTGTTCTAATTGCTCGCATTTGCGCTCCAGTGCTGCTATCCTGCCACTCACTCCCGCAGCTGTATCTTCACACTGGGAGACCCGATCCTCGACGTGCTGTAAACGAGCACCCTGGCGTTCTAGCGTCTCCCGTATCTGGTCTACTAACGCTTGCAGCTTCGAGAGTTTCTCCTCCAACACCACCGATATCTGTTGTACCAGGTCTCTGACCAGTTCAGGCGGTAACGGGCTTGTCATCGGAGCTTCAGAGACCGCCACCATTTTCTTTTGCTCAGCGCCAACACTTTTTTTCCCTCGCGGGGCCTTGGCGGGCATACCCTGCCGACTTTCGAGTTTCAAACACTCTCAAGCCTTCCGGCGCTCTCCTCTCACTAGCGCGTTCTTGTCTGTTCCGTCTGGGAGTCGATACGGGGGAAAAATCTCGGTTTTATCGCTGTTTTTCATGCGAGCAGGTCGGAGCCGATGTTTCAGGCGTCCACTCAGCTACCCGCCATCACGTGACCCCCCCCACAGATGCTTCCATGTTAGGTTGGGACGCTCACCTCGACGGTCTCCACACACAAGGTTCTTGGTTCCTACGGGAGAAACAACATCATATCAACCTCAAATTGCAGATAATCTGGAACGCTTTTAAGACTTTTCAAGACTGCATTCTCAATCAGGTAACACTTGTTCGCCCAGACAGTTTTTGCAATGTATTACCTGAACAAAATACTGTAGCAGACAAACTGAGCAGAGTCCTGCAACCTCAGAAATGGTCCCTCAACATTTCTGTAGTTCATCAAATATTCCAGCAGTGGGGTACCCTAGTGATAGACTTGTTTGCTTCTCAGAACAACAAGCTTTCCCTGCTGTTGTTCCAGGATATATGCACCCAGTTGTATAGCCGCCTTGTTCCACAGGGGAACAGATCTTCTAAATGCTTTTCCCTCACTACCTCTCATAGTGAAAACTCTTCTCAAACTGCGTCAAGACCAGGCTTGCGATTGACCTCTTCAAATGTGGTTCCTTCTCGTAGAGTTGGCGTCCATGGAACCATTGAGGTTAGATTCTTTTCCAACCCTAATAACGCAGAACAGGGGGTCCTTTCTCCATCCAGACCCTCCCTCACACTCTGGCTCTGAAGTTTTGGTTTCTGATGACAGACATGTTCCTTAAATCTTCCTGAAGCAGTCTCTAGGATATTCCTAGCCTCTAGAAAACCACCTACACAGAAATGTTACCGTTTAAAGTGGAAAGGATTTTCTATCTGGTGTGCAGCCAGAGCACTCGAACCTTCCCTTATGGAATACCTCCTCCATCTCACAAACCAAAGAGTAGGGTAGATGGGCTCTTCTGAAGAACACAAGGGAGACTCAAGAATTTATTAAAACTACACCAAATACTCGACACAGCAGCTGTGAAAATGTGGTGTACAATAGGATATGTTGTGCATCCAATGTTGTGTATAGGAAAAAACAAGAAGTATCACTGAGTAATAATTTACTTCAGTAAGAAACAGCTCAATATCCTAGGTGTGCAAATTATGGTTCTGGAGAAAGTAGCATAGAGTAACTGTCGGAGTGTACCGAGATTCAGTCTTACGGTTATGCTATACGATTTTCTCCAGAATCCTATTATTTGAAAATGAGCCCCATGGTGGCTTCAGTAACCTATTACCGCTCTGCCTCCATTGGAGAAATTTGAAAGGTGGCTACATGGTCTTCCATCCACACCTTCACTGCTCGCTACTGTCTGGAGCAGCATTCTAGCCAGGATAGCTGGTTTGGACAAGCAGTGGAAGAGTGGAAGCGTGGCCTAGTGGTTAGGGTGGTGGACTTTGGTCCTGGGGAACTGAGGAACTGTGTTCGATTCCCACTTCGGGCACAGGCAGCTCCTTGTGACTTTGGGCAAGTCACGTAACCCCCCATGTAAGCCGCATTGAGCCTGCCATGAGTGGGAAAGCGCGGGGTACAAATGAAAAAAAAAAAAAAATCTGTCTGCTACTTAAAAAGTCAACTCTGCCCTCCAGCTCTCTTTTTCCCTCCAGGCTTGCTATTGGCTAAGTTGCAGAATTAATTTACGTTGTGAGCCTTGTAGCTATTGAGACCAGTGTGTGAGAACATTATACCTGCTTGTCCTCGGAGAAAGCTAAGTTACTTCCATATGAGGTGTTCCCCGAGGACAGCAGTCATATATTCTGACATGCCTCCCCTTGGAATTGTCTTCTTAGCTTTAGTATACTGCTGGTCCCATGCTCAAGTGTCAGGTTAGAAGGCACCAGTGCATGTGCGGTGGGAGCACTGTCTCAAAGATTTAAAGTGACAGTACACTTGACAGTGTCTTCACCGGGCTCCTTGGATGACATCACCCATGTGTGAGAATATATGCTTACTGTCCTGAGAGAACATCTGCTACAGGTAAGTAGCTTAGTTATATTCCTGCATAGATCTATAAATTTACTCTCGGTACTACCTGTTCATAAGACTAAAAGTATGGAAATAAATCATGCACTGCTTAGAGCTCAGCGGACTGGTACACCACACACCATCTGCAAAATAGCAAAGTCTTTAAGGCTACATTACCGCTCAAAAAGATTTATTTGTAAGATTGATTTATAAATAGCACAACTTGAAAATATGCCACACAAATGCGTGCAGTTATTGGGTGGATCAGAAGTTGGTACATAAAAACTCTAGACAGGTTGTGAAGTAGGAATAGAAATATACAAATACAAAGCTCATCGCAGTGCTAGGAAAGCAGAGAAATACAGAGTGAAATATTGTCTGGTTTTCATACAAGGTCAGATGACTAAAATGCAAAAGTATACATCATCATAAAAAGTTTTATCTTAAACTGATTTTAAGATTGGCAACACAGTGTATGTGCAGTTGGTTTTGAAAGTGATAAAGATTGAGCTAGAGGGCATTAAGAAGTATTATAACACTAGGAAAAAATGCCCGTTTCTGAGCGGAATGAAACGGGCGCTAGCAAGGGGCCCCCTCCCTCCGTCCCTCGAAGCTACTTGCCTTGTTCGCCCTCCCTCCGTCCCTCGAAGCTACTTGCCTTGTTCGCTGTGGGCCGTTTCGGCCCTCGAGTGTCAATAGCTCCGCCCTCGACGTCATGACGTTTTGACGCGAGGGCGGTGCAGACACTCCAGGGCACACCGGATATCTCGGGCGCCTCAACTTCCGTGGAGGCTTCAGAACGTTGGGGTTGCCTTTTATATATGTAGATAAAAGTTTGCAGATGTGAAAATGTTATCACCTCCTCCACTTTTACAAAGCCTTGCTAGCGCCGACACAGCCCATTCAAAGTGAATGAGCTGTGTCGGCATTGTTGCGCAGCTTTGTAAAAACAAAAATCGGGATATATGAATAATATCTCACTACCAATAAGTACATAAGTACATAAGTAGTGCCATACTGGGAAAGACCAAAGGTCCATCTAGCCCAGCATCCTGTCACCGACAGTGGCCAATCCAGGTCAAGGGCACCTGGCACGCTCCCCAAACGTAAAAACATTCCAGACAAGTTATACCTAAAAATGCGGAATTTTTCCAAGTCCATTTAATAGCGGTCTATGGACTTGTCCTTTAGGAATCTATCTAACCCCTTTTTAAACTCCGTCAAGCTAACCGCCCGTACCACGTTCTCCGGCAACGAATTCCAGAGTCTAATTACACGTTGGGTGAAGAAAAATTTTCTCTGATTCGTTTTAAATTTACCACACTGTAGCTTCAACTCATGCCCTCTAGTCCTAGTATTTTTGGATAGCGTGAACAGTCGCTTCACATCCACCCGATCCATTCCACTCATTATTTTATACACTTCTATCATATCTCCCCTCAGCCGTCTCTTCTCCAAGCTGAAAAGCCCTAGCCTTCTCAGCCTCTCTTCATAGGAAAGTCGTCCCATCCCCACTATCATTTTCGTCGCCCTTCGCTGTACCTTTTCCAATTCTACTATATCTTTTTTGAGATACGGAGACCAGTACTGAACACAATACTCCAGGTGCGGTCGCACCATGGAGCGATACAACGGCATTATAACATCCGCACACCTGGACTCCATACCCTTCCTAATAACACCCAACATTCTATTCGCTTTCCTAGCCGCAGCAGCACACTGAGCAGAAGGTTTCAGCGTATCATCGACGACGACACCCAGATCCCTTTCTTGATCCGTAACTCCTAACGCGGAACCTTGCAAGACGTAGCTATAATTCGGGTTCCTCTTACCCACATGCATCACTTTGCACTTGTCAACATTGAACTTCATCTGCCACTTGCACGCCCATTCTCCCAGTCTCGCAAGGTCCTCCTGTAATCGTTCACATTCCTCCTGCGACTTGACGACCCTGAATAATTTTGTGTCATCGGCGAATTTAATTACCTCACTAGTTATTCCCATCTCTAGGTCATTTATAAATACATTAAAAAGCAACGGACCCAGCACAGACCCCTGCGGGACCCCACTAACTACCCTCCTCCACTGAGAATATAGGCCACGCAATCCTACTCTCTGCTTCCTATCTTTCAACCAGTTCTTTAATCCATAATAATACCCTACCTCCGATTCCATGACTCTGCAATTTCTTCAGGAGTCTTTCGTGTGGCACTTTGTCAAACGCCTTCTGAAAATCCAGATATACAATATCAACCGGCTCCCCATTGTCCACATGTTTGCTTACCCCCTCAAAAAAATGCATTAGATTGGTGAGGCAAGACTTCCCTTCACTAAATCCGTGCTGACTTTGTCTCATCAGTCCATGCTTTTGTATATGCTCTGCAATTTTATTCTTAATAATAGCCTCCACCATCTTGCCCGGCACCGACGTCAGACTCACCGGTCTATAATTTCCCGGATCTCCTCTGGAACCCTTCTTAAAAATCGGAGTAACATTGGCTACCCTCCAGTCTTCCGGTACTACACTCGATTTTAGGGACAGATTGCATATTTTTAACAGTAGCTCCGCAAGTTCATTTTTTAGTTCTATTAATACTCTGGGATGAATACCATCAGGTCCCGGTGATTTACTACTCTTCAGCTTGCTGAACTGACCCATTACATCCTCCAAGGTTACAGAGAATTTGTTTAGTTTCTCCGACTCCCCCGCTTCAAATATTCTTTCCGGCACCGGTGTCCCCCCCCAAATCCTCCTCGGTGAAGACCGAAGCAAAGAATTCATTTAATTTCTCCGCTACGGCTTTGTCCTCCTTGATCGCCCAATGTATTAGAGGTGTCTATTTTAATAGGGTAAAAAAAAATCAGGTTACTTGGAAGTCTAAAATTAAAAAAAACATAGGAAAAGAAGCAAAAATGTAAATATGACTTTGTCATAACAACACTCTGTAAGCCACATTGAGCCTGCAAATAGGTGGGAAAATGTGGGGTACAAATGCAATAAATAATAATAAATAGCTAAACAAAGTAAGAAAGAATTAAGCAAAAGAATAACAAAAAAAGAAATGAAAAACTGAGATTTAAAATAATAAAAACATTTCCCCTGGCTTCTAAAAAAAACTGACTAGTGCCTAAGGGGCCATCTTACTAAAGCTTAGCACACGCTAACTGCCCACCCTAAGTCGATTTTATACCTATGGACTGGTTAGTGTTTAACACACACTAATTTGTTGGCAAACTCTGAGCTTTCATAAAATGGCCTCCAAGTTTTCTAAATATATTTCCACCCTTGATGATGATATTTACTAACAAGAAGGCGAAGCAATGTGGCTCAACCCAATTGATGCAATATCCAAAACAGACTGTGGTTCTATATCACCACAGAACATTTGTTTACTTTAAATTGAAAGATTACAAACCATTACATAAAGTTTAAGGACATCAAAGATACCCATTTGTATAAGAACAATACCACTCCTGTGCTCGTTTCATAAAAATAAAGAAGTAAAGTTCAGTCTTTAACAATAAAACAAAACAAAAAATTGTTTCATATCAGGCAGCAATTCATACCCCATCCAAAGCCTATAATCATAGGTTCCAGACCTACCAAATGAAATTTGCTTTTAATTTTTTAAACTATTAATTGAAAGTAGAGGTCGACTGAATTTCGGTTTTGGTTATGCCCAAAATCTTTTTGGTGGAAGCGGAAAATGTGTGCTTTCTTCTATTTGTCTCCCTCTCCGCTCTGAACAGGAGTTGCCTTTCCACCCTTCAGGTACCCCCCTTAGGCCTATTTTACAATCCCTGGCAGACTAGGGGTGTAGTCTGTGCAGGCGTGATCCCTGGTTGCTCCTGCCCATGCTGGCTCTTTTCTCAAGTTGACCTCTAGTGGCAATCTCACGAGACAGCTGCAAGAGGTCACGGCTACCATTTTGAAAGTAGAGCTGACATGGTCAAAAGTGACTGGGATTCACTCTTGCCCAGACTACACTTAAGGGAGTCTTGTGTGTGTGTGTGTGGAGGGGGGGGGGGAACACTTTGCATTCTTTTGTGTGTGTGTGTGTGTGTAATGTGATTGCAAGTAATGCAGTTGTGAACTTGTATAGTAGCTTATATGATAAACAAAATGCTACAAATGCTTTGATACAAAAGTTTTAGCAGGGATTAAAGTCTGTAAATTTGGGAAGATAAGATCCTTAGGAATTAGCCTCTCTGTGGAGCTATAACATAAGCTGTCACTCCAAATGTGGCACAAAGTCAGCCATTGAAAAAGCACTGTGGCTTTCGGTTTCAGTTTTCATTAGCTGAGATCCATGTGTCCAGAGTCTATTGCCTGGAGGTAAAATATATTCTGGCTTGGATACTATTTGGGTGATTTCTAAAGAATTTCCAGGTTCTGTTGGGTATGATGAAGATGCGGTGTGCTTTTTTTTTTTTTTTCTTTAAATTCTGGAATGTGCATCAGGCTGGTATAATGTCCACAGTGTAGAAAAATGTCTGAACTCCTCCTCCCTGTTTTAGTAAGAATCTATATCATGCTTATCTTTAATCAGTTATATAACTAAATACAAAACGGGAAACATCTCATTGCTATTTCTCTTGTGCAGTTTGAGTTAGGGTTACCATGTTTTGTCCCCCAAAAAGGAGGACATGCTTCGCCTCCTGTCACACCCTCGCTCCGCCCCCTGTCACATTTTCCCCTCCCCCCTGTCACATACCCTGTCGCCTCTCCCCTTACCTTACTACTTCCCTGGTGGTCTAGTGACTTATTTGGAGCAGGAAAGAGCCCCCTCTTTCCTGCCCGGAGCACTGCCCTGCATGCATCCTTCTTGTTGCTGATCCTCAGGGCCGATTCAAAATGGCCGCCGAGAGTTGAAGTCTCGCGAGGTCACGTCAACTCTCAGCGGCCATTTTGAATTGCTGCTGCTGCTGTTTCTATCTCAGTTAGCTTGTCATCTGGAAATTTGAAGACTAGGCATCCAAATGGCAGATGAAATTTAATGTGGACAAATGCAACGTGATTTTCATTGAGAAGAATAATCCAAATCATAGTTACCTGATGATGCTAGGGTCTACCTTAGGAGTCCAAGAAAAAGTTCTAGGTGTCAACGCAGACAATATTCTGAAATTGGCGTCCCAGTGTGCAGCGGCAGCTAAAAAAAGCAAACAGGATGCTAGGAATTATCAGGAAAGGGAAGGTAAATAAGACCAAGAATATTATAATGCCTCTATTGCTCCATTCAATTCTGGTCGTCATATCTCAAAAATAGATAGAGCGGAATTAGAAAAGGTTAAAAAAAAGAGCGACCAAAATGATAAAGGGGATGGAACTCCTCATATGAGGAAAGGCTAAAATTTAGGGCCCTTCAGCTTGGAAAAGAGACCAATGAGCGCGGATATGATTGAGGTCTACAAAATCCTGAACGGTGTAGAAAGGGTAAAAGTGAATCAATTTTTCAGTCTTTCAAAAGTACAAAGATGAGGGGACGCTCAATGAAATTACATGGAAATACTTTTAAAACAAATAGGAAATATTTTTTCACTCAACGAATAGTTCAGCTCTAGAACTCGTTGCTGGAGGATATGGTAACAGCAGTTAGCATATCTGGGTTAAAAAAAAAAAGGTTTGGACAAGTTTCTAGAGGAAAAGTCCAAACTCTGCTATTGAGATAGACTTGGGGGAAGCCACTGCTTGCCCTGGGATTGGTAACATGGAATGTTGCTACTGTTTGGGTTTCTGGCAGGTGATTATGGCCTGGATTGGCCACTGTTGGAGGCAGGGTACTGGGCTAGGTGGACCATTGGTTTGACCCAGTATGGCTATTCTTATGTTATGTTCTTTTTTTTTTTTAAGCCCTGTTAAACTGTTTTTACCACATTCTCTGACAACAAATTCCAGGGCTTATTTACATGTTGAGTGAAGAAATATTTTCTCTGGTTTGTTTTAAATTTATTACTTAATAGCGTCATTGTGTGCGTTCTAGTATTTTTGGAAAGAGTAAACAAGCAATTTGCGACTACCCGTTCCACTCCACTCAGTATTTTATAGACCTCTATCATATCTCCCCTCAGCCATCTCTTCTCCAAGTTGAAGAGCCCTAGCCACTTTAGCCTTTCCTTGTAGAGAAGTTGTCCCGTCTCCTTTATCATTTTCGTTTCCCATCTCTGTACCTTTTCTAATTCTGCTATATCTTTTTTTTGAGATGCGCAAGCAGAACCGTACACACTTATCTGAGCTGTGGTTGCACCATGGAGCGATACAAAGGCATTATATCTTTCTCATTTTTTTCCATTCTTTTCCTAATAATTCCTAACATTCTATTCGATCAATGACTGTCATTGAACGAATCTTGGATGATGAAGCATGCATTGTAATTAAGTAAAGACAAAGTTAACCCTCCTGTTTACTAAGCCATGCTAGCGGCTGCCACAAAGCAGTGCCGACACAGCCCATTCAATGTGAATGGGCTGTGTTGGCATTAGTGCATAGCAGCTACTAGCGCAACTTAGTAAACAGAGGGGTAAATTTGTATCCTCCGAGGACAAGCAGACTCCTATATTCTCACAAGTGGGTGACGCCGATCTGCGTCGCCCAGTCCAGCATTTTGCCAAAGTAAAAAATAGAGCTTTGTGGAGCGTGAGCACCTTCCTGCCCGTCGTGTGAACGTGGTCTCCTCAGTTTTCTTTTTGCCGTGAGAGGAAAAGGTGCGCTTTTTTCAGTCGTCTCCTCACTCACCCGGTTCAAAGAGCTTTTTAGTGCCTTTCATTTATTTTTTTCCTCAATTTTCTTGTGTTTCCTTTATTTTCTCCTTTTAAACACGTCCTTTATTTTTCTTAGCTTGCTTTGCTCGGGTTTAAATTTACTTCTTATTTCAACGTCATCGGGACGTTATTAGGCCCTGACTCCGGTCGGGTTTTTACCTCCATGCCTTGCCCCTTTTTAGGCACCATCAAGTCCTTTAATTTAGCTGACGAGGCTTTCCTGTCCGTGTCCACGAAGACTCCCAGTGGCTTCAAGCACTGTACCCAGTGCAACCGCAACTGCATTTCATTTTGATCCCAATAAACTTGAGACCATTGTTATTAAATATACACTTTCCAGTTGAGTAGCAGACTGCATCTCCTTCATTTACGCACAAGCAGACTTGACCTTGGTGGGTCATGTGAAGGCTTGCAGTGTCGGAGCCACAGCAGTGTTAGCTAGGTATGTGGGCACTTTCACTGAATGTTTGAAGTGCCTGCATAAGTTTTGATTCTTCCTCTGGACTTCCCTCGCAATGCCTGGATTGTGCTGAGGCAGTCAGAACCGATATTCAGTTGCACTGCCCATTTAAGTGCATCTGAACATAGGTGGCTGGCCAACTTAATGTAGTTTAAGTGGGCATGCTGAATATTGACTCCTAAGCTTTTTCACAGCAGAGAAGGTCCTCTATGATGTTGTGAGGTAGGAACTTGCATGGAAGCACAATAATACCTTCGATTCCCACTTCAGGCACAGGCAGCTCCTTGTGACTCTGGGCAAGTCACTTAACCCTCCATTGCCCCATGTAAGCCGCATTGAGCCTGTCATGAGTGGTAAAGTGCGGGGTACAAATGTAACAAAAAAAAAAAAAGACTTCCAGAAAGTTTTTCTAAACTGTAGAGGCTTATCAATGCATGCTCTGTCAAATGATATCACCCAATTCTCTGTGGTTATATTTGACTACTTGATGTCCATTACTATATTGGAAGAAGTCCATATATTTCTGAAATTTGTTTATCCCACATCTTCATCTTGGGGTAATATTGTACAGGATAATTAATCTGATCACACTATTTCTGTTTTAAGGAATTTATATTTGACCATAAATGTATTATGTGACCAGCTCAAAGTTGCTCACTGTTGGGTAGGAAAAATGAACTGGTATCTCCAGGTTCACAGCTTTGCTTTAATCTGTGTTGTTTTGCAGAATTATTATACCAATATTCTAACATTGATTTTTAATCTCTGTTTCAGAAAAAGCTAATTGCAGAAGCTTTTGTTGGATTTTGACTGGATGTATTGTGCCTTCAGATGCAATATGTAGCCGATGGGTTTCATACCACTCATGTTATTCCTTCCACCCCATGTACTGGAGCTTTACAATATACATTGTAAACACCACAAATTGTTTTTTTGTTGGTAAGAATAAAGGAGTTCATGAAGTCGTTTCAGAGCCAGAAGTCACCATGAGTAGTAATGTAGGAAAAGAGAAGGACTCTAAGGAAAAGGAACTGAAAGTCCCATCTGTGAAAGAGAGAGAAAAGGAGGTAAAAGCTTCTGGAGGATTTGGGAAAGACAGCAAAGAAAAAGAGCCTAAGACCAAAGGGAAAGATGCCAAAGAAGGAAAGAAAGACTCGAGCGGTGCACAGCCAGGGGTGGCTTTTTCCGTGGATAACACAATTAAACGTCCTAATCCAGCACCAGGAGCACGCAAAAAATCTAGCAATGCCGAGGTGGTCAAAGAGCTAAACAAATGTCGAGAAGAGAATTCAATGCGTCTGGATTTGTCCAAGAGGTCTATACACATACTTCCAGCATCTGTCAAAGAACTGACCCAGTTAACTGAACTCTATTTGTACAGTAACAAGCTTCAGTCCCTACCGGCAGAGGTGGGATGTCTGGTGAACCTGATGACATTGGCTCTAAGTGAGAATTCGCTTACCAGTTTACCGGACTCTCTGGACAGTTTGAAGAAACTGCGGATGCTTGACCTACGGCATAACAAACTTCGAGAAATTCCTTCTGTGGTGTACAGGCTAAGTTCTCTCACCACCCTCTATCTACGTTTTAATCGCATAACTGCTGTTGAGAAGGACATCAAAAACTTGTCGATGCTCACCATGCTTAGCATTCGGGAAAATAAAATCAAGCAACTACCTTCTGAAGTTGGTAAGATAAATTAATTATTTATTCCATCCCCTTCACCCTTTCTGTCCAAGAAGAAATGTGGTTCTTAGGTCCTGATTGGTAATCGCAGTAGAAGGTAACTTCTGGTTTCCTCTTTGAACACTCCCTCTTTTCATCATTCAGTTTTTTACGGAGTGACATGTAAAGTCAAGGTGCTTATAATGTCTGATTTTTATTTCTGGTTTTATGATCACATTTTACTGAATCAATCAAATGATTGGCTGGCTTACACCTTCTGGTTAATGTTATATTGCATTTATAGATTGCTGTCCTTGGACTACCATTTAACCTGTAGCAATTCACAACAAACATGATGTAGGGGAGAGAATAGAATTTCCCTGTAGTCAGGTTATTTTTTAAATTAACAATACTAGCTTCAACTATAAACAGAATTATCATTGATTCCCCTTCTCAGTCTGTTGCATGTTTTGTTTGTGTTTTATTCCAAGGTGCCGATTTTTAAGGTTCTTTGAATGTATCTTCTGCTTTGCGATTTCCATCATTGTGAATGCTAATCAGGTGCTGCTGGGCTAGTTCTTTACAGGATCTTATTCAGATGTGCAAGATATAAATGTAGTATGGCTATTTGAAGAGTGAGAATTACCGAGAGAAGAACATTTTAGCGACTGGCTAATAATGGGATTTAGATAAACATTTAGGAACTTTTAGGAGCAATTGGAGTATAAATAAGTTGGCATATAGACCTGAAATGATATAGGCATGTTTATGAACTGAAGATAGGGCCTCAGCCCTAAGTAGCTAAGGAGACCATCTTCAGCAGTGGGTATATAACCAGCTGCTTTGTTAGTACTGGAATCCCTCTCCCTTTAGACTATTTTTTTGTATCAGTAGATGTTTATTAAATGTTTACATAAAAAAAGAACTTCAAGAAGAGCAGTTACACAAGAAAAAAAAATGATCCCTCCCTCCCCCAACAACCCCTAAAACTCCACAGCACAAATTAGCACCACATTTCATTTATTGACATTTATATCCAACATTATCCCAAGTAAGTTTGAGTTCAGTGTGGCTTACTTACATTCATTAAAATAACAATATAACAATTATTTTATTATTTGTTACATTTGTATCCCACATTTTCCCACCTATTTGCAGGCTCAGTGTGGCTTACATAGTACCGTAACGGCGTTTGCCAGTTCCGGTATGAACAAATACAAGGTGATATTGTGGTAGAGTAGGTTCATGTATGGTAGATTCATTGGGGGAACTTAGAGAGAACAGGGGGGTTAGGGTATGTCCATTACAGTCTTTAGTTTTGTTGTGTTGTAGGTACCCAGGTTTTTATGTTGGGTTGGTGGGGTATGCCTTTCGGAACAGGTTTGTTTTTAGTTCTTTTCGGAAATTTAGGTGGTCGAGCGTAGTTTTTATTACTTTTGGCAGTGCGTTCCATAGCTGTGCACTTAAATAGGAAAAGCTGGAAGCAAAAGTTGATTTGTATTTGAGTCCTTTGCTGCTTGGGTTGGAGATTTAGGTATGATCGTGCTGATCTTGTGATGTTTCTGGTTGGCAGGTCTATGAGGTCTATCATGTATCCCTGGGACTTTGTCGTAAATAATTTTATGAACTATTGTGCAGATTTTGAAAGTAATACGTTCTTTGATTGGGAGCCAGTGCAGTTTTTCTCGGAGGGGTTTGGCGCTTTCAAACCGTGTTTTTCCAAATATAAGCCTGGCTGCTGTATTTTGGGCGGCCTGAAGTTTCTTTATGATTTGTTCTTTGCATCCCGCATAAATTCCATTGTAGTAGTCGGCGTGGCTTAGTACCACTGATTGTATCAGGTTACAAAATATTTCCCTCGGGAAGAATGGTTTCACGCGTTTGAGTTTCCACATTGAGTAAAACATTTTCTTTATGGTGGATTTCACTTGGTTCTCTAGTGTGAGGTACCGGTCGATTGTTACTCCAAGAATTTTCAGGCTTTCTGAGATAGGAAGGGTGTAACCTGGGGTGTTAATGTTTGTGGGTTTGTATGTATTGTATTGGGATGAGATGGTGAGACAGTGTGTTTTTTCTGTGTTGAGCTTTAGTTGGAATGCATTTGCCCATTAATCCATGATGTTTAAGCTGAGCTTGATTTCGTTGGTTATTTCTGGCAGATCGTGTTTGTAGGGGATGTATATTGTAACGTCAGCGTAGATGAATGGGTTAAGGCCTTGGACGGATAAGGCCTTGGCTAGTGGGGTCATCATGAGGTTGAAAAGGATAAGCGACAATGGTGATCCCTGAGGTACTCCGAAGTCTGGTTTCCAAGGTGATGATAAGTTAGTACTTGATTTCACTTGGTATGTTCTGGTGGTTAGGAAACCCTTGATCCATTTGAGAGTGTTTCCACCGATTCCGAAGTAATCTAGGAGTCTTAGTAGTATGTTATGATTGATCATGTCGAACACACTGGACATGTCAAATTGGAGGAAAAGTATGCTTTTACCTTGCTATTTCCTGCTTGAATTTGGTTAGGAGAATAAGTAGTACTGTTTCGGTACTGTGTAGGGGGCGAAATCCTGATTGTGAATCGTGTAGTATTGTGAATTTATTTATGTAGTCGTCAAATTGTTTGATTACCAAGCCTTCCATTAGTTTGACTGCCAATGGGATAGATGCTACTGGGCGGTAGTTGGTGATGTCATTTGTTTTCTTCTTGGTGTCTTTCGGTATTGGGGTGAGTAGGATTGTGCCTTTTTCTTTAAGGAAGATACCTTGTTGAAGCATGAAGTTTAAATGGGATGTGAGGTCTGTCATGAAGCGGTGGGGAGCGGATTTTATTAGGTAGCTGGGGCAGGTGTCCAATTGACAGTGGCTGTTGGAGTACCTTTTGATCGCCTGGGTAACTGTATCGGTGGTGAGGAGAATGAAATTTGACCAAATTCGGTCCGCTGGGTATTCACCAGGGGTTGGGTCTAGACCATTGATGAAGTTTTCAATGTCTGTGTTGTCCTGAGGTATATAGTTTTGCATAGGTTTGCAATTTTTTCGTTGAAGTATTTAGCAAGGTTGTCTGTAGATGGGATGTCAGTGTTGGTTGTTAGTGGCCAAGTAAAAGAAAGCAGAGGAACGAGTGGACTCATAGTGGGCCAATTTGCCCATTTCAGAAGAACTGTAATATCTGCCTCACTCATACTGGAAGAAAGAGAATGCCCCTTTTTCATCCCATTTCCCACCCTTTTCAACAAATCTCCTGCCTCACCAACAAATAGTGTTTAAAATTTGGCTGAGAATCCATCTTACCCAGGAGCCTTCCTTCTTTGAAGAGTTTTCACCACCCACTCAATTTCTGAAAGAGATATAGGTTGATCTAAAGCATCCCACTCTTCTGATGACAGGCAGGGCAATGTGATTCAGTCCAAAGAAACATGCTCTAATTCTCTTGACTCTTCTCTACAATAGAACGTTTTGTAGAAATGTAAAAATTTATCTCTAATTTCCCCATCCATGTAATATAAAATATTAGCATCCCCTTTAATGTTTTTGTATGGTTTGAGCTACTCTCTTCTCCTGAAGATGCCTAGCTAACATAGTGCCAGACTTATTTCCGAATTCAAAGAATCAATGCTTAAGCATTTTACACCAGAAGTCAACTTGTTTAATCTGCAAGTGGCCCATCTCATGCCTGACTTGAATAAGATCCCGAAGAAGAGCAGGCGTGGAGTGCACCTTATGTTGGCGTTCCAAAAAGACCAACCGTTCCATCAATCATAGAGCTAATTTTTTCTGACACCCCCCCCCCCACACGCACACTTAATTGACTTCTGACTATAGCTTTTAGTGCATTCTGCAACATTGCATCTGAATAACCTCTTTAATATCATCACAAACTTGATGGTCGTCCAACAAATTTTCATTAAGCCTCCAAAACCTCTCCCCTAATTCATCCCACGTTGGATCATGATCTGAAATCTGAATAATGCCAATCTGAAGCATCTTGCACCTGGCCCCGCAAGCTTCATTGACACCAAATAAGATCCAGTCTAGTATGTGTCTCAAGGGTGGGAATAAAATGTATAATTTCTCTGGGAGGGGTGATAGAAAACATCCAAAAGTTCTAAACTTTTAATCAAAATCATCAGAGATTTTCTGAGTGACCTGATATAACCTGCTCCTCTCTTGAAATGGTCCAAAATTGGATCAGAAACAATATTAAAATCCCCCCCCCCCCCCCCCCCCAAAATAGATGCTCCTCAGACAAATTGCAGTAAGGGGTGTATAAGGCTATGAAAAAAACACACCCTGCTGTGTATTAGGAGCATTTGGTATTAGGAGTATAAATATTTATAAATCATGACTTCTTTCCCAAATAAAAGGCCCCTCACTGCAAAACACCTCCCCGAAGGATCTTTATAAATCACACTTAACACAAAGTGATACCAAGAATAGACGAGAATAACCACCCCTCCAGACTGCTCCCCTCCCACTTGCCTATGTGTTGTGGTTACAGCATAATGTCTATGATGCAAAAGATGTTGGTCCTGAGCATGCAAGTGCGTCTCTTGTAGTAAAACAATATCCCACCTCAGTTTTTTAAGCTTCAAAATCAGTACTCCTTTTACCTGGATCATTCAGCCTCTTAACATTCCCAGTACTCACCTGTATGGCCATCCTACTAGTTATCCTACCCCATACCTCCACCCCTGCCTATTAACTGACACGCTAGAGCCTCCTGCCCAGCCAGCCCACTCTATGGGCCAGCCACCCACCACCAAGGGTCAGGTGCAAACTAGTCACCTCCTACTAATCCCCCTTCTCACACAAAGACGAACAAAGATTCCTTGGCATCTGCAGCAGATGAATCCAGAGACTTGTGAGTTATGATCATCTACTAGCAGGTGGAGATAGAGAGCACTGAACTTAACTCTGTCTTACAAGACAGAGTTCCTTGGTCAGTATATCTCTATCTCCAGCAAGTGGTGCACCGACTCTGACAAGCTCCTCGTATCATCTACCACAGCTCCTTTTCTGGGTTTCTTGGTCTAGTTGAGCTTGGGGGTGTCTTGGTTGAGCAGTGCCAACTGTAGGGAGGTATACTTGTTGGTGTCAGGTCCCTCCCTCACCCTTGTTCCCCTATCCAGCCACTGTGTTATTCTCCTTCCTCACAGGTTTAAAAGAAAATTCATCCAAAAAAGGTAAAGGGAAATTGATATACCGCCTTTCTGAGGTTTTTGCAACTACATTCAAAGCGGTTTACATATATTCAGGTACTTATTTTGTACCAGGGGCAATGGAGGGTTAAGTGACTTGCCCAGAGTCACAAGGAGCTGCAGTGGGAATTGAACTCGGTTCCCCAGGATCAAAGTCCACTGCACTAACCACTAGGCTACTCCTCCACTCCAGAGGCACTAAGTGCAGATTTTCTGCTCAGTGGCATCATTTTGTGGTGATCCTTACGGTACTCCTCAGTCTGGTTTCCATGGTGACGATATGTTTGTTTTTTTATTTCACTTGATATGTTCTTGTGGTTAGAAAACTGAGACGTTTCTTCCTGTTCACTTATCGCTGTTGATTTTAGGCCCTACATAGTCCTGCCCAAAACATGGCCCCCTTTGTTGTTTGGACGTGTTACAGTGTTGGACGTCTCTTTTCAGTGTTTGCAAAATTGGGATTTGAATGTTTCAAGTACATGGATAGCCATTTGAGTATTCTGAGACATATGCTTTGAAAATAAGCGTCTATGTCATATAGAAATGTGAAAGAGAAAAATGTAGGCAGATAAAGACTGTTTTTATCACCACCATTTCCACCGGGAGGCCGTTTCATGAATTCACCACCCTTTCCATGAAGAAGTATTTCCTCAGGTTACTTCTGAGTCTGTCCCTTTTCACCTTCATTTCAATTGAAAGAGTCTCGCCTCCTGTGCATTTATGTTGCATAGGTATTTAAATGTCTCTATCATATCTCCCCTCTCCCACCTTTCTCCCAAAGAATTTATTTTTATTTATTTATTTATTTTTAGTTATATTTGTACCCCGCGCTTTCCCACTCATGGCAGGCTCAATGCGGCTTACATATACAGGTACTTATTTGTACCTGGGGCAATGGAGGGTTAAGTGACTTGCCCAGAGTCACAAGGAGCTGTGCCTGAAGTGGGAATCGAACTCAGTTCCCCAAGACCAGAGTCCACCACCCTAACCACTAGGCCACTCCTCCACTCAATACATATTGAGGTCTTTAAGTCTGTCCCCATACGCTTTGTGATGAAGACCACTCATTTAGTAGCCTCCCTCTGGACCCAACTCTATCCTGTTTATATCTTTTTAAAGGTGCGGTCTCCAGAATTGTACACTATATTCTAAATGAGGTCTCACCAGGGTCTTATGCAGGGGCATTATCACCTCCTTTTTACTACTGGCCATTCCTTTCCCTATGCACCCAAGAATCCTTTTATCTTTCACTGTTGCCTTTTCTCCCTGTTTGGCCACCTTAAGATCATCACATACGATCACACCCAAGTCTCGCTCGTCTTTCATGCACAAAAGTTCTTTGCCCCTAAACTGTACCATCCCCTTACTTTCAGGCTGTCATTTCTGTGCTCATTTTACATCATATGAATATCCTTCATAGATCGATCTATCTTTTTTTTTTTAAATAAACATAATGCTGAAGGCTGTAAGCCTAAAAATTGTTATCAAAATGCAAAGTAAAAATAATAGGGTGGTGGACTTTGGTCCTGGGGAACTGAGGAACTGAGTTCGATTCCCGGCACAGGCAGCTCCTTGTGACTCTGGGCAAGTCACTTAACCCTCCATTGCCTGCCGCATTGAGCCTGCCATGAGTGGGAAAGCACGGGGTACAAATGTAACAAAAATAAAATAAAAATAAATAACCACCATGTTATAAAAATAATAAATATAATGTCACCCACCAGTACAAAAAAATATTTTAATAAAAAATATCTGAATATCTAATAAATATGTGGTTGGTGGATCAGGAATCATTGAAACATTGAACTTATTTGCAGCAGACACTGTTCATGGTTCTACAGAGCTCTGTTTTAGCATTTCCTTCCTCAGGAACCGCTGTCTATAAGATTACCAGATTCCAAACTCATATCAATGTCATACAGCCTCTGAATAAGATGGCTGTTTCTTATTTACATACTCCAGTAAAGATTCTCTAGGGTACGCAATGCCCATTTCTAGCCCATTTCACTAGGGAAATTGTATATCGCTTAGCATAAAATTTATCTTTCAGCTTGTCAGAAGAAGTAACCTAATCTGTAGTGGAATCACATATACATCTATAGCGCAAAAATTGAGCAAAAGGAAGACCGTTCTTAGAATGGCCCAGACGTATACTAGAATAGTGCAAAAATGTGTTGTGATTGGTGGGCTTTGAATAAATAGTAGTAGCTGTACCTGAACATCCAAAAAGGTAAGTTGAGTAGCAGGGGTAAGTACAATCAAAGTTAATTATTGCATGTCAAATATTTAAATATTCAAAAAAACTGCAAAAACTCACACTCAACATAGCTGCAAACAAGAAAAATATCAATTTATCTATTAGCATTGTACCTGATCAAAAAATGAAGAAGGATAAACCCATTTCTCTTCAAAGTATTCAATGAAGAGATTGGCAATAGATGGGGCAAATGTTGTCCTTACATCAATGCCAGAGATCTGCTGAAAAAATACCTTCAAACAAAGAATAAATATATAGCAATCAGAGTCAAATTGATCAAAAAGTATGTCAGTACTAGATGTGAGTGAGGAGTGTGTATCAGTACTTCTGCCAAAACCACCAATGCTTCTTCCTGGGGGATAACTGTATACAAAATCTTACATTCCAAGAAACCAGCAAAATTGTTTATCTAAAGGGTCCTTTTACTAAAGCTTAGCGCATGATAGTGAAATTATCATGTTCTAAATGCTATACATTTTATTTTATACCTATGGGCAGTGTGGCATTTAGCACACACTAATGCCCTGTTAGCACATGCTAAGCTTTAGTTAAAGGGCCCCAAAGTTCCTCAGTGCCTGAAGAAATCTTTAAAAATGTGTCTTGTCTTTGATCTAGGAACCAATTGTTTATCACCAATGGCTGAAGGAATTGATCCACATATTGACATACTCTTTCTACAATGAATCTTATTCTGAGTCTATTGGCTATCCTGGCGGATTCTCCAAACTTTTATGCAGTTTAGGCAAAATGTAAAAATTGGAACCTTATAAAATTGGTAGTTCAAAAACTTGTCTGTCCTCAGATGTATTAAGGGCTATTTTCTTGGCAATCTCTTCTGAAGGGTCTTCATCCAGTAATAAATACACCTGCATGTCAGATTACTGGTGGCACACCTCTCTTTATTCAAGAACACAATTGTGGCACCCTTATCAGGCTGAAGAAGAATCAAAATCGAGCAGTCTCTCTTTAATGATTGAAGCTTTAATTCCTTGTCATCAAGCAGATGAAGCCATTACGTATGGGTTGTGTCCATCAACCAGCAGGGGGAGATAGAGAGCACTCAGTTTTTCACAGTGCCTCATGGCCAACTAGCTCCACTTCCTCTTCAGTATTCTCTATCTCCCCAAGCAGGGTGGCTGCAGCTTCTTCGAGATCCATCAAAAATCTGCCTGGGGGTGGCTCCTGGCTTGCCAGTTGTTAGCCGGGGTGTTAGAGGCTATAGCAGCTTCACTTTGAAGGCACATAGGTCAGCCCTTTCCCTGCCTTACCCATGCCCCCGTGAATGTGGACATATTAGCTTGCTTTTCCCTGTCCTTTCCCACTCAGTGGAATAGGCACATTGGTTCGCCTTTCCCTGCCTTTCCCACTTATCAGAGCCTCCGGAGTGCTTTTATTTACCTCTTTTGCCTCTGCTTTCCTCACAGCGTTAAAATAAATAAATAAATAATTAAAGTCGCGTCACGCTTTAGCGCAGCGATCTTGGAAAAGAGGTTTTTTTCTTGAGATTCTTCTGCAGGACCGGAGCTGTGATACTCGGTCTAGTGAGGTAAGGATGCCCCGGTGAGAGAAGTGTTTGTGGAGTCCCAATGCAGTTCTGCTGCCAAACGGGCAGCGGTAGAGGAGACTTTGCACAGTCTGTGCCAGATAGGGACTGTGACCCTGGTGCCTCCCGCCGAACAAGGTCTAGGCCGCTACTCCATTTACTTTGTGTTGCCTCAAAAAGGCGGGTCTTTTTGCCCGATCCTGGACTTAAAAGAGTTAAACAAGTCCTTAAGAGTGCGGCATTTTCACATGGAAACCCTGCGCTCCATCATTGCGGCGGTACAGCCAGGAGAGTTTCTCACGTCTCTGGACCTGAAAGAAGCTTACTTGCACATACCAATTTGGCCCCCGCACCAGAAGTTTCTGCGGTTTGCGGTGTTGGGAAAACATTTCCAGTTTCGGGCCTTGCCTTTTGGCCTCGCCACAGCTCCCCGAACCTTCTCCAAGGTAATGGTGGTAGTAGCTGCCTTTCTCAGGCGCGAGGGTATCCGGGTTCACCCGTACCTAGACGACTGGCTCATCAGAGCAGATTCAGAAAAAGAGAGTCATCTAGCTACAGCCAGAGTGGTTTCAGTCCTTCAATCTCTGGGCTGGGTCGTCAATATGGCCAAAAGTTACCTGACCCCCTCGCAATCTCTAGAATATTTGGGGGCCAGGTTCGACACAGCCTCGGGCTATGTGTTTCTTCCCGAGCAAATCAGGTCCGTCTGCCCCTTAGGATGCCCCGCCCGCGAGCTTGGGACATTGTCCAGCTGTTGGGATCGATGACGGCCACCTTGGAAGTGGTGCCATGGGCAAGAGCGCACCTGAGTCCTCTACAGTATTCTCTACTTCAACGATGGTCTCCAGTATGTGAGGATTATCAGTGCAGACTTTCTTGGCTCCCTGCGGCCCGCCTCAGTATGGAGTGGTGGCTCTCGGACAGCATGTTGCGGCGGGGAATGGTGCTGGCGCTCCCCGATTGGTGCCTAATGGTGACAGATGCCAGCCTGAAGGGCTGGGGCGCACATTGCCAGGGGAAGCTTGCCCAGGGTCTGTGGACGGCCGACGAGTCGGAGTGGTCTATCAACCGCCTGGAGTTGAAAGCGGTGTTTCTGGCTCTTCTGGCCTTTCAAGTGACCCTGGAAGGATTGGCTGTCCGAGTGATGTTGGACAACACGAAAGCAGTGGCCTATATAAATCGACAAGGCGGCACTCAGTGCAGAACTCTAGCCGCGTAGGCCGAGCAAATTTGCCACTGGGCCGAGCTGCATCTACAGTCCCTGTCAGCAGCTCACATTGCAGGTCAGAGCAACATGCAAGCCGACTATCTCAGCAGGCATCAGATCGATCCAGCGGAGTGGGAACTAGCAGACGATGTATTCCTGCAGATATGTACCAAATGGGGCAAGCCAGTGATGGATCTTATGGCGACCAGTTTCAATGCCAAAGTCCCGTGATTCTTCAGCAGACGGGAGGGATCCTTGCTCTGCCGGGTTGGATGCCTTGGCTCAACCCTGGCCCCTGGGCTTGCTGTATGTCTTCCCTCCGTGGCCATTGATAGGGCGAGTGCTCCTGCGGATTCGGCTGCATCCAGGGGAAGTGGTGCTCATCGCCCCGGATTGGCCCAGGAGACCTTGGTATGCGGACCTCCGACAGATGTTGTTGGAGGCTCCCTTTCCGTTACCTCTGGTTCCGCACCTGTTGTCACAGGGGCCGGTAACCATGGAGGACGCCTGCTGCTTTGGTCTTACGGCATGGCTCTTGAGAGGGCGCAATTGAGAGACAAGGGCTATTCCAACAAGGTCATCTCCACTCTCCTTCAGGCCCGCAAGTGTTCCACTTCCGTTGCCTATGCTCGGATTTGGCGCCAGTTTGAGGCATGGTGTGCTGCTAAAGTGATTACACCCATTCGGGCTTCTGTCTCGCCGATTCTTGACTTTTTACTACTACTACTACTACTTAACATTTCTAGAGCGCTACTAGGGTTACGTAGCGCTGTACAGATTAACAAAGAAGGACAGTCCCTGCTCGAAGGAGCTTACAATCTAAAGGATGAAATGTCAAGTTGGGGCAGTCAAGATTTCCTGAATAGAGGTGTAGTGGTTAGGTGCCGAAGGCAACATTGAAGAGGTGGGCTTTGAGCAAGGCTTTGAAGATGGGCAGGGAGGGGGCCTGGCGTATGGGCTCAAGGAGTTTATTCCAAGCATGGGGTGAGGCGAGGCAGAAAGGGCGGAGCCTGGAGTTGGCGGTGGTGGAGAAGGGTACTGAGAGGAGGGATTTGTCTTGAGAGTGAAGGTTACGGGTAGGAACATAAGGGGAGATGAGGGTAGAGAGGTAAGGAGGGGCTGCAGATCGAGTGCATTTGTAGGTTAGTAGGAGAAGCTTGAACTGTATGCGGTACCTGATCGGAAGCCAGGATGGTTTACAAAAAGGCTTGGCTTATAATTCCCTGCATATTCAAGTTGCAGCCTTAGCATGTTTCGGGGAAAGGTGGCTGGCCTATCCCTGTCTGCTTATCCGGACGTGGCACGGTTTCTTAGTTGGGTGCTTCGGCTCCGTCCTCCCGTGCGGGTTCCATGTCTGGCCTGGAGCCTGCGGTTAGTTTTAAAGGACCTTCAATGTTCGCCCTTTTAGCCGCTTAGGCGAGCTTCGGAGAAGGATATGACCCTAAAGGCGGTCTTTTTGGTGGCCATTACTTTGGCGAGACGGGTGTCTGAGCTTCAGGCGCTGTCCTGTCGAGACCAATTTCTGCATTTGCACCTTCTAGATGTGCGAAGGGCTCTGTTGCAGTATCTGCGCATGTCAAATGCTTTCAGGACCTCTGATCACCTTTTTTTGTTGTTGTCAGGTCCTCGCAGAGGGTCTCCAGCGTCTAAAGCTACTCTGGCTTGTTGGCTCAAGAAGCTATTTTTGTCAGCATATCTGCTGTCTGGCCGGCCTCCGCCTGAAGCCTTTAAGGCACGTTCCACAAGAGCGATTTCCTCTTCTTGGGCTGGAACTGGAGCACTCTCTCTTCAAGACATATGTAGTGCAGCGACATGGGCTTCTAAGCTCTCATTTGCCCGACATTACAGGCTGGATGTGGCTGCCAGGAGGGATGTGCATTTTGGAGCACAAGTGCTGGCACGTGGTGTGGCCTGTTCCCACCCTATCTAGGGATTGCTTTGATACATCCCATTCGTAATGGATTCATCTGCTTGATGACAAGGAAGGGAAAATTTGGTTCTTACCTTGGTAATTTTCTTTCCTTTAGTCATAGCAGATGAATCCATGAGCCCGCCCTGATTGATTGATTGATTGATTGATGCTGTTTTGGGTTCAGTTTTTCCTGTAGATATGTTCCCTCATTGGGAGAAGTTGGAAAACAGTCTTCAGGATTTCTGTTCTGTTACAGGAGGTTGAGTTTGTACCTCCTTTGAATTACTGCTCCTGTTCTGGGGCGTTTGTTCGCTGTGAGGAAAGTTCATGTTATTCTACTTTGCGGTGTAACACTGCTTTGGAAGCGTCAATTACTGAGAGGCAGATGGAGCTAGCTGGCCAAGAGGCACTATGGTTTTTCAGTGCACTCTATCTCCCCCTGCTGGTAGGTGAACACAACCCATTCGTAATGGATTCATCTGCTATGACTAAAGGAAAGAAAATTGCCAAGGTAAGAGCCTAATTTTCCCACTTGGGGACTTGTGGTGCTTGAGTGAGGAATGAATAGAGGCATATGTGCAGCTCACATACCAAATGTTGATGAAAGATCCTAAAGCATTGATTCCAAAAGCTTGTCCTGGCAATCGTACAGCCAGTTGGGTTTTTAGGATAGTCACTATGAATAGGCATAATCTATGTTTACAAGTACTGGTCTACAATGTATGCGAACATATCCCATGCTGGTTTTCTGTGGATATCCTGAAAATCTGATTAGCTGTGGGATCACAAGACAGTTTTGGAACCCAGTGGTTTAAAGTGTAGTTTATCTGTCTGTCACGCATGAACTTTACCACAACCTCACTCTATATTTGTTCATACCGATATTGGTGATCGCCTCTACGGTACTATGTAAGCCACATTGAGCCTGCAAATAGGTGGGAAAATGTGGGATACAAGTGTAACAAATAAATAAATTATGATCACCTTATCTGCCCATCACCTCCTCTTCTTGGTAATCGTGAGCGATGTCTCTTAAACTGCGGGACATATTCAGTGCACGACCACTAGTGCTATTGTATTTCACTGCTGTATTTTGTTTAGAATCTGTACCTCAGCTCTCTACATTTCATCTGTATCACATAGTATATGCAGATGGCGTCATTTTGTAAAACTTGTTTTACTACTACTACTACTACTTATCATTTCTAGAGCGCTACTAGGGTTACACAGCGCTGTACAGTTTAACAAAGAAGGACAGTCCCTGCTCAAAGGAGCTTACAATCTAAAGGACGAAATGTCAAGTTGGTGCAGTCTGGATTTCTTGAATAGTGGTATAGTGGTTAGGTGCCAAAGGCGACATTGAAGAGGTGGGCTTTGAGCAAGGATTTGAAGATGGGCAGGGAGGGGGCCTGGCGTATGGGCTCAGGGAGTTTATTCCAAGCATGGGGTAAGGCGAGGCAGAAAGGGCTTTAATAAAATTGTGTACTTGTAAAAAATAGACTTGCACACTGTGCGTACTTTTACATGATTTGTGCATAGGTGTTCCTAGGAGTGTAGTTTGCGTGGAACGGAGGAGAAGCTGTGATATACCCATGTATTTTGTAAACCCGAGCACATTTACACGTTTTATACCTATTTATTATTTCGTAGACATTTAAAAATGGTTTTGTATAAAAGATTTTAGACAAATCTTGAGTTGGTCTAATTAATGTTCTGTTGATAATTACTGTAAACAGCTTTAAGTCCAGGTTTTGGGCAAAAGTGGTATAGAAGTGTCAACATTAGATTAGATTTAGATTAGATTCTGAAGCAAATGAATTGTAATTTGCATGCTGTTGTGGCTGGATCTGTATTATTATATAATAAAGGCACATGGGTGTTTATGTTGTCTACTTTAAATGTACTTGATTGAGACAAATCTTTGGACTTTCTGCATAGGCAACATGCTATAAAAGTGCCCTCCACAATGTATGAGAGTGTTTTTGTGTAATATAGATAGATATATAGATAGATGTAGCAATGGTACTTTACAAATGCTAATTTTTATTTTTTTCATGTAACTTCTTCACCCCTTTCAGGTGAGTTGTGTAACCTCATAACGCTGGATGTGGCTCACAATCAGCTTGAACACCTTCCAAAAGAGATTGGAAATTGTACACAGATCACCAACCTAGACCTGCAGCACAATGAGCTTCTGGACCTCCCAGATACCATAGGTAATGAACCATTTTCTCCTGATTTAGACCATTAACTGTTGAGTAAAAGGGGGCTAAGAATATCTTAGAAAAGTATTACTGTCTCTGTTTGTTCCCTGGCACTGGAAGTGAAAGTTGCAATATATGCTGCGTTTGCACTGTGAAACTTGCATGACAAGCTTTTCTTGGCTTCACAGTCTCTTTTTAATACTAGCTGTGAATGCTCAGCATGTTCCACATTATCATGTTAATTTAACTGACTGCAAATGCACAGTCTGTCTCTTTAAATCCAAGGGGTCCAGCTGCGGAAGTAAACGTTCCACTGTTCACCTGCACTCTCTGTTTTTGATGAAGAAAGGGGATGGGATGGGTTTTGATATACCATCTTTCTGTGGTTACAATCAAATGTTTTATACAGGTACAATTTTATACACAGGTACTATTTTTTGTACCTGGGGCAGTGGAAGGTTAAGTGACTTGCCCAAAGGATCTACAGTGGGAGTCGAACCACCTGGTTCTCAAGTCTGCTGCACAAACCATTAAGCCACTCCAGAGAGTACTGTGAAATGGATCTAGTCCATTTCTATTCGAACATAAGAATAGCCATACTGGGTCAGACCAATGGTCCATCTAGCCCAGTATCCTGTTTTCTAGCAGTGGCCAATTCAGGTTACAAGTCCCTTGTAGAAACCCAGATAGCAGCAAGATTTCATTCTACCAATCCTATGTCTGTCTCAATAGTAGACTCTGGACTTTTCCTTCGTGAACTTGTACAAACCTTTTTAAAACTCAGATATGCTAACCACTGTTACCACATCCTCTAGCAATGAGTTCCAAACCTTAACTATTCGTTGAGTGAAAAAATATTTCCTTATTTTTTAAAAAAATTATTTTCATGTAATTTCATCGAGTGTCCCTTAGTCTTTGTACTTTTTGAAAGAGTAAAAAAGCCGATTCACTTCTACTCGTCCTACACTACTCAGGATTTTGTAAACCTCAATCGTTTCTCCCCTCAGCCGTCTCTTTCCCAAGCTGAAGAACCCATATCCTCTCTATCCTTTCTTCATATGAGAGGAGTTCCATCCCCTTTATCATTTTGGTCACTCTTCTTTGAACCTTTTCTAGTTCTGCTATATCTTTTTTGAGATATGGCAAGCAGAACTGAATGCAGTACTCAAACTGAGATCGTATCATGGAGCGATACAAAGTCATTATAATTTTCTTGGTCTTATTTATTTATTTACTTACAGCATTTATATCCCACATTTTCCCACCCACGGGCAGGCCCAATATGGCTTACAGTAATTTACAAAAGCATACATCAAATCTTCAACAAACAGTCAACGGCATTGTAGAGAAAGGGACAAGTGAGTAATAGCAGAGGTGGGAAAATATGGCTAGAAAATAGAATTCAGTAGGTAGCGGTGCGGGCCTATAACAAAACATGGTGTACTGGTAAATCATAATCTTCCCAGAGATCAGCAAATGGTAACACTTGCCCCTCTTCCCAAATCTGCCCCAGCTGCGAGAGGCCCTTCTGCTCCCAAATTTTATAAATTGCCTCCTGTGCCCCTAGGGGAAAACCCGGGGCAGCCCGTATGGCCGTCTGTCTTAAAGTATGTTCTATTAGAGGTGCTGTTCTTTCAAATGAAGGAGGTTTGCTGTCTGGTCTGAGAGCAAGGCCATAGATCCCCTTGCTTGCCCAACACAGACCTCCATAAGGGTTCACCTTAATGCAATTAGTGCTTATCAATGTATAGAAGTTAAGCCTATCTCTGGACAGCCTCTAGTTGTTCACTTCTTGAGAGTTTTACTTTTGTCAAACCTCCACCAGTGTCATGGGATCTCAATGTTGTTCTCACCCAGCTGATGAAAGCTCCTTTGAAGCCACTGAATTCCTGCCATCTGAAGTACTTGACCTAGAAAGCCATTTTCTTGGTGGCTGTTAATTCAGCTTGTAGGGTCAGTGAGCTTTGGGCCTTAGTAGTGGATGCACCTTATACTAAGTTTCATCACAACAGAGACTAGTCCTCTGCACTTACCCTAAGTTCCTGTCAAAGGTGGTGTTGGAATTCTATCTGAGCCTGTCGTTTGTCTTGCAACATTCTTTTTCTGACATCATGCCCATCCTGGTGAAAGCGGCTTGCACACCTTAGATTGCAAGAGAGCATTGGCCTACTACATGCAGCAGACCGTTCCCGACAGACAGTCTGCCCAACTTTTTGTTTCTTTTGATCCCAACAGGATGGGGGTAGCCATTGGGAAATGCACTATTTCTAATTGTCTGGCAGATTGCATTTCCTTCACTTATGCCCAGGCTGGGCTGGTCCTGGAGGGTCATGTCATGGCTTACAATGTCAGATCCATGGCTGCGTTGGTAGCCCACTTGAGGTCAGCCTCCATTGAAGAAGTTTGCAAATCTGTTATGTGGTCTTCATTCCACACATTCACATCACACTACTGCGTTGAGCAGCATACCCGATATGACAGTCCAGGAAGACAGTGCTGCAGAATGTGTTTGGGGTCAAGAATCCAACTCCACCCTCCTAGGTCTGTTTTATTCTGTTCTAGGCTGCACTCTCACTCAGTTGTATATAGTTTCAGGTTAATCTATGTTGAGTCCTTGCCGTTGCGAGGTCCAGTTGACCAATGTTTGTTGTTTTTGGTGAGCCTAGATGCTAGGGATTCCCCACTTGTGAGAATAGATAAGCCTGCTTGTCCTCAGAGAAAGCAAAGGTACTTACCTGTAGCAGATGTTCTCTGAGGACAGCAGGCTTTATATTCTCACAATCCCTCCCACCTCCCCTTGAAGTTATTTTTACTTTATTTTTGCTGTATTATTAAACAGGAGACCGTGTTCTCTCGACATGCGGGAAAACACTCACGCATGCGTGGTGGAGCTTGTCTCATGCTCCACAAAGCTCTACTTATACTTGTTATAAGTTCTGGACCAGGCGACGTGGGTCGACATCACCTACTTGTGAGAATATAAAGCCTGCTGTCCTTGGCCAACACTCGCTTTTGGGTTATTCTTCCCAGTCTGCAGCACTTTGCATTTGTCCACAAAAAAATCACTGTAGTTATGTGCCTGTCGCTCTTGGCCTCAACATCCAGAAAGACAGTTTAAGGACGAAGACTTGTTGAGGGACTTACTACTAGTAATCATTTCTATAGTGCTACTAGACCTACGCAGCGCTGAACACATTATATGCAGGTACTTTCTCTGTCCCTATTGGGCTCACAATCTTAAGTTTTGTACCTGGGGCCCAAGGCCACAAGGAGCTGCAGTGGAAATCAAATTCAGTTCACTGGGATCAAAGCCCACAGCATTATCCATTAGGCTACCACTTACCCCACTACCACTTCCCTTTCAGACCTAGTTCATAGTTTGCGTATTTGGTAGAATAACACGTCCTTCGAGAGAGGAGAGAATGGGTTAGGTAGTTCCAGAAACACACAGGGCCGAGCTAAACATTTTTTTTCCTTTTGTAATTAAATTCACATTGAACAGATGGCAGAATAAAACAAATGCTGTTTTAAATAAACACTGCCATTGTAGTTTAAGATTTACGATGCCTGCTACAGAATAGTGTTAAAAAAAGAAATATTTGAAATCACAGAGCCTGCACTACATCTGATGAACACGGCATTCAGTGCTCCAAAATGCTTCCAGATTAGGGGAGATTTGGGAGTCAATGCAACAGGTTTACTGGCCAAATACAGTGATCTCTTGAATGTATGAAACTCTGTTAGAGCACCATTAGGCTAATATGAATGCAGAAAAGTCAAAAAGTTCAGTATGTGTCTTTGGCAGCTATATTAAATTGATATTCTTTGAATGTCGTGAAACTGTACCTATTGTGCATTTAATATTAATTTTATCAATTATATTTGTGTGTGTTTATATGCAGGTGTATGTTTTTGTATATATTATGTTTCCTTGGACTTGGAAACGCAAGACTGTTAAATTCACTGTGGATCATACAGGCTTATCATGGTCACATAGTCCATGTGACTTCCACAGACTTCTAGGTATATATGTATGTATGTTGCCAACAGTGCTGAAGGAGTGACAAGCCCAAGGTGATAACATGTTAAAGAGAGAAGAAAAACCAAAGATGTTTGAAGCTGTAGTACAGAGAATTTGGGGGAGGCTGTGAGAAGTAGTGACTAATTCCACTGCTGGCAGTCATTAAAAGCAGAACAGTTAGTAAGTGGCTTACTAATTGTTTTACAAATTATAGGAATAATTGCCATTAACTTCTGGGAATCTTCTGAATGATTTGGAAATGGAGTTCTGTAAATAATCTTTTAGAGGATCGTCCTTTTATTTTCTTACTCCTGTTTACTATCTTACCTATCTCAATGTTCCGTCTTCACTTACTCCCTATGCTGTCTGTTCAAGTGTTTTATTATATACTAGTAAAAAAGGCCCGTTTCTGAAAGCAATGAAACGGGCGCTAGCAAGGTTTTCATGGAAGTGTGTATGTTTGACAGTGAGTGTGTGAGAGACAGAGTGAATTTGCGACTGTGTGTGTGTGAGAGAGTGAGACTGTCTGTGTGAGAGTGTGTGTTCAAGACAGAGAGTGTGCCGCAGGGGTCCCCCCTGCGTGTGTTGGCATCCTTCCTGCTCCCCCCTGTGTTTCCTTTTCCCATATCCTTCTAGTCCCCCTCCCCCCTCCCAGCCTCAGGGTCGTGCCCCCCCCCCCCCCTGCAGGATCGTGGGCCCTGTGGCGGCGTTTTTCTGTATTGTAGTGTGTATGTTTTAGAGAGTGTGTGTGAGAGTGAGTGTGTGAGAGAGAGTGAATGTGTGAGTGTGACAGAGTGAGAGTGTGTGTGGCGTGTTTGTGCGAGAATGTGAGTGTGTGTGTGAGAGGGAATCCCAGCTTCAGGGTGTTGGCCCCGCCTCCCTTGGGCTTTCAGGATGGTGGTCCCTCCGTCTGCCGGCGTTTTTCCCCCTCCCCCTTCCTGCCCTCCCCCTTCCCCCTTCCCTCCTCGCAGGTTGAGGTTCGAGTGCCCCCCCTTCCAGTGCCTTTCAGGGTCGTGGCGCTCCCTCCGACTG
The DNA here is from genome assembly GCF_901765095.1 of Microcaecilia unicolor. Classification (NCBI taxonomy): domain Eukaryota; kingdom Metazoa; phylum Chordata; class Amphibia; order Gymnophiona; family Siphonopidae; genus Microcaecilia; species Microcaecilia unicolor. Next base: position 23,515,154 of record NC_044035.1, on the reverse strand, counting down.
AAGCTGTCTCTGTTACTGGCACGTTCAGGCAGGCAGGCAGGCTGGCTCCCTGCATGTGTCCGACGTTCAGGCTGCCTGCCTGCGTCGCTCCCTCCGTGTCTCGGAGTTTGTGCGGGGCGATGGGAGTCCTGTGAAGTTGGGAAATGGCTGCCGAGGGGCAAGGGGAGTGAGATCGCGTGTCGCCGATTCTTGCGTCCCCGCCTGCCTCTCTCCGACGTTGTGCGGGCGATGTTAGTCCTCTGGAGGTGGGAAATGTCCGCCGAGGGTCAGGGAGATGGCGTTTGGCCGATTGTCATAGCGCCGCCCTCGACGTCATGATGTTATGACGCGAGGGCAGGCCAGACACTCAGGGCAAACCGGATATCTCTGGCGCCTCAAGCCGCCCTCGACGTCATGACGTTATGACGCGAGGGCAGGCCAGACACTCAGGGCAAACTGGATATCTCTGGCGCCTCAATTTCCGGCTTGAGGCTTCAGAACGTTGGAGGTGCTTTTTATTATATAGAGATTGTGTTGACATCAAGTAGTATACTGTGCCATACTTTATTTGAATATTTGTACTGCTGTAATCGTTTATTGCTTATTTTTGACATTTATTTATTTATTTATTTATTATTTACTTATTAGGATTTATTTACCGCCTTTTGAAGGAATTCACTCAAGCCTTACTGTACACTGCCTTGGGTGAATTCCTTCAAAAAGGTGGTAAATAAATCCTAATAAATGAGTTTATGTGTGTGCGGGGGTGTGGGGGGGGGGGGGGGTAGGAGGAAGGAGGCTTAATGTCTTGGTTAAACAGCTGGTGATGGTTTAGCTGGGGTATACCGTCTCCTCACACCCTCCCCCATGTTCCCTGTACTACAGCTTCAAACATCTTTGGCTTTTCTTGTCTCTTTAACGTGTATCACCTTGGGCTTGTCACTCCTTCAACACTGTTGGGCAACATACATTCACATGTACCAAGAAGTCTTTGGAAGTCACATGAGCTATGTGAACATGATGAACTTGTATGATCCCCAGTGAATTTAAGTCTTGCGTTTCCAAGTCCAAGGAAAAATAATTTATACAAAAACATACAGCTGCATATAAATATATGCAAATAGAATTGGTAAAAATGAATATTAAATGCACAGTAGCCATATTTTCTTGACATTCAAAGAATCAGTAAAGATGCCATAAACTGGACAATATCAGAATATCTTAAGTTGGGGTGTGATTTGTAGGTCCATGTACAATAATATTTGTTTGAAGCTGGGGAAGTAAATTATACATAGGTATTCTTTTGAGCAGAGAGTCTCTGATTCATTCTATTCAGCACATAGTGTGCTTTGTTTAGGTAAAATGTACATTTTTAAATATTGGAATTGAATTAAGACTTATGCTCATGTACTGTTTCCAGTTCTCTGCTCTCCCTTGCCCTTGGATTGCTTTATGACTCCTCCACAATTCTGTGTATTATACAGCCCAAGAGTTTCAAAGAAAGGAGTTACTGGGACTTGGAAATACTCTCTATTTCCTATGAGTTCTCCCACCTTTCATAAACTGGTATGCTGTCAGACTCAGAAAATGTGCTTAAATCCCTATTTCAGTGGGTGGTTCTGCACATAGTCCGTCCACAGAAGCTTAGTTTCCGAAATCTGTTACTGAAGCGAGCTGAGCATTTATAGACACGTCCTATCCTTCAAGAACAACAGTTCTGGATTATAACTCAAGCTTCTGATTGCGAAACACAAATGAAACACCCTCATGGAAAAAAAAATCATTATCCTAGACAAGCGCTATTCAACCGGTGTGTTACGACACTGGCACAAAGAGCAGCGTTTTGTTATTTTATTATTATTTTTTTCTTTTTTAAGGTTGAAGCATGTCTCCCCCTTTCTCTTCTCTTCTGCTGCAGATCCAACACCTTTCCATCGTTCTTCACCATTACTTTTCCATTAACCAAAGTGAGGCTTACCGGCCTGTAGTTTCCAGTTTCTTCCCTATCACCACTTTTGTGAAGAGGGACCACTTCCGCTGTTCTCCAATCCCACGGAACCTCTCCAGTCTCCAAGGATTTATTAAACAAATATTTAAGAGGACCCGCCAGAACCTCTCTGAGCTCCCTGAATATCCTGGGGTGGATCCTGTCCGGTCCCATGGCTTTGTCCACCTTTAGCTTTTCAAGTTGTTCATACACACTCTCTTCCGTGAACGGTGCTGTATCCACTCCATTCTCGTATATACTTTTGCCAGTCAGTTGTGGTCCTTGTCCAGGATTTTCTTCTGTGAAAACAGAACAAAAGTATTTGTTTAGCAAATCTGCTTTTTCTTCATCATTATCCACATAGCGGTTCACAGCATCTTTCAGTCTCACAATTCCATTTTTAGTCTTCCTCCTTTCACTAATATACCTGAAGACATTTTTGTTGCCCCTCCTTACATTTCTAGCCATTTGTTCTTCCGCTTGTGCCAGATTTATCTCTCTCTTGGTTTCTTTCAGTTTTGTATTGCATGAACGCCAACTCTTTAGCCTTTATTTTCTCAGCCACTTGCTTGGAGAACCACATCGGTTTCCTTTTTCTCTTGCTTTTATTTACTCTCCTTACATAAAGGTTTGTGGCCATATTTATAGCTTCTTTCAGCCTGGACCACTGCTCTTCCACTTCTCTTATGTCCTCCCAGCCCATCAGTTCCTTCCTCAGGTATTCCCCCATTTTACTAAAGTTTGTCCACCTTCCTGAGTATCTCTGTGAATGAATTCATGCAATCCTGGTTAATCTACCTTATAAACTGCTGTTATCCTAAAATGTAGCTATGTGAACACAATATGGTGAGCTTAAATTAACATTATAATGTGTGGCACCAAATGATGTGACTATTTTTAAAGAATGTTGAAGCTACTAAAAGTGTTTAAGAGATGGTTGAAGGACTAGGACCTGTGACAAGTTTGGTGAGTCATGGAGAAACGTACCCCATGTGAAACAAGTCATCACTGAGGTCCACAAAACAATCTAAAAAAATCTATTTAAATATCATTCTTTTAAAAAAATTCACATCATTTGGTACCATACATTATGACAAATTAAGTTCACTATATAGCGTTGGGATTTTTACATATTTGTATTTTGTACTTCCGCTATTAAGATTCAAATGACCAGGATTAAGGGGAGTTATCCTAAAATGTACATAGTACTAACTTGTAGCACTATAATATGTAGAAAGAAATAGTTATATCTTTCCAGGAGTAATAACAACCCACGGACTTTCTTAGTAAGTTAATGTATGATCTTTTAGTGCTAGAAACTTCCTCAATGAGCCAGGAAATTTAGCTACTGAATGAGGAAATTCTGTTATACTCCTTTCTTTCCCTGTGTGCTTACCACAAGCTGTTACACTGTGCAGCACTAGATCAATTCATAGCAGGTAGCTGCAGAGCTACCAATTCACCCTGTTCCAAGAGAAAGATTGTAGGCTATTCATGGTTTTCTGATTAACCTGTCATGGCATGGTGCATTATGGAACTTCTAGCACTGATTTTAATGAGAAGAATCAGGGACTACATATATTACACTGCTTTAGGATATCAACTCAAACTCCTGCTGATCAGAATGTCTCTCTCCTGGAACTTGGCAGCTTTGATAGCTGTACCATAGAATTCCCTTGGGAAATTGCATGGGTGTGGGGAGTTCAGTAAGGCTGGATGGGGGGCTTACAGCAGTTTCTGTGGTTTAAACTGTTAGTGAGAAAGTTTCAGAAATGTGAGGAAGGCACAGAGCTTGAATTGCATGTAGGTCAGAGTTATGAATTCTTTAACAAGTTTCTCCAGATTTATGTGTCTTCCTGGTATCACACTGTTTTTATGTTTTCATCACTACACCCAGCGTGATGGAGAAGTTTGCCAAATTTGTAAAAGCTTGGCAGTATTAAAAGAAGCTTTGTGGGTGTGGTTGGTGCAAGACCATTGCTAACCAAAACTCTGAAGTCGGTGTATTTGAAAAGTTTAAAATTAGAATTCATGTGAAAGAGTAAGTTGCTGTTTGTGGTGCTACTAAAGTGCATGGCTCTTGTTATTGGAATTTGGTCTCATTGGGGTCATATCTGTGAGGTATGCACTGAAACAAGGCCAGAGCTCATTTGTGCTGCTGGTATGGAAGTGAATACCAGTGTTCATTGGTGAGGTATGTGTTGAGGCCATTTCAGCACGCATTGAAGCAGGTATGCACAGATATGAAGACCAGCACTTATCATGGTCTTCCCAGCCACATTAGTGGCTCTAGGATTGCTGAGAGTCTACTGATTGTGTGGATGGTGATGGTACTGATGCTGCCACCACCACCTCCTCTATCAAGCATGAACCAATATTGGGCATCTGCCCCCCAGTACTTGGAGATCCACCTCTTAAGATCTTGTGACTCTGGAATGATCCTGGAGTTGAGGAGTAAATGAGTTGCTGTAGCTCTTAATGGGCTCAAGGGATCCACCCTTTTCTGCTTTGATCTAGAGCTGTTCATAGCTTCCTGAGCCCAGGGCAGGGAGAAGAGATCTTGCAGCTAGGTACCAGGGGTGGGCTTGATTACGATATTGAAAGCTGAGCCCTGTTCCACTACAGGTTGGAGAAAGGGTTATCCCTCTGTACTATGCAAGGTCAGGTTTTTGGAGTGACATATGAGACTGCTGTGGAGCTGCAGGCCCAACCTAATAATAGGCCTCACAAAGAAATTTGACAGAAGGGTTTGTTCTAAAGACCAGTTTTTAGCATTATCCCAGTGTGAGCTATGTGCCATTGAAGTCAGGTTCCACAATGAAAGTTCCTTGTCTTCCTTAGACTATCTCAGAAAAATGAGTGTTGTGACTATCGACCAGCAAGTGGAAATAGAGAATTCAGAACTGTGGTGTGCTGTTTAAGTTCAGTGAATGGATGCCACTCATTTTTCTGTCTCCAGCAGCTGGACGTGGTGTGCTCCACTGCTCCTGAGATAGTCCAGACTACTCCTGGTCCAGTTGGTAACTGTTTCCCAATAGAGCTGAGGGTCTTTGGCAGTCTGCTGGGATCATACCTAGATGTCTCTGGGTCCCTATTCCCCTTCTCCCCTTACCCCTTGGATCATACCTAGATGTCTGTGACTCCCTATTCCACCTCCCCCTTATCCCTTATATTCTTCTGCCCTGTGAACCACTATCCTTGATCATTTAAAAAAAAAAATGTTCTGTAGAGCAGTTCAGGGAAAGGGGCTACAAATTTCAAGGCAAGGTTCAGAACGGGGCATCTAAATTGAGACACCGAGATATAGAATTGTAACCACAGACTACACAAATGAATTATCCATTAAACCAGTTATTTAGACAAAGGCAGTTGATTGTCACACTGAGGGAGCAGAGACCATCTATGTTTGTCAGTAATAAATCCTGCTTTTGAGAATAAACATTCACATGGAACTGTGGTTGCTGGAGTACAAAGATAACGTCTTGCCAGTTTTAAGAGAGCTGGGTACTTGGTGCAGCATCTTCACAACTCTAAAACGTGAACTTCTCCAGATGACATGGGCTCTGCTTTATAAGGTTACAACTTGCCTGCAGGTTGTTCCTCCTGATCAACATCGGAGCTAAGTGGCAGATTGAATTTCATTTTCTTTTGTGGTTGTTTCTTGGGAGTTGGAAGTAAAGGTCTAGGGTTTGAAGGTTCCACAACAAGCAATTGTTTGATGGAAAGCCAAGTATCTTCACGTTCTGTATGAGTAAGAAATGTCAACTTCTTGAACTGCACATCCAAAGCACACCCTGTGGATAAAATCTTAGCATTGAAATTTTGCTTGCAGCTGCTAAGTTATGCACAAAATTTCTCCTGAAAGTGAATTATGTATGCAGGATCATCATCAGATATGGTAAACTCGCGCATCAAATGGCAAATTGTAGGCAGAACAACTGAACCGGATACATATTGATACATATTTCTCTCCACCAAGGTGTTCTATATCAAATTTGCATGGTTCAAGCACTTTACAAAGATTTTTCAATCTTCTCCCATTCTGCCTTTGTTAGGAGTGCAGATGAGGTTTTACGCTCTGCCAAAGTTGGCATTACTGGCTCCTTGTGTTTCAGTAGCCGTTCCAGCATGTCAAAGGTACTGTTCCATCTTGTTGGCACATCTTGGATCAGCTACTCTTCAGGCAATTCTTTTAATCACTGCTGTTGATGAAGCTCAGAAGTGTTGGCAGAACTGTGTTTGAACTATCTTTCAACATTTACAGAGAACCACATCAATTCCAGCCTCTCTTGTATAGCAGCATTTATACATAGCTGCAGTACATGCACCATACAAGGAATGTGCTCGTATGGCCGAAGAGAAGCAGCTTTAACCATATTTCTAGCATTGTCATTCCCAAAAGTAGAAATTGTATCTCGAAGATGCCATTCATCAAGTACATATTTGACATGGTCGGCCACATGTTCAGCTGTGTGTTTCTTTAAAATTAAAAATTCCAAGAGCCATAGACTCCAATTTTCATTGATGAAATGCACATTTGTTCCAAGACAGATAGTTCTCATTCCCTATAGAAGTCCTATAATCTGCAGTTATAGATACACATGTAGCTTTCGATAAGTACATCATTTTCTCCTGCTTTTTATGATCATAAAGTTCAGATAACTTTCACTTAATGGTAGTTCATGATGCCAACACGTAGGTAGAGTCAGAAGTGGCCACCTGGAGAAGTCTCTGCAGATAATCACTAAATAGCAATGAATTCTGTACTCATTTGCTAAGGATATGAGAGTACTTAATTGTAGTCCCTTAGGTTCATGTAAGTCTGTACCAATGAAAGGAATAATGCCAAAGTGGAAACATATTATTTATTATAGATATAAAAATAATAATGCAAAATAGTGTACAGAGTTTTGTAACTTGCTTTCTATCAAAATATACTGATTATTACACCAGTAGATATATGAAAATATATATCTATGTAACTGCAGAACTATTATATATGCTGAGAAAAGATTACCAACTGCAGCAGAATTAGGCTACTGACTACTAGAACTGAGACAACCAATCAGTTACAGGCAAAACCAAACCTAACTAAAACCTGAGCCATAGAGGAAAATTCCTGTGTCCTACCCTTGCGGTCTGAAGGTTCCAGACTTCAGGTGATGTGAAGAATCAGATTCTCCTTCAGGCTGCAGCAGAGTGCACCTGCCAACCCCTGTGTTTACTCCAAAGTCTCTATTCTGTGCAGCTGGTTACTCAGTCTCTGGGGAAGCCACTGGGCTGCGGCTGAACTTGACCTTGTCGGCGCTCAGCACAAAGAATCACTGTTCACAGGTGTTTAGGGAAAATAGTCTCTAGCTCCTCCAAGAGAGAACTATCCACCAGGCAATCTTCTTCCCTTCTCCCCACTCTCTTTCATGACCAGCATTGGCATTTTTCTGGGTCAGGTGACACACGGACCAACCGTGTATCTCTGTTCAGCAGAATTCACGGTCATGATGATGAGGTCTTATGAGCTTCCAGCAAGAATAGCTTATCAGTAGCAAACTCCCCTCCATGGTTCACAGATGTACAAGAGACTCTGTCTCTGTAAGGCACATTCCTGTGCACCTTCCCAGGAGGTAAGGTGACTGGCTAGTGCATGTAAACACATGTCCTTGGATGGTGAAGTCACTTACATAGTTATGCCAAGAAGTATTTGTCACGAAACCCGGAATGGTGAGCCCTTGGGCTGCAGCAGACAAGTCGTCTGGAAAGGCGTAGAGCAGAGGCAAACCAGACACTGAATACAAACAAGATACCAGACATAGCAAATAGAGTACACTCAAGACAAGGTGAAACCAGAGCCTGGCTAAAGTGAAAACCAGGAACGGAACTTAACAAAAGCAAGAACCAGGAACAAAGGAAGGACACTCATAGGGCCGCAAGGCCGAACTGGAACCCACCTATAACAGAGTCCAAGCATACGGGGCTGCACGGCCAAACTGGAACCCACTCATACCAGAGGGAAGGGAAAAGAAACAGAATGTAATCTCTTGAGCAAGTACTACTCAAGCAGTGCACACACACTGCACTAAACAGAGGCACAAACAAGGGGTCAAAAGACCCTACACACAGGCACAAAGGAACTGAAGGGGAAAGGACAACCCCACTTAGACTTACATGGTAGAACTCACAAGTAAAAGATCAGAAAACTACACAGGAAGGCAGCACAGAGCTGTGCTTAGAACCATAGCTATAAACGAATAGTTCTAACCAAGTCAAACAGAAATCACACAGAGAGGTAGCTCAGGGCTGAGCTAGTAGACCCAGCTAAACAGAAAAGCTGTCCACACAGCTGAGCTCAAGGCTGAGCTAGTAGTCACAGCTAATAGAAGAACCACCCACTCAAACAGAACCAAACAGAGAAGGATGCTCAGGGCTGTGCTAGTAGACACAGCTAAATGGAAGAACAGCCCACTTGTGCTATACAGAGAGGCTGTTCAGGGCGGCACTAGTAGTCACAGTTAAACAGAAGAGCAACCCTCTCAAACACAAACAGAAACCAAACAGAGAGGACGCTCAGGGCTGTGCTAGTAGACACAGCTAAACGGAAGAACAGCCCACTCGTGCCACAGAGAGACCGCTCAGGGCTGTGTTAGTAGTCACAGCTAAACGGAAGAGCAACCCACTCAAACGCAAAACAGAAATCACACAGGGAAAACTCAAGGCAAGGCCACACGGCCATAGTAAAGGAACACTCATGGCTGTGCCACACAGCACTCAAGGAAAAAAGGAATCCATTCATAGCAACACTCTAAGATGTACCGTACAGCACTTAGGGAAAAGGGAAGCCCCTCAAAGGAATACTCAAGGGTGTGCCACCAGGAACTCAAGGAAAAAGGGAAATGGGACTTGATATACTGCCTTTCTGTGGTATTTTGCAACTACATTCAAAGCAGTTTACATATATACAGGTACTTATTTTGTACCTAGGACAATGGAGGGTTAAGTGACTTGCCCACAGAGCCACTCATAGGAATACACAAAGCTGTGGCACACAGCACTCAAGGGTAAAGGGAAGCCACTCATAGGAATACACAAGGCTGGCCACACAGCATTCAAGGGTAAAGGGAATCCACAAGGCTGGCCACACAGCACTCAAGGGTAAAGGGAAGCCATTCATAAGAATACACAAGGCTGGCCACACAGCACTCAAGGGTAAAGGGAAGCCACTTATAGGAATACACAAAGCTGTGCTACACAGCACTCAATGATAAAGGAAAGTCACTTAAAGGAATACACAAGGCTGTGCCACACAGCACTCAAGGGTAAAGGGAAGCCACTCATAAGAATACACAAGGCTGTGCCACTGAGTCAAATAACAGACACTAGAGACAAAGGGAAAAGCAAGCAAACAGGGAAAGCTGCCTTTACATACACTAATCAGGTAAGGAGCTGTTAGTCTGGTTGTGAGCCCTTGAGCCCAGGTTGAGGCCTAGAATAGGTGTTAGGCCAAGGCCGGGGTGGACCGAGCAGGCGCTATACACTACCCCAGCTACCAAGTCCTGCACACACACGCAACAACCAACTTGCACCTCCAAAAAAGGGAAGATAGGGCATTCAGGCGGGCCTCACGGCCGATCAGGAACCCATTTACTCAGAATTCAAGCATGCGGGCCTCACGGCCCAACTTGAACTGACTCGTACATAGGGAGGGGAGAAAGGGGAAAAACGAGGAGGTCTCCACGAGAACTAGAGCACCAGCACACCTACGGTTGCTAAGGACACATAGGAAAAGGAACTGGCAGACATATCTATATAAGAAACACAAGGCAGTGCCCTAGGCAAACAAGGAGAAAAGGAAGCACACACAAAAACACGTCAAGCAGTACCCCATGGCACTCAAAGGAAATGAGGGACTGCGAAATAAAGATACTGTAAGCAGAGACCTTCAGCGGACAGGAGAGGGAAAAGTCAGCAAAACAGAGTGCGGTGCCTAACACACCCCCAGCACAGAAAGGAACAGTGCTCAGCAATACAGAGGGTAATTACAGCCATGAAAAGACTGACAGTCACAAGGGAAAACTGCACCAAGCAGACAACTGCCAGAAGCAGTGAAACTCTGCAGACAAAGGGTTAAACCAAGCTCAAAAACACAGCTGCCAGAGGCAGGGAACACTGCAAACAACGGGTTAATTGGAGTACAGGGAAAGAACAAACAACCCCCACAGGGAGAAACAAAGGGTCCTGAGCCTGCTACAAGGGCAGGACATACAAATCAGAATGCAAACACAGCAACAAAGGGTAACTCCGAAGGAAGGGGAACCAAAACAAACTGGAACGGAACGAGGTAGGAACTCACCACAGAGCACCACAGCCAAACAGAGAGAAGCCCAGGTGCAGTGTAGAGAGGTAATTAGACACACACTAGAAGCAGCCGACAAACAGAGACAGAGAAACAGAAACTGCAAGCAAGGTAAGGAGTAATCAAACCCCACGAAAGCACAGAGCTAATAGCTCAGACAGAGCGCAGGTAAGGCTTTAGCAGAACCGGAATAATGCCAAAGCAGGGGTTGTAGGGAAAGGTAAGCTTAAGTAGATCAGACTGACGTCAGCTCAGCCCCTGACGGACCAATCAGGAGCGATTCCAAGCATTCCGCTGTCTGACTAGCAGAATTCTAACAGAATCACAACAGGAGCAATGCTCACAAGAATCAGGAGACAAACACAGCAGACAGAGTTAAAGCAGGCTAAAGGGAAGGGCTGCTTCTAATACACAAGTCAGAAAGAAGCAGGGCTTACACTCTCGTCAAAGGTTTAAAGCAAACAAAGGGAAAAACAAACAATGTTCTTACCAGAACTCAGCCAGCACACAGCTGGGTAGGGAAAGGAAAGGCAGGCAGAGACAGAGCACACACAGCTGCACGGAAGCAAAGCAATCAAGGAAAGCAGCTGGGCTGGCAACAACCGCTCTCTGAACAGTGAAAGGTAACAAGGGAAACCACACAAGGAAACAGAACAGGCTTATGCTGGAGAGCCTAGATAACAAGGAAGTAATCAATTTAGGTTCAAACCACACACACACACAGAAAAACAGAACATGGCTTTGCTTGGGAGCAAAGTTAACAGGCAAGTAATCCATACAGGTTTAAACCAAAACCACACACACACAGGGAAACAGAAGAGGGCTTTGCTTGAGAGCAAACCTAACAGGAAAGTAATCCATACAGATTCAAACCAAAACCACACACAGGGCTCAGGGCTGTGCCCAGAGGCACAGCTTAACAAGAAGACCTGTTCCCTCAGAATCAAACAGCACAACAAGAAAAGGGAAAAATAAACCTTTTGCAAAGGCAACGCAGGAAAGCTCCCTGAGTCCTTATAAAGGAGTAGGCTGATGATGTCACAAGTAGGAAATTAAGCAGAAGTAGGGAGACCAAAGTGAGGCTTGGCTTCAGGGACACCAAAGCGAGGCTTGGCTAACAGGAAGAACAACAATAGGAAAAAAGGTAGACTGGAGAAGTCACAGAGCTAGAGAAACAGTAGGTCTGGACATAAGGGCACGGCCACAACCGTGACAGTATTTTTCCTTGAAGAAAGTTGGTTTCTGATGTATTCAGGCCTCAGGTTGCAGAATTCAGGAAAAGATGTTTTAGGCCTAAGTATTTAAACATCTGTAGCATATCTCTTCATCCCTTCTTTCCTCTAGGCTATACATACACTAAATGTCTATATTTCTACCATTCATGATGTATTGTAAGCCACATTGAGCCTGCAAAAAGGTGGGAAAATGTGGGATACAAATGCAATAAATAAAAACCAGCAAAGGTGAGACAGCAGGAACAGACCCCTACAGAACCTGTTGCCACATTAACCAATTGGCAGTCCATAGCGATCAATTGTATCAACGCTTCAGTCATTGCAACAGCTTTTGCCTTGCTTACAATAGTTGATTTTCTGAAGAAATTTTCAATTTTCCAGTTATCAGATGATCTGAAGTTCCAGGAACCAACGCTTTTGTTGAGTGAACAAAAGGATGTTTGCTTTTAAGGTAGTAGGTCAGTGTAGTGAGGCTTCTGTGGAATTTGATATCCTTGTTCTGTTTTCACAGAGGAAAATCCTGGAGAAGGACCGCAATGGACTGGAAATAATACAATTGAGAATGAAGTGGATAGAGCACCGTTCATGGAAGAAAGTGTGTATCAACAACTTGAAAAGCTAAAGGTGGACAAAGCCATGGGACCGGACGGGATCCACCCCAGGATATTGAGGGAGCTCAGAGAGGTTTTGGCGGGTCCTCTTAAAGATTTGTTTAATATATCCTTGCAGACGGGAAAGGTTCCGAGGGATTGGAGAACGGCGGAGGTGGTCCCTCTTCACAAAAGTGGTTAGGGAAGAAGCTGGAAACTACAGGCCGGTAAGCCTCACTTCGGTTATTGGAAAAGTAATGGAAGCGATGCTGAAGGAAAGGATAGTGAATTTTCTGGAAGCCAATAAGTTGCAAGATCCGAGACAACATGGTTTTACCAAAGGGAAATCGTGCCAAACGAATCTCATTGAGTTCTTTGATTCGGTGACAGGAGAATTGAATCAGGGACGAGCTATGGACGTAATCTACTTAGATTTCAGCAAAGCTTTTGACACGGTTCCCCACAGGAGGCTTTTAAATAAACTGGACGGGCTGAAGATAGGACCTGAAGTGGTGAACTGGATTAGGAACTGGTTGACGGACAGACGCCAGAGGGTGGTGGTGAATGGAATTCGCTCGGAGGAAGGAAAGGTGAGTAGTGGAGTGCCTCAGGGATCGGTGCTGGGGCCGATTCTGTTCAATATATTTGTGAGTGACATTGCCGAAGGGTTAGAAGGTAAAGTTTGCCTATTTGCGGATGATATTAAGGTCTGTAACAGAGTGGACACCCCGGAGGGAGTGGAAAACATGAAAAAGGATCTGAGGAAGCTAGAAGAATGGTCTAAGGTTTGGCAATTAAAATTCAATGCGAAGAAATGCAAAGTGATGCACTTAGGGAATAGAAATCCACGGGAGACGTATGTGTTAGGCAGGGAGAGTGTGATAGGTACGGGCGGAGAGAGGGATCTTGGGGTGATAGTATCTGAGGATTTGAAGGCGACGAAACAGTGTGACAAGGCGGTGGCCCTAGCTAGAAGGTTGTTAGGCTGTATAGAGAGAGGTGTGACCAGCAGAAGAAAGGGGGTGTTGATGCCCCTGTATAACTCGTTGGTGAGGCCCCACCTGGAGTATTGTGTTCAGTTTTGGAGGCCGTATCTTGTTAAGGATGTAAAAAGAATTGAAGCGGTGCAAAGAAAAGCTACGAGAATGGTATGGGATTTGCGTTTCAAAACGTATGAGGAGAGACTTGCTGAGCTAAACATGTATACTCTGGAGGAAAGGAGAAACAGGGGTGATATGATACAGACTTTCAAATGTTTGAAAGGTATTAATCTGCAAACGAACCTTTTTCCGGAGATGGGAAGGTGGTAGAACGAGAGGACATGAAATGAGATTGAAGGGGGGCAGACTCAAGAAAAATGTCAGGAAGTATTTTTTCACGGAGAGAGTAGTGGATGCTTGGAATGCCCTCCCGTGGGAGGTGGTGGAAATGAAAACGGTAACGGAATTCAAACATGCGTGGGATAAGCATAAAGGAATCCTGTGCCGAAGGAATGGATCCTCAGGAGCTTAGTCAAGATCGGGATGCGGGGCTGGTGGTTGGGAGGCGGGGATAGTGCTGGGCAGACTTATATGGTCTGTGCCAGAGCCGGTGGTGGGCAGTGGGAATGGTGGTTGGGAGGCGGGGATAGTGCTGGACAGACTTGTACGGTCTGTGCCAGAGCCGGTGGTTGGGAGGTGAGGATAGTGCTGGGCAGACTTATACGGTCTGTGCCAGAGCCGGTGGTTGGGAGGCGGGGATAGTGCTGGGCAGACATATACGGTCTGTGCCCTAAAGAGCACAGGTACAAATCTAAGTAGGGTATACACAAAAAGCAGCAAATATGAGTTATCTTGTTGGGCAGACTGGATGGACCGTGCAGGTCTTTTTCTGCCGTCATCTACTATGTTACTATGAGGCTTATTTTCAAAGCACTTAGCCTCCCAAAGTTCCATAGAAACCTATGGAACTTAGCCTCCCAAAGTGCTTTGAAAATATGCCTCTATGTATCTTACCACAGTTTTTGCAAACAACGGTTGTCTTGTCCTTGAAATGAAAGTCACCGTTCAGCAAAACTTTATCGTTTTCCGTTGCAATTTTCTCTCTTCACAGTTGTGAAGGGGCTGGGGGGTCCCAGCTTTGAGTGGGGTCGGTGCCATGAGCAGGGTTGGTGGTGTGAGCAGCTATGAATGGGGTCAGCAGCTCCGAGTGATGGTGGGAGATGCACCTGCACAACCTGATCTCAGTTGAGCTCCTTCCAATGACACAGCTATATGTGCATTAATTGTGCAGCCCTACTAAAAAATAAAATATATTTTTTTAACCTTTGTTTTCAGGTGATTTTATTTTTATAATCATCTTCCCTTCCCCTCTCCTCCCCTCATGCCTCTCTTCTCATTCCCTGTATGGGCACCATCTCCTCCTTTTCCTTCCCCTCCTCTGGCACCATCTCCTTCCTTCCCTCTATCCATGATCACAATTTTTTCCCTTCTTTTTCCTTGCCTCCGTTCTATGGCACCATATCCTCCCATCTCCCTCCCCTGTATGGACACCATCTCCCTGCCTCACCATCTCCTTCCATCTCCCTACATAGGCACCATCTCCCTCCCTCACTGTCTTCTCCCATCTCCCTAAGTGGGCACTATCTCCCTTCCTCACCGTCATCTCCCATCTCCCTACATGGGCACCATCTCCCTCCCTCACCATCTCCCTACATGGGCACCATCTACCTCCCTCTCCATCTCCTCCCATCTCCTTACATGGACACCATATCCTCCCATCTCCCTACATGGGCACCATATCCTCCCATCTCCCTGCACCATCTCCTCCCTTCACTCCATCCACGATCATCATTTTGTCCCTTTTCAACTCCTCCATTCTATGGCCACCATCCCTTATTTAATTCTTCTATCCCCAGTTTCACATTCCCCCCTGGCTTCTCTCTCTTTCTACCGCCTTAGTCCCTCTCCCCCTGCATCTGTTTTTGTTTCTGTCTTCCTCTTTCTCCCACCGTGGCCCCCCCCCCCCCCCCCCCCCCCGCAGTCCGCATCTTTGTCTCTCTCTTTTTTTACCCTGGAGTCTCACCCGGCAGCTCCTGAAGAGCATGACGCCTCCTCACTGTGTGGCACAAGGAGGTTAGGGATTGAGCAGCTCCTCACATTCGGCAGTATCTTCTCCCTTCCTCACCCACCTGAAGCCTCTGTAACATGAAGTTTTGCCCCCTCTGACAGAACTACCCGTTACAGAGAGAGGCATGGAGAGTGCAGAGGAGAAGGGGCTGCCGGAGCATTGGAGAGGTAAGGTCCTGGCAGAAAAAAAGGGAAAGAGACTTGCCCAAGTGCTCATTTAACTGTCATTAAAAATTTTAACTTGAGTTTAACGTGCTAACGTACAGCCATAGTATATTGTACTCCGCTTTGAAGGATTTTCTCTAAGCGATTAATCAAGTGAAAAAAGCTTAAACCGGAGTAGACCAAGATCAATGGATACTATAAATTATCAAAGAGGACTTTAAATTGGAGTTCTGCCACCTGGTTGCCCCCCCCCCCCCCCTTCTTGGTTTTCTCTTGTCAGTGTGTGGGAAATGCTAAGATCATTACGAGCCCTAGAAGCCATAATGTTTCTCCAGGGGAGGTAGGTCAAGGAAAATATTCCCATTTACTTCATAGTTCCCAAGAAGGATGGAACCTTTCTTCTGGTTCTCGACTTTAAAAAAACTGAACTGCAACTTTCAAGTATCTCATTTATGGAAACTCTTTGCTTTGTCATCATGTCGGTTCATCCAGGGGAGTTTCTGATGGCTCTTGATCTTAAGGAAGTCTATATTCACAATCCCTATCTGACCTTCACGTCAACAGTATCTGAGTTCTGCAGTCATGCACACCACCAATACCAGTTTTAGGCAATGCCCTTTGGTCTGGCACAGCTCCCAAAACCTTTTTCAAAGTGATGGTGATGGTGACAGGCTTCCTCTGTCATCAGGACATCAGAGTTCATCCCTGGACAACTGGTTGATTCAGTGCAGGACAATGAAAGGGTGACTTCCAGAGTAATAGGTCTGCTGCATTCTTTGGGCTGGATAGTTAAGTTAAAGAAGATACGATTCATACCTTTCCAGAATCTGGAGTATCTAGGGGTCCTTTTCAGTACCAAACAGGGCAAAGTTTTTCTGCTATGGCAAATAGAGCCCAAGCTAAAAGATCAAGTTGAGTCACTTTTGCAGTGGAGCAGTCCTTGAGTTTGGGTCAATGGTAGCCACTCTGGAGGTTGTTTTATGTGCAAGAGCCCACGTGAGACCTCTTCAATCATTCTTGCTCAGTCTCTGGTCCCCTTTAAGAACATACGTGTTACCATACTGAGACAGACTAAAGGTCCATCAAACCCAGTATTCTGTTTCCAACAGTGGCCAATTCAGGTCACAAGTAAAATAAAGGGCAGTTTTGGACTTCTCATGCTTAGTTTATTGGAACTGACTCAGCAAGAATGAAGAGAGATTGTTATGCCTACCTGATAATTGTCTTTCCTCGAGTCCTGCCAGAGGACTCCATCCCCTCACTCTGGAAGGCAGTAGTGCCCAGGAACAACTGAACAGTAGGGATCTAAGGCAACTCAGCCTGGATTATGGGTATATGTTAACTGATGAGATGGGAAAACAGTTATTTTTTTTCTGAGGGACTGCAACTCGGTGATAATTTGCTCTTGATGGAAAGCTTTGCTTGAGAGAACAGGGGCAGGTGGTCCTTGGCTTTTGACACAAGGTTGACATCCTGATTGTAGCAAGCTATATACAGAAGCCAAGCAGTTTAGCTCTATGTCCATCTGCTAGCAGGAGGGCTAAAATAGATCATCTGGTTTTTGGTTATATAACCAGAAAGCTCAGATAGGCCGATGATAGGGTGTTGGCTGAAGGAGGCCATATTTTCAGACTGTGTTTTGGAGGGCAAGTAGGTGCCAGTGACCTTGTGTGCCCACTCAATGAAGGGAGTGGCCGCTTCTTAGGTGGAAAGAAGTTTGGTTCCTCTGTCCAGATTTGCAAGGCAACAGCCTGGTTTTCTCTGCAAACTTTAGTGAGGCATTACAGAGTCGATGTTGCAGCATGGAGAGACTGACTTTAGAGCCTCTGCTCTTGAGACAGCGACTTATGCTTCCCACCCTTCTTAGGGTTTGCTTTGTTACATGTCGCTTCTTTAGAATAGTCTAGGATGACAAGGAAGGAAAAATTGAAGAGCACTTTTCTAAAACTCACTCAATCCATCAGTAGCAGCTTTGAGAAAAATAGGTAGTGGCTTTTGGATTGAATGAGTTTTGTATAGAATATTCAGCATAAAGTCATTAAAATACCATGGACTTAGTTTTGTTGCAGGAATAAGCCAAAATGAATGTTGCCTTGATAAATGAAATTAATCACATAACTCAAAACTGAGAAATGGACTAAGTGAGTTTTGAAAAAGTGCTCTTCAGTTGTTTTACCTGATGATTTTCTTTCCTTTCATCCTTAAGACTATTCCAGAGTCCACCCATGATAAAGATTCTGTTGGTTGGCTCATTGCCTGTTGGTTCCTAATGGTTGAATTCTTTTTGCAGAGCTGGTTTACAGTTCTCCTTTGCAGTTACTGTTCATATTTCATATAAGGAACCAAGTTGAGGAGAGGATGGTAGTTTGTTCTCTTGATTGCTCTTTTTCGTCTATCCACGGCTGGCTATTCCAAATACTGAATAGTGGGAGCTGTAGACTGATCTTATAGAGCACTCCAAGATTCTGAATTCTCTATCTCCACCTGCTGGTTGATGGACACAACACCCACTTCTCTGGAATAATCTTAAGGACTAAAGGAAAAAAAATTATCGGGTAAAACACAATTTCTCCATACCTCACACACAGTTCTGGTTCAGACAGCCGTTCATCTGTATTTGTATAATCATCCTCATACTTGCAGCCCATTGCACTAATCTTTAGGCTACTCCTTCATATGTGGCATCTAAGTTTAGGACAGCCATCGACTCTCTTAATTTGAAGCGCCTTGTGAATTAAGGCGCCTGCTGGTAGAATTCAGCAGGGGTTAGTTTTTCAATAAGCTAGATCTTTTGAATATTGGTAAACCTTTGTTCAAATTTTGTAGTATCTGATGTAGATCTGAAAAATGCTTATGCAGTGGCACAGGTTGTCTGTCTGGAGATGCGATCGTTTTCATTAAAGTGGACATATCTGGTTCTAGCTTTGTATGAAAATCAACCTGGGATTATGTCTTGAAAATCACCAGAACCTGACCAGTGAAAACTTGAAAAGTGCTTCTAATCCTGTTCATCTTTTCGGGTATAAAAGGACTGTACCCACTTCTCTTAGTGTCTAGAACAAGTTATTTCACTATTTGATACTTTATTAGCAGCCGTCTTCTGACCTGCTAATCTCACTGGGATTTTTATGATTAAAATTCAACAGTATCTTACATAACCGGTCCCACCAGAGCTCCACTGCTTTGCATCCAAACTCAAGCAAGCTGGAGAGCACCCCCTGGTGGCTGTTATGTTTACTTTTCAAGTGACTTCCCATTGAATTTATTTGGGTGTTAACACTTCCAAAATAAAGATTCAGCCCTAAGCTGCAAGTAAAAATTTGTGTTAAAATATAGAATACTGCTTCAGATGTCATTTCCGAATGTAGCTCATTAGTATGCATGCCCTTTATTCATTGAACTAAGGTTAGTGTGGTACTTCCTGCTATATCAGAAGTCCTTTTTAATGCACCAGGAATTCTATGCTAAAGTGGAAGTAATCCAGTATGCTATGGCTAGCACAGTTCATTATATCTTAACCCTTTATTTGCCTGTTTAATATTCTTTCTGTTTTAATCATTCCCATAATAAATGAAACTCCGTAATCTCTTGTCTCGATTGTTGTGAATAGGTTGTAAGTTCTGTCGAGCAGTGATTGTCTCATATGTTTTTGTACAGTGTTGTGTATGTCTAGTAGCGTTATAGAAATAAGTAGCAGTAATGGGGGCCTGAGAGTGTCTTAGGGATCCAACTAATGAGTTTAAGTATCATTTCAAAACAGGGAAAAATTTTAGGGCAGTAAATTCCAATCTTCAGTTTTATGACAAGGAAACATGAGCCAGGTTGATCTGTTTTGTAACTAATTTGCTTTCATGTGAGGCAAAAGTAGCAGTGTGGTCCTTACGAGCCATGTTATTTCCTTTGCAGGAAGCCTGTCTAGTCTGAGTCGTCTTGGTTTGAGGTACAACAGACTCTCTGCGATACCCAAATCCTTATCCAAATGCACTGAGCTGGATGAGCTGAATCTGGAGAACAACAACATTTCCACATTACCAGAGGTGAGAGATTAAAAAGGCCAGACAGTACTGATGGTCACTCCTAGATTTTTGTAGGTTCCTTTGGCCTTTTAAGTCTTCAGGTTGGCAGCACCTTCATCTGAGACCATCACAACTGTGAACTCTATGTGGTCACTAAGGAATCATTTCAGAAGCAGCTCGAGTGTGTAGGACAGTGTTCTACACACAAGTGCTTATAAAATTTCCAAAACGTAGGTGCTGAGAAAACCTAGTGCCGCCTTTTTTGCAATATACATGTACACAAGTATTGCCATACTGGGCAAGACCAAAGGTCCATCGAGCCCAGCATCCTGTTTCCAACAGTGGCCAATCCAGGTCACAAATACCCGGCAAGATCCCAATATGTATGGTTTCTCAAGGGTGAGCAATTGGTGGAGCAAGATGCAGGATTGGCACTTACACATAAAGAGTCAGTATTCCAAGCAATTTAACTGCCAGAAATGGCTCTTGGCCAGTTAAATTGCATTTTCGGGGTTATGCATGAATATTCAGTGGCACTTAATCAGTTAGTGCCACTGAATATCTCCACAGATAATTAAACTGAGAGCTGGCTATTTTGTGTGTGGTCTGGGGTACAGTCAGCACTTATGCACTTAATCACCTAAGTTAAGCAGCCAAATCAGACTACATAAAAATCAGTCCTATCTTTATGCGATGTCGCTTAGGTGGTTTAAGTGCTGAATATCGCACTTAACCACATAAGAGAGAGCTGGTCGCATAAACCCAGATATTCAGTGCTTGTGCCCGGACATGGTTCAGCATTGAAAATCTAGGAATAACACTGATGTTGTCTAAAAAAAAATGCTAACCGCCGGTGGTCCTGGCCTCTCCTCCCCCCTCTGGTTCCACTTGTTTACTTGAGTGGCATCTATGTGCAGTTCAATGTGGTAATCCTCAGCAAGTGTGCAATCTTTATGTATCTTCAAGCTGAGGTAAGTGGTATTTCATTATTTCTCATGTGCAGCTTTTCCTGAGTTTTGACTGTGGGCTCCAACCGTTACCAGTCAAAGGACAGCCATTGCGTGCTGAGCCCCTTGGAATTTTTCTTCCTGTCTGTGACTGTTTTGTGTTCTCTCTTCTGGTGCTTATTTATTTATTGCATTTGTATCTCACATTTTCCCACCTCTTTGCAGGCTCAATGTGGCTTACAGAGACCTGTTATGGTATCGCCATTCCAGGAAGTCAGATACAATTGGTGATTTAGAAAGATAAGGATGGGAAGAAAGGAAAGATCTAGGCAGATAGATCTAGAAAGAGGACTTTTCGTGCTGGATGAATTGGTGAAGTGGTATAGTTAAGCTATGGGTTCTCTTTGTAGGCCTTGTTGAAGAGATAAGTCTTCAGAGATTTACGAAAGTTAGCTATTTTGTCGATTGTTTTCAAGGCAGTTGGTAATGCATTCCACAACTGCGTGCTCATATATTCAGGAGGTGTGCGAGTGAGTGCCTACATGCTATGCCCTAGAATCTCTGCTGTAGTCTCAGCAGGTGTGCCTTATATAATAGGTTTCCTTTCACAAAGGGTGTGCTGTCTGGCACTGCTTATGGAAGAAATGTTTTCTGCCATTTCTCTCCATGTTCCCTTTTGCCATCCTCTCAGTTCCTCTTTTCGGTGGTGCAACGGTTAAAGCGTTGTGCAAAGGACGGGAAACCTCCTTCCTAGAGTGACTTTTAGTTTCTCAGCCTATGCTCTCCCGTTTCTTTGTACTTGACCTGATTTTTTGCCAGCATTTGTTCTGTTTCTCTCAGTAACAGTCTCCCTTCCTACACTCCGTTCTGCCTCACTCCGGGGCTCTCATCAGGTCATTGTCCTTTAGATTTGTCAGCCTGCATCTCATGGCCTCATTGGTCGAGTGCCTTTGCTGCTCGTGTTTCCTAAACAGGCTATTTAAAAAACAAATGAACAAAAACCAACCAAGACCTGGGGCATCGCTATGTACATAAGTAATGCCACACTGGGAAAAGACCAAGGGTCCATCGAGCCCAGCATCCTGTCCACGACAGCGGCCAATCCAGGCCAAGGGCACCTGGCGAGCTTCCCAAACGTACAAACATTCTATACAATCAAGCCATTGTGACATCACTAATGAGGTTGGCTCTTATTGGTGGAATGAGCCACTATGACATCACAATAGGTTAAATCACTGCTCTATGTAATAAAAGTGAGCCAAGTAGAGGACATAAGTACATAAGTGATGCCACACTGGGAAAAGACCAAGGGTCCATCGAGCCCAGCATCCTGTCCATGACAGCGGCCAATCCAGGCCAAGGGCACCTGGCAAGCTTCCCAAACGTACAAACATTCTATACAATCAAGCCATTGTGACATCACTAATGAGGTTGGCTCTTATTGGTGGAATGAGCCACTATGACATCACAATAGGTTAAATCACTGCTCTATGTAATAAAAGTGAGCCAAGTAGAGGACATAAGTACATAAGTGATGCCACACTGGGAAAAGACCAAGGGTCCATCAAGCCCAGCATCCTGTCCACGACAGCGGCCAATCCAGGCCAAGGGCACCTGGCGAGCTTCCCAAACGTACAAACATTCTATACAATCAAGCCATTGTGACATCACTAATGAGGTTGGCTCTTATTGGTGGAATGAGCCACTATGACATCACAATAGGTTAAATCACTGCTCTATGTAATAAAAGTGAGCCAAGTAGAGGACATAAGTACATAAGTAATGCCACACTGGGAAAAGACCAAGGGTCCATCGAGCCCAGCATCCTATCCACGACAGCGGCCAATCCAGGCCAAGGGCACCTGGCAAGCTTCCCAAACGTACAAACATTCTATACATGTTATTCCCGGAATTGTGGATTTTTCCCAAGTCCATTTAGTAGTGGTTTATGGACTTGTCCTTTAGGAAACCGTCTAACCCCTTTTTAAACTCTGCCAAGCTAACCGCCTTCACCACGTTCTCCGGCAACGTATTCCAGAGTTTAATTATGCATTGGGTGAAGAAAAATTTTCTCCGGTTTGTTTTAAATTTACTACACTGTAGTTTCATCGCATGCCTCCTAGTCCTAGTATTTTTTGAAAGCGTGAACAGACATTTCACATCCACCTGTTCCACTCCACTCATTATTTTAGATACCTCTATCATGTCTCCCCTCAGCTTTGAACCCTCTTGAGTTGAGGACACAGCACTAGCACTTTTTCCTCCATATTGCTGTATCTGTAGCAAAGTGAGGAGCAATTCCAGTGTAAATCTTTTTTTTTTTTTGACCTAGCTGCTAGTATCTTAGAACTTTGGTGATGAAAGGCCTAGGTCTCTTGGATCTGTTGGCCATGCGCCTGGGTATCCTATGACCTCTTTCCAATTTGAGCAGGTATTTAAATAGTAAATCCTACAATTTAGATAGAAGTGCCTCTAGGAAGTCAATAGGACTTGTTTCCTTGATCCTTTTGGGCAGGCCCAGTATGCAGATGTTGTTCCTTATACTTCTGTTATTTGCATCCTCAAGATCTTTTTGGAGCTGTAGCAGCCCCATGTCACCCTCCAAGCCTGACACCCGATTCTCCAAGTGCTCTGTGCGAGTATTATAGGCAGTAAGTTAAGTGAGAGATTTGACATTTCAGCTTGAAGTGACTTAATTTTGGCCGATCTTTCCTTTATCATGTTCTTAATAGCCTGCTATTCTGCCATGACCAGCTCAAGCAAGTCACTAGAGTCACGAGCAGCCACCATCTTAAGCAGCATCAGCGGGTCCGGCTTAGGCCATTTTTTCTCCTCCAACAGTTCCAAATATGGTTTTGATTTTATTTTGCTTGCCACTGGCCATCAGTAAGTCTATACGAGGGTATTCGACTCGAGTGACAGTATGAGATCAAATAATGGCAATTTAAGAGAGAATTGCAACATGCAAGGGAGAGAGTGCTGAGTTTACACATTCATCTCAATGCAATGCCAAGCTCTGCAGACCAAACCTCCCCCCCACCAAAAAAAAATCATTTTCTTGAAGTTTAATCTTGAATAAGAACCACTCATTTTGGTTTGTATTGGCATGCAGTGCATAGAGGTAAGTGATGTGAGAGAAAATGAGTCATAGTTGACCCAGACTGAAAGAGAACATTGATGTGTATTATGCTTAGGTTTCTTCTTCCCCCTAAAACACTTGTTATCTCTACAGGGATTGTTGTCCAGCCTTATGAACCTGACCAGCTTAACACTGGCAAGGAACTGCTTCCTGTCCTATCCTGTGGGCGGACCATCACAGTTCTCCACCATCTACTCTCTCAACATGGAACACAACCGGATCAATAAAATCCCTTTCGGCATTTTCTCCAGAGCCAAAGCGTTAAGTAAGCTGAATATGAAGGTAAGGGAGAACTGTACTGAGTTTTTGTTTTGTTAGCTTTAAATATTTGTTCCAAATTATTCTTTCTGGTAGTAAGTGAAGACATTTTCTCATGCTGTAGAGTGAACAGAGTGGGGATAAATCTTTTAGTTGGCATGAATAAAAAAACCATATGAGCCTATGCCTTCGTCATCATAAACAGCAATGTACCAGATCAAGACAGGTTCAGACCTGGGCTGGAAAAGGCAAGTCAGACCAAACAATAAGAGACAACAATTTCAAGTCTAAAATTAACTGTTTCCCCTTTATACATTTTGAATTCTCATTAACTTCTAAGCAGGTGATGATTTTTTTTTTTAATGTCTCTTCCAACATAGTTGTTCCCACTTTTATGAATCTAAGTAAATTGAGATGCTGCTGTGCTCACCCACTTTAGAATTAGAGAAAGGTACACTAGTAGCTGGGACTGAATTGATTGTACTTCGATTTTTTTAGTAAATGTTCATCTCCTCCAGCATCAAAATCAATATCCCCCCCCCCCCCAAAAAAAAAATCCCAGGAAAATACCCAGTTAATGGGTGAGGTTTTAATGTATGGTCCAGACTCTTGATCTTTTAGCCAGTCTCCTGTGTGAGAACCAAGCAGGCATTATACTGGTGGAATAAATGACCGAGGAATGATCCAGAAGTGGAGAGATTTAAAAGTAGGCCATGGTGCCAATTTTTTTTTTAAAGTGTGACAAGAAAAATTAAATACATTGGGAGAAATTATACACTAGTGTTGGAATAAAGATACCTTCCTTAGCATCCTTCCGGATGGGCCCAGGATTGGACTGATGGATTATGCACTCCTTCCAGCAGGTGGAGACTGAGAACTTCTGACTAGAGAGCCAAAAAGAGCCCTGGCCATGTGACCATAGATTCAGTATTCTCATTCTGTTTTGGTTTTGTTTTGTAATTACAGGACAATCAGCTAACATCACTTCCCCTTGATTTTGGGACTTGGCTTAATATGGTGGAATTGAACTTGGCTACTAATCAGCTTAGCAAAATTCCAGAGGATGTATCAGGACTGATTTCTCTTGAGGTGAGTAAAAAGGAAGAAATGCAAGTGACATTCCTAATCACAGGGTGCTAGTAACTTTACACACAGGTGTATGTTAAGGTGGAAAAAAATTTGATTTGTGCTTTTTAACAAATATGTGCTAAATAAATATAGACAGGGTTCAGGACTTAGGTGAACAGCCTTGTTTATCCTTCCTTATCCTTTATGTCATGGCATTGCTAGCAATCTTGCTGACTTCATAGCTTGAAAAGCTTCACTCTGGGATTGGATGATGTTGTACCAGCCAGCAGAAGATGAGAGAGAACAGTGTCTAACTTTTTCTGCAAAGTCAAAAAAAAATGTCAGAGAAAAAAATATATCAGATGCCTGGAGGAGACACACTCATGCAATATTTTGCCAAAAGGGGAGCTTAAGTTTCAGTGAGTCTAGCTGGAAAGCAGCTCACTTAAAAGCTCTGTACATCATGAGTGCGTCAAAAAAATGTGCTGACATCACTGACAAGACTATACTCCCATCCTATCAAATGGTGTAATTCCATTCAATATACTCATTCAGTCCCGTAGGCATAACTGAATCTAACTCAAAGATCCAATATTGTTCACGCAGAACTAAATAGGCATCCCGATCCCCTTGAAAGTGTGGAGAGACTCATTCAATAATCAACCACTGCATCTCGGAAACGTTGTGATTGAATTCAATGCAGTGGCTGACCATGGGAGCCATCAAAACTCTGTTTTTCAGTCTGCTATGATGTTCATTTGATCCATTCCAGTCAGGTTCTCATGTTGATTTAATTTTATTTGAATTTTTGTTTGCACCTTTTTTACTAATAGCTCAAGGTGAATTACATTCAGGTACACTGGGTATTTAAGGACATTGTTGAATATCATGCATAGGTGTAAGGATCAGGTGGAGGCGGGGAAGAGAATTTGGATTGCTGGCTCTCAATTTATCAAGGCCTTTTTTTTTTTTGTTACATTTGTACCCCGCGCTTTCCCACTCATGGCAGGCTCAATGCGGCTTACATGGGGCAATGGAGGGTTAAGTGACTTGCCCAGAGTCACAAGGAGCTGCCTGTGTCTGAAGTGGGAATCGAACTCAGTTCCCCAGGACCAAAGTCCACCACCCTAACCACTAGGCCACTCCTCCACTGTTGCTACTATTTGAGATTCCACTAGCAACATTCCATGTAGAAGTCGGCCCTTGCAGATCACCAATGTGGCCGCACAGGCTTCTGCTTCTGTGAGTGTGACGTCCTGCACAGGACGTCAGACTCACAGAAACAGAAGCCTGCGCAGCCTTCTACATGGAATGTCGCTAGTGGAATAGCAACATTCCATGTAGAATCTCCAATAGCATCTATTTTATTTTTGTTACATTTGTACCCCGCGCTTTCCCACTCATGGCAGGCTCAATGCGGCTTACATGGGGCAATGGAGGGTTAAGTGACTTGACCAGAGTCACAAGGAGCTGCCTGTGCCTGAAGTGGGAATTGAACTCAGTTCCTCAGGACCAAAGTCCACCACCCTAACCACTAGGCCACTCCTCCACTGTTGCTACTATTTAAGATTCTACATGGAATGTTGCTATTCCACTAGCAACATTCCATGTAGAAGTCGGCCCTTGCAGATCATCAATGTGGCCGCGCAGGCTTCTGGTTCTGTGAGTCTGACGTCCTGCAATTGGTATTACAGAAGTATTTTGGGTTACATGATAATGATAGAGCATAATAGTGAAATAACAAGAAAACATTTTAAGATAATTCTGGGTACATGTGGGGGATTTCACATGTGATGATCTTAGTGATATGTCTTGTTGAAGAAATGAGTCTTCAGTAGTTTACGGAAGCTGGTTAGTTCGTAGATCGTTTTTAGGTTGCGCGGCAGCGCGTTCCAGAATTGTGTGCTCATATAGGAAAAGGTTGATGCGTGCATTAGTTTATATTTTAGACCTTTACAGTTGGGGAAATGAAGATAGAGGAATGTGCGAGATGATTTTTTAGCATTCCTGGGTGACCGTTATTTCTGGAGTTAAAGGTAGTTTATGTGTACATTTCAAACTGGAAGCCTTGGAAAATAATGCCAAAGCAAGGCGTTTGTTTTCTTCATTTTTCAATTTCTCCTTTGCTTTCGTCAGATACATTGAGTACTTCTTTGAAATACTTCCTATATAATAATTCTCACCTCTAACAGGATGTGCCTTAGACCGTGCCTGCCGGAAGTGGTCTGCTAGGCAGGCACGCACTGACGTCAGTGACAGACAATTTGGCAAAGCAAAACAATCTGAGTGCTGGCCATTAGGACACAGGGTTGATAGGAGAGTTTTAAAAGACTGAAGGAACTGAAAGTGTTAAATGGGGGGAGGGGGGAGTTCTGAACGACTGAAAGACATGAACATTTGGGAAAGGTAAACAATCTGAATGCTGGCCATTAGGACACAGGGTAGATAGGAGACTTTTAAAAGACTGAAGGAAATGTGAACGACTGAAAGACATGCAAATTTGGGACAGGAAAACAATCTCAATGCTGGCCATTAGCACACAGGGTACATAGGAGAGTTTTACAAGACCGAAGGAACCGAAAGTGTTGGGGGGGGGGGGGGGGGGGCAAGTTCTGAATGAATGAAAGAAATGAAAATTTATGAGAGGAACACAATCTCAATGCCGGGCATTTGGACACAGGGTAGATAGGACACTTTAAAAAAAAAAAATGAAGGACGTGAAAGTGTTACATCTTGGGGGAGGGGTGAGGAGCAAAGCGGTGGGGTATCCGGATACTGGGCGTTAGGGTCCACGGGGGTACATAGACTTTTGAAAGCCTTAAGGAACCCAAAGTGTGGGAAGGAGGAGGAAAAGGAGGGGAGGGAACGGGGTGAGGGGCATTAGGAATAGGGGAGGGGGCCCTGCCACACACTCTCATTCTCACACACACACTGTCACACACCCGCATATTCACTCTGGCTCTCTCTCTCTCAAACATACACGCTCCCAGGAAAACCTTGCTAGCGCCCGTTTCATTCGTTCCAGATACGGGCTTTTTTTACTAGTTTTTCAATAATTTGTCTATTGTTGAAGGCACTGGGGTACTCTAAATGTTGTTACATTTCATGGCATGTGGTACATCTATGCGAATGTTGAATAACTACTCAAGTCTGTATGAAAGTTTTGGGTAATTAAAATGTCAGGTGTAGGCTATTTGTTCCACCATCTGTCTGTGAATCTTTTGTAAATGCCTCCTTTATTGGCTTTCAGGCGAATTCAGAATATGTGGAATTGAAGAAATTTCTTCAAGAGAAAATGTCCCTTCTTAATGTTCCTTTCCTTTTAATTTGATTTCAGATGGGATTTTGGTTCTTCATTTTAGATTAATAGGTACAAGTACATAAGTAATGCCATACTGGGAAAAGACCAAGGGTCCATCGAGCCCAGCATCCTGTCCACGACAGCGGCCAATCCAGGCCAAGGGCACCTGGCAAGCTTCCCAAACGTACAAACATTTTATACATGTTATTCCTGGAATTTTGGATTTTTCCAAGTCTGTTTAGTAGCGGTTTATGGACTTGTCCTTTAGGAATCCGTCCAACCCCTTTTTAAACTCTGCTAAGCTAACCTCCTTCACCACTTTCTCCGGCAACGAATTCCAGAGTTTAATTACACGTTGGGTGAAGAAAAATTTTCTCCGATTTGTTTTAAATTTACTACACTGTAGTTTCATCGCATGCCCCCTAGTCCTAGTATTTTTGGAAAGCGTGAACAGACGCTTCACATCCACCTGTTCCACTCCACTCATTATTTTATGTACCTCTATCATGTCTCCCCTCAGCCGTCTCTTCTCCAAGCTGTATAGCCCTAGCCTCCTTAGTCTTTCTTCATAGGGAAGTCGTCCCATCCCCGCTATCATTTTAGTCGCCCTTCGCTGCACCTTTTCCAATTCTACTATATCTTTCTTGAGATGCGGCGACCAGAATTGAACACAATACTCAAGGTGCGGTCGCACCATGGAGCGATACAACGGCATTATAACATCCTCACACCTGTTTTCCATACCTTTCCTAATAATACCCAACATTCTATTCGCTTTCTTAGCCGCAGCAGCACACTGAGCAGAAGGTTTCAGTGTGTTATCGACGACGACACCCAGATCCCTTTCTTGGTCCGTAACTCCTAACGTGGAACCTTGCATGACGTAGCTATAATTACGATATACTTTGTACCCCGGTTTGGAGGTTTTTTTTCTTTTTTTGTCTCTCTCTTCTGTGTTATGTGGACGACTGGTTGATTTCTTTCTGTAAATTTTTTTGCTTCTTTTTATGCTAGTTTTTCTTCTGTTCTTTGGAATGTAGAAACTTCAAAATGATTTAAAAATTTTTAAAAGATGAGCAATTTGATGTCACTGGGGGCGGCTTTTAACTGGCTTTTTTCCTTTCTTATGGAAAGATTTTACAAAGTAGTGGAAGGGAATCAACAATCTTGCTCCTTTGCAGTAGTATATGGAGTCCTTTAAGATCCTCCCTGGTTGCCCATTTTATTTATCTGGCCAGTAGCAGATATCTGAGGTTGTGGTTCTAAGCCTTATGTTCATACTAATGAGACAGTAATTTGACACAGGATTATTGTCTTTCTTTGCAAGAGCTTAATAGTTGTTTTCAAGCCTTAAAATTGTGACCAGGTTCAAATAGGCTGTTGCTTAAAATTAGAAATCTTGTGGATGGATCGGGGCAATATGCCTGATGATCTTTCTAAGTTATTCATTTGGGGGAATGTATCTCTAATGCTGAATGAGGTTAAAAGTCGTACTGGTGTAATATTGGGCTCTTCTTTGACCTTGCATGTGCAGGTTTCTGTGGTATGTAGGAATGATTGAGGCCAGTGCTGCAGTTGAGGGTCTTCCTGAGACCCCAAGATTTTCAAATGGTCATGCTGGAGATAGTTATCAGGCAGTCTATTTGTACTTCAGTTTATCTAGGACTTTCAGAAAAACTTGGTTAAGCTAGAGGGAAGCAGAAGTGCAAAATGCTGCCATCATATTGGTTGTAGATATGAGCTTCTAAAATTTTGTGTTTTCCAGATGTTCATTTATTTTCCCCAGAAATTTTATTAAGAATTTCAATAAGAGTGCAAATACAAAGAGAAAAAGCAAAATAAGAATAACAACTAATATCCTCAAAAGGGGATATAAAACAGAAGAAAAACCACAAAGCAAACACACTGCACCAAATTCTTGCAATAAAGCACGACAATAATATTTATGAAACTCGAAAAGGAAAGGAAATTGGTTGATATAGAGGTCGTAATGAGTAAATAATCATCAATAGGTGACCATAATTTCTTTATATTTCTTTAATTTCCATATGTTCCATTATTGGGCCAATAGTTTTAAATTGAGAAAATATTGGCTTTCTAAGACCTCACCATCCAGTCAGAGTTTTAATCTTGAGCTAAAGTTAAGTCTTTTCTGGGATAGTTCCAAGGTTGTTAGAAGAGTCTTCCTATAGAATTAAAGTCTGTATCTCAATATCTTCTTTTTCACTGTTTATTAAAAACCTGATATTTTGGGTGGATGTTTGAATTGGATGAAATGGTATATCAAGTTATTCTAATGAATAGTAAATAACTTTTTGTTTTTGAGATACCTATATTTAAAATATTTTTTAATGCAACTCATACTTAATTCATGCTAGTCGAGTTCACTTTTGAAGGGGAGCATGATCAGAATTGATTATACTTCCACTGAAGCATGATCGCACATAGGAGCATACTACTACTACTACTTATCATTTCTAAAGCATACCTGATGCTCTACTAGGAACAAGTCTATGCGAGAGTAAGAGTTATTAGATAGCCCCCCCCCCCCCCCAGATTGAAAGATCTCACCCACCCAAGGGTGCTTTGAGTTTCCGAATATCTCCTCTCCCCAAGTAAGTTTCTTGGAGGAGATATACATCAGCATACAACCTGTCAAGTTCAGTCAGCATTTTCTTACACTTAGAAGGGGTTGTAGCCCCCATACATTGTATGAAATAACTTGAAGTGTCATCTCCCATCATAGTTAAACAAATCTTCCCTTAGCATAATATAGATCAGAGAATAAAAATGACATCCAACTCCCAATACCATATCTCTTGCTGTTCCCCCCTCAGCATATTCGGGGATAGTGCTGGGCAGACTTGTACGGTCTGTGCCCTGAAAAAGACAGGCACAAATCAAGGTGGCACAATGGGAGGCAGGGCTGGTGGTTGGGAGGCGGGGATAGTGCTGGGCAGACTTATACGGTCTGTGCCAGAGCCGATGGTGGGAGGCGGGGATAGTGCTGGGCAGACTTGTACGGTCTGTGCCCTGAAAAAGACAGGTACAAATCAAGGTAAGGTATACACAAAAAAGTGGCACATTTCTTGGGCAGACTGGATGGACCGTGCAGGTCTTTTTCTGCCGTCATCTACTATGTTACTTTTGTTTACTCACCCTTCCTTACATGCTTAAAGTCCCTCTAAGAAAATACGATGTCATTGGGTCTATCTGTATCAGAAACCCAGGTTCCTGTCACTAGAGTGTAACTTACTAAAGAGATTTTATAAAAGGAGCAGGCACCCTAATAAAACAATTTATTAAAAAATCAATTTACAATATAAGAAACAACTTTTATTAGAACATAAAAGATGTAAGAATTAGAAATAGAACTACAAGAAGAAGCAGTAGAGCCAAGACAAGTCTGTTGGTCTTAAAGCAGGAGATTCACTTCCAGTTCTCAATGGCTACACACAAATCTGGGTTTAAGGATATCCATAATTAATACTCATCAGATATATTTGCTTTTGTTTAATCTAAGACATTCAGGTTTATTGGCTTACCCAGGTGTGAGGTCCTAGAAGCTCTGTAGTGAATATCTTTGGTGTAGAACCTGTCTTTGCTGCATTATACTGAAGTGTCGTTCATATTGTTTTTTCTTGAGGTTCTTATCTTGTCAAACAATCTTCTGAGGAAGCTTCCTCATGGCATTGGAAACCTAAGGAAACTGAGAGAGTTGGATCTGGAAGAAAATAAACTTGAATCTCTCCCTAATGAAATTGCCTATCTTAAGGACTTGCAGGTAAGCCTTCTCTTTGTTAGCCTTTTGAGGTTTGCGCTCGACTGAAAATCCAGTAAAACAGAAAAACGGAATCTAATGATAGTCCTGAAGTGAAGATTGTAGCCACAGAAAGCAGCTTCATGAATGAACTTATGGTGTTACTTATTAGTATTACACATAAGAACAAAAGAGTTGCCCAATATCCTGGTTCCAGCAGTGGCCAGTCCAGGTAGCAAATATGTAATTATTTCTTTCTAAAAATATATATATATTCCGCTGTTCATGATGGAGTTCAAAATAAAACATACACAATTAAGTAACAACATAAAATACCACATAAAACATAACATAAAACAACATGAGAGGCTTTATCCAGACTCCACATCCAGGTCCTTCTAGGCAAAATTAAATAAGTTGCCATGAGTATGCTTTCTGAAACAAATAGGCCTTAAGATGTTTCCTAAATTGCAGAAGAAAGTCAATTTATTGTAAATTTGAAAGGTAGCAAACACCTTAATTTTGGACCAATAACTTGGAAGGTGGCAAAGTACCTGGCAGAGTCCCATAAAGTACCAAGATACCATGTCTTAACCTCAGGAATAAGCACTAGCTTTCCTCAGGTCTGCCTTAATAATAATGTATGGACTTTCCCTGTAGAAATTTGCCCAAACCTTTTTTTATACCCAGCAATATTAACTGTTTTTACCACTTGCTCAGACAGTGAGTTCCAGAACTTAACTTTGAGTGCAAAAAATATTTTCTCCTATTTAAGTGTGCTACTGTGTAACTTCTTGGAGTGTCTCGTAGTCTTTGTGCTTTTTCATAGAGTAAACAATTGATTTGCATATACCCATTCCACTACATTCAGGATTTTTTAGACCTCTGTCTATATCTCCCCTCAGCTGTCTCTTCTCCAAGCTGAAGAACCCTTCCCTCATACGAGTCATGCCATCCTCTTAATCGTTTTGGTTGCCTTTCTTTATATGTTTTCCAATGATCTACACTTTGTTACATACCTTTCCACTATTCCAGGACCTGTGGGATAGTTGTGTCTATCAACCAGCAGGTGAAGATAGAGAACTGAAAACTGAGCTGAGACATATCTGGCTTGGCAAACAGTCCAGCTCCTCAGTATTTTTTTTTTTTATCTCTAGTAGGTGGATGGATGCACTTTTCAGCCTCTGGTTCTGAGTGATTTGCTCCTGGTCCAGTTGGTCAACGGGTCCCCAGTTGAGCTTTGTAGGTGGCTTGAGTCTGCAGAATCATATCTGGAGGTCTTCAGATCCCCTATCTCTGGTGCCCTGCGAATTTATTTCTCTCCCTTCACATGTCCCCTGTTTCCTGTGGAGCTCTCCTTTACAGCACAACAACCTTTAAAAAAAAAGAGGAGAAGGAAAGAGGTTTACTGGAGAGCGTGGGGCAGAAAATCAGTCTGGTTCTTTCTCATCTGGGGTAAGACTTGTGGAAGCTCTGAGCTTGGAGGGAGCAGCCGGTAAGTCCGGCTAAACTTTGACTCAGAACCACTTGGAGAGCTGCAAGTTCTACGTGGTGCAGGAGAGGGGTCGTGACTCACTTCTTGGGACTGCATGTGAGAGGATGAAGATTTGATCATTGTTACCTTGTTTCAAGCTCAGAAATGATCTACATCAGTGGTGTATTCGAGGTTGTTGAGGACATTTGAGGGCTGGTTTTCTGAGCGCGGACTTTGTTCCTTCTTTGCTCAGATCACACACATCCTAGTGTTTCCCCAGACAGGCCTTCAGAAAAGATTGGCGTTGGGTTATCTGAAATTCAGGTTGTGGCTTTGGCCTGTTTCAGGAGCTGACTACAGAAGACATCTCTTTTGGCTCACCTGGATATTGTTTGATTCTTGCAGGGAGTGGGTCGCTTGCAGCATCCTTTTCGTATGCTGTGTCCAGAGTTGAACCTTAATTTAGTCCTTTGGGGTCTGCAGAAGCCTCCTTTTGAAACAATCTGGAAGGCCTCCTAGAAAGATCTTATGTTAAAGACAGCGTTCTTGGTAGCTGTTGTGCCAGCACATAGGGTTATGGAG
This sequence comes from Microcaecilia unicolor, assembly GCF_901765095.1. Lineage (NCBI taxonomy): Eukaryota > Metazoa > Chordata > Amphibia > Gymnophiona > Siphonopidae > Microcaecilia > Microcaecilia unicolor. Next base: position 23,481,199 of record NC_044035.1, on the reverse strand, counting down.
CTTCAGGCTCTCTCTTGCCGGGATTCCTTTCTTCGCTTTTCAGAGATGGGGGTCTCTCTGCGCATGGTTCCTTCCTTTCTTCTGAAAGTGGTATCAGCATTTTGGTCCTTTCACAGAGTGGACAGAGAGGCTCCATATTCTTTCTTGGAGCTTCTTGATGTGCATAGAATCCTCATTAGACATCTGGAAGTCATGAATGAGTTTCACAGATTGGACAGACTATTTGGACTTTTTGGTAAACAGAGGCTTAGCCTTTTGGCTTCCAGGCCCACAGTTGCTAGATGGCTGAAGGAGACTATCATGTCATCTTATTTGCTTGTGGGGAAGCAGGCTCCTCAGGCCTTGCAGGCTCATTCTATGAGGCATACAGTAACATCCTGGGTGGAGACTACCTTACTGTCTCTGGTGGATATTTGCAAGGCAGCATTTGCAGCGTGCTCGGAAGCCAGTTTTTGGCTTTGGTCATCGGAACAGCATCACCAGGATCCCACCTACCCTAGGGATAGCTTTTATACATCCCACAGGTTTAAGTAAATACTGACATGCTGGATTGGACGCCTAGAGAGGTATATCTCAGCTCAGTTTGAGTTCTCTGTCTCCACCTGATGGTGATGGGGACAACTATCCCACAGTTTCTGGAACAGTGGAAAGGACTAATGGAAAGAAAATGATCAGATAAGACCTAATTTCTCCTTTTTTGAGCTGCAGTGACCAGAATTGCACACAGTATTCATAAGAACAGAAAAATAGCCATACTGGGTCATACCAGTATCCTGTTTCCAACAATGGCCAATCCAGGTCACAAGTACCTGGCAGAAACCCAAATAATAGCAGCATTCAATGCAATCAATCCCAGAGCAAGCAGTGGCTTCCCCATGTTTGTCGCAATAGCAGACTATGGACTTTTTGTCCAGGAACTTGTCCAAACCTTTTTTAAACCCAGATACACTAACCACAATATAGAGGCATTATGACATTCTCTGCTTTGTTCTTTATTTCTTTCCTAATAATTCCTATCATTCTATTTGCTTTTTTGGCTGCTGCTCCACACTGAGCAGTAGATTTCAGTGTATTGTCCATGATGATCCCTAAATCCTTTTCCTCAGAGGTATAGCTGTAACTTGGGTTATTCTTGCCAGTGTCCGTTGCTTTGCACTTGTGCACATTAAAATTCATCAGCCATCTGGATGCCTAGTCTTCAAGACTCCCAAGATCCTCTTGCAATTTCATGCATTCTTCATGCCATTTAACAACTTGGAATAGCTTTCTTATCATCTGCAAATTTGAACACCATACTACTCATTGTTCTCGTTTTCAGATCATTTATGGATATGTTAAAAAGCACCAGTCCCAGTACAGATCCTTGTGACACTCTAGTGTTTCATGTTTTATTTACATCTGATATACCACTAAGGGGAATTAACCGTCATATCGGTTTACAATAAAATATTTATTTTATTTTAGCATTTATATCCCACAGTTTCCAATTAACATTGTTTCATTGTGGCTTACAATGATGAAATGATGAAATATTTCTGTAGAAACAACAGTTATAGAGGCATGTTTTCAAAGCACTTAGACTTACAAAGTTACATAGGTTACTATGTAATGTTTTAAGTCTAAGTGCTTTGAAAGTGAGCCCCATAGTATAAGAAGAAAGGATAGCAGATGGTATGTCTTCATGCTTCAAACCAGAGCCCAGTACATCGACTGCCATCACTAAGGAGCTGTTTGAGATTTTATCAAGCAAAAGACTATCTTTTAAGCGGTTCCCAATCCACAACAGAACATTGCCTCCCATCCCATATCTCAGGAGTCTCTTGTGAGGGACTATTAAAAGCCTTCTGAAACTCTAGATACACTGCATCAACTGGCTCACCTTTATCCACATGCTTACTTACACCTTCAAAAAACATGCAGCAAATTGGTGCAGTTAGACTTCCCTTGATGAATCGTTATTGACGCTTTCCCATTAAACCAAGTTTGTTTATGTGTTCAGTAATTATACTTTTTTTTTTATAGTTTCTGTTATTTGTCCAGCACTGACATTGGGCTTGCCAATCTGTAGTTTCCTCGATTACTCCTGGAGCTCTTAAAAAAAAACAAAAACATGGCATTACATTGGACCACCTTCTAAACCTCAGATACTGTAGATGATTTTAATGGTAGGTTACAGATTGTCAATAGTAGATCTGCAACTTCATTTTTTACTTCTTTCAGTACCTTGAGGTGTATACCATCTGGTCCAGGTGTTTTGACACACTTTAATTTGTCAATTTGGCTTATTACGTATTCCAGATTCATTGAGATTTTTTTCAGTTCCTCCATATCATCACCCTTAAATATCATTTCTGGCATAGGAGGCGCCCTTACAGTGGGGGAAATAAGTATTTGATCCCTTGCTGATTTTGTAAGTTTGCCCACTGACAAAGACATGAGCAGCCCATAATTGAAGGGTAGGTTATTGGTAACAGTGAGAGATAGCACATCACAAATTAAATCCGGAAAATCACATTTTGGAAAGTATATGAATTTATTTGCATTCTGCAGAGGGAAATAAGTATTTGATCCCTCTGGCAAACAAGACCTAATACTTGGTGGCAAAACCCTTGTTGGCAAGCACAGCGGTCAGACGTCTTCTGTAGTTGATGATGAGGTTTGCACACATGTCAGGAGGAATTTTGGTCCACTCCTCTTTGCAGATCATCTCTAAATCATTAAGAGTTCTGGGCTGTCGCTTGGCAACTCGCAGCTTCAGCTCCCTCCATAAGTTTTCAATGGGATTAAGGTCTGGTGACTGGCTAGGCCACTCCATGACCCTAATGTGCTTCTTCCTGAGCCACTCCTTTGTTGCCTTGGCTGTATGTTTTGGGTCATTGTCGTGCTGGAAGACCCAGCCACGACCCATTTTTAAGGCCCTGGCGGAGGGAAGGAGGTTGTCACTCAGAATTGTACGGTACATGGCCCCATCCATTCTCCCATTGATGCGGTGAAGTAGTCCTGTGCCCTTAGCAGAGAAACACCCCCAAAACATAACATTTCCACCTCCATGCTTGACAGTGGGGACGGTGTTCTTTGGGTCATAGGCAGCATTTCTCTTCCTCCAAACACGGCGAGTTGAGTTCATGCCAAAGAGCTCAATTTTTGTCTCATCTGACCACAGCACCTTCTCCCAATCACTCTCGGCATCATCCAGGTGTTCACTGGCAAACTTCAGACGGGCCGTCACATGTGCCTTCCGGAGCAGGGGGACCTTGCGGGCACTGCAGGATTGCAATCCGTTATGTCGTAATGTGTTACCAATGGTTTTCGTGGTGACAGTGGTCCCAGCTGCCTTGAGATCATTGACAAGTTCCCCCCTTGTAGTTGTAGGCTGATTTCTAACCTTCCTCATGATCAAGGATACCCCACGAGGTGAGATTTTGCGTGGAGCCCCAGATCTTTGTCGATTGACAGTCATTTTGTACTTCTTCCATTTTCTTACTATGGCACCAACAGTTGTCTCCTTCTCGCCCAGCGTCTTACTGATGGTTTTGTAGCCCATTCCAGCCTTGTGCAGGTGTATGATCTTGTCCCTGACATCCTTAGACAGCTCCTTGCTCTTGGCCATTTTGTAGAGGTTAGAGTCTGACTGATTCACTGAGTCTGTGGACAGGTGTCTTTCATACAGGTGACCATTGCCGACAGCTGTCTGTCATGCAGGTAACGAGTTGATTTGGAGGATCTACCTGGTCTGTAGGGGCCAGATCTCTTACTGGTTGGTGGGGGATCAAATACTTATTTCCCTCTGCAGAATGCAAATAAATTCATATACTTTCCACAATGTGATTTTCCGGATTTAATTTGTGATGTGCTATCTCTCACTGTTACCAATAACCTACCCTTCAATTATGGGCTGCTCATGTCTTTGTCAGTGGGCAAACTTACAAAATCAGCAAGGGATCAAATACTTATTTCCCCCACTGTACATCCTCCTCAGTAGAGACCAAAGCAAAAAATTCATTTATGGCCTTGTCCTCCCTGAGTGCTCTTTTATTTCCTTAATGAAATAGCAGTCCAGCTGACTCTTGCATGGGCTTTCTACTGCTGATGATCCTGACAAGGTTTTGCTGTGAGTTTTTGCCTCTACAGCAAACTTACATTCAATTTTTCTTTTAGCCTTTTTTTAACAATGCCTTGCATCTAAATTGCCAGTGCTTGTGTTGTTGGGGGAGACTAATGTAATTCTAAACAGGGGAAACAATCTATAATAACAATTCTCACCTGGAAACATTCTGAAGCTCACTCTGTGGGAGGGAAACACTGAAGGCTAGGCTCTCAGCTCACTCACTCTCACTCATGCACCACTCACTGACACTCATAGACCCGCCCTCAGCCACGCCCCTTCCAGACATAATTCGCGACCCCAGCGTTCTAAATGAAGCCTCCAAACTGGAAGTGTGAGGCTCCAGAGATATCCGTTTTGCCCCTAGCTCAAAAACGGAAGTGTGAGACGTCCTGTGCCCCGCCCTCCCCTCATAACGTCATCACGAGGAGGGCGGAGCCCATTCCAGGAAACGAGATGTCCCCCTGCCCACATCTTCTAATTCTCACCCTCATTCTCACCCTCAACGTACTATGAAGCAAGTGTGAGGCTCGGAGATGTCCTTTTTGTCGATCGCGGCGGCGAAACAACACGATGACATCACCGGTGGGGCGGGGAAGGCGCAAGCCTCAGAGAATCGGCAACAACAAAAAAAAAAGGCATCCTCAACGCCGGGGCAGGGAACGCAGTCACGCAACGCGATGATGTCGACAGCGGCCCGGGGAAGGCACAAGCCGTGCAGAATCGCCAACAGCAGAAAAACAAACCTGTCACGGGCGACCGAACGACCCAAACAACTTGCGTCTGGAAGGTAGGGGGGTTGAGGAAGAAAGCTGCAACTAAGATGACAGGAAGGAAAAGGAAAACCTTGCTAGCGCCCGTTTCATGCTCTTCGGAAACGGGCCTTTCTTACTAGTTTATTGGAGGAGTGGCCTAGTGGTTAGGGTGGTGGACTCTGGTCCTGGGGAACTGAGGAACTGAGTTTGATTCCCACTTCAGGCACAGGCAGCTCCTTGTGACTCTGGGCAAGTCACTTAACCCTCCATTGCCCCATGTAAGCCGCATTGAGCCTGCCATGAGTGGGAAAGCGCGGGGTACAAATGTAACAAAAATAAAATAGATACTATTGGAGATTCTACATGGAATGTTGCTACTATTGGAGATTCTACATGGAATGTTGCTATTCCACTAGCAACATTCCATGTAGAAGGCTGCGCAGGCTTCTGTTTCTGTGAGTCTGACGTCCTGCACGTACGTGCAGGACGTCAGACTCACAGAAGCAGAAGCCTGCGCAGCCACATTGGTGATCTGCAAGGGCCGACTTCTACATGCTAGTGGAATAGCAACATTCCATGTAGAATCTCAAATAGTAGCAACAGTGGAGGAGTGGCCTAGTGGTTAGGGTGGTGGACTTTGGTCCTGAGGAACTGAGTTCGATTCCCACGTCAGGCACAGGCAGCTCCTTGTGACTCTGGGCAAGTCACTTAACCCTCCATTGCCCCACGTAAGCCGCATTGAGCCTGCCATGAGTGGGAAAGCGAGGGGTAGAAATGTAACAAAAAAAAAAAATAATACTAAAAATATGTAAGATGTTGATAAGTGCAAAATATCAAGAAGACCAAACTGACTCGTCACAATCCTGCATTTTGACGTGGCAAGCACCGAGATATTCCATTCTAGTTGATAGTGCAAAATTGTTAGCCAGTAAGTGGCAGTACAGGGATATTTATTTATTTATTGCATTTGTATCCCACATTTTCCCACCTATTTGCAGGCTTAATGTGGCTTACATATCAGCTAATAAATCACACTATAGCACCATCAAAAAGTAATACATACCAAAATGATGAAACAAAAACATGTAGAAATTAGATCATTTATGTGTCAAAAAAGACAGCATAGGAGCTTTTGTGTTATAATTTGGGGGCTGACTTCTTCTTTTTTCATTGGTCCTGTTTTCTTCATTCAGATCCTTTGTCCATTTTTTGAAAGATGTTCTTTTGGCTCTAATAGCCACTTTCATCTCATCTTTTAACTATGCAGGCAAACGTTTTGCCTTCCTACCACCTTTTGTTGATATGTGGAATACGACTAGTTTGGGCTTTCAATTTGGACTTTTTAAACAATGTCAATACCTGATTTAAACTCTTAAACTTTGCAGCTGCTCCTTTTAGCTTTTTTTTTTTTAAATAATTTTCCTCATTTTATCATAGTTGCAGTAGATTTCATTAGTGTCTTCACTCCAGTTATTATCTCAAATTTGATCACCTCTTACACCAAGTCCTGCATTCCACTAAGGATCTAGGTCTAAAATAGTCCCCCCTTGCCAGTTCCTCAACAGAGTAGTCATTTATTCATCTAGGAAATTTACTTCCCTATCATTTCCTGTTGTCATTTATTCAGTCAATATTGGAGTAATTGAAATCATCACTTATTATAGTGTTGCCAAATATGCTAGTTTCCCTGCTTTCTGCTAACATTTTATCTATCTGTAACGTCTAGCCTGGTGGTCCATAGTATAGCCCTACCAATATTCTCTTTCCTCTCACACATGAAATGTCTGTCTATGAGGGTTCCATGTTACTAACTTTGTGAGACCCCGGGTGAGGTTTCTAAAGTGGCCCTCGAAATAACCCAGCCAGACAAGGTATGGAAAGTTGAAAGTAAATGTTTTTATTCACCTGAGCCCTGGGACCTGTTAACCTCACAGGCCAGGAATTTCAGATGCAACAGTTTCTCTGGGTTAGTAACAGTATTCTGGCTAGCAGGCCAAGCAGTCTGTGGCTTGTGGGGCGGCCCCACCCCAGACACAGCCTGTAAGTTCTCAGGTCTTCTGAGACTCTGGTCTGGCTCCAGCCAGACCTCAGCAAGGGTTTGCAAGTCTTAAAAAGAAACAAAGTTGGCTTAGCTCAGCCAGGTCACAGCAGCTAAACATATTCAGTGAAGGCACAGACAGCTTCAGTTCTTCCTTCCCTGGGCCTCCTTAACCTTAGCCTAGCCATGACCTTATTCTTGGGCATCCCAGGCTTCTATAAGTTTCATCTGTTGCCACGGGATACTGCCCGTGGACGTATAACCAAAGGGATATGCCCCTTCGGAGCCAGCTGAATTTCTGTCCTTTGGAGTGGAGCTGCTTGAAGAACTTCTTTCAGGTATTTTTCTTGTTTTTATTTGACTGTGGGCAAGAGGAAAGGAGTAACCAAAGGACCTAAATGTCTTGACTATATAAGGTACAGGGCCTAATGGATAATTTCACTGTCTCTCAAGAGAAAGTTTCCTGTAAAGATCATGGTGCAATTCCTAAGAGCATTGTGAGCCCAGAGGCCCTGTCCTTAAGTCCTGATAGTCGCTCACCACCTAAGCCACCCAATATTTCTTCGGGCTCTCCCTCTCTTACATCCAGTCCCTTGTTAGGTGAGGGTGTAAGTAGTAGAGAAGTATTACATCAAGAAGAGCCTGAAATATCTCCATCAAGAGTTTTGGCATTGAATAAAGCTCTTCCAGATTCTTTGGTTGAAAGCTCTGTTGCCTCTATACTACCCCCCTAAATTATCTTTGGAAGCTCTTTGGGAGACAAGTTGTCTGCTGTTACCCCGTCTAAGGAAGTCTTTAATGTGGAATTGTGGAGACTGATGTCAAGAATGGAAAGTTACTACATTGGAGACTGAAATTAATATACATACTAGGAGTTTGCATGAACAATCTTGGAAGACTAAAGTTCTGTAAGAAGTCAACGCCCCCTTGATTAAAGGGAATAATTTGCTAGAGAATAGGCTAGAAAAAGTAGAGCACCAATTATGAGCCAATAATTTGGTTTTTGAATTTTCCATACAATAGTATGATTTCTCCATATGACATGTTGAAATAGTATGTGGTAAAGATCCTATCTATTGACCAATTTTCCTTTCCATATGTTTCAAAAAAAGTTTTATATTCCTGCATGCATTAAAAATATTTCTGGTGGAGGAATTGAGGAGGTAATAGAAGTGGACCTGTCTACAATGTTGGAAACATCAATTCAGGAAACCACCTTGAGAGCCACCTTGATGGTGTCCTTTGAAAATGGTGAAGATAGATGTGGTGCAGGAGGTAATGGTGCTGGGGCCATTAATAACGTGATCAGATTTCATATAATATCTGGAGTAAATACGCATAGGAAATCCAATACATTAGCATTTAATTTTTCAAACAGGAGATTGATAAAATGAGGAGAATGCAGCTGCATCTCTCTTTCTCGGAGCTAGAGATGGCTTTCAATTCAGTACCACTATCGTTCTCTTACCCGCTTGCTTTTGAGTGCATATTGAAGAGCAAATGTTGATTAATTTGGATGCTGTCATAGCATATCTTTGGCTCTTTTCCCTGCTTCGGTAAAGCTTAAATTTGAGTCATTTGGGATTTATTTTTTTCAGTGCCAGGATAATGATATTTTAAAGCAAAAGACAGTCACATTCCAAATGTGAGAAACTTGGGAAGCGTCGTTTTCTGTTTAGAGAGAAGCGTGTCTTCCACATGAAGATGAACAGAAAGTGGTAGACAGTGGAAGCCAATTTAATTAGCAGAAGGTTGTTGGTCTTTGTTCAGACTCACTTTGTAAGCTTAATTGTTTTTCTCTCCTGTCTCTAGTGTTAAATAACCTGATTTATGCTTTGTTTGGTATTCTTTTTATTCCAGAACGTTCTCATAAACACCTTACGTTATATTAGTGGGAACAATATGAATCTATTCTAAATATTTTAATGCACTTTCTCATAAACAAACACCGTACATTACATCAGTGGGAACAATATAAATTTATTCTAAATATTTTAATGCACAAAAAGGTTCTGAAAGCCCTGTATGAATTAGTTTTCACTACTCTTGCATTTGCTGAAGAAATGTTTTATCAAACAGTCATCATTTTGAAGTTCAGATTTACTTAAAGCCACAGAGCATAAAATGCTGGCAGTTCAGTGACATTCGTGGAAACCTTAGAAACAAAATCCTTCTTTCACATGATATACAAACTGCAAGATGGTGTCAGCGTGATCTTTTGGTTTGCTGCTTGGATAATATCCTGTACATGGAAAATAAATTTGATATTGAATTTGGGTTTTATTACATGCCTCTCCAAACCTGTGAGGGGGGTTTCAGTGAAGGTACTGTAGATGGGTTTGTGTCACAGATTGCTTATAATGCAGTGTAAAGTATGGTAAGGATTTATATTTTTTTGTATTTATTTATTGAGATTTATTAATCATCTTTATTAAGAGATTCACCATATAACAGAAATAAGAAAAATGTCAGTACAACACAATTGATTCCATAATAGACAATGTAGAAGAACATTCAAATAATATAGGTATGATACAATGTCAACAGTGTAATTTTCAGGTACCATGAATTAATGGCAAAATTAATGCACAGTAATTGCAAAGTCTTTGCAATTTGTTGTTTAACATAGATAAATGTTCTTTACCATGTGTTAACTGAACATCAGATAACATTCTATAGTTAACTATGGGGTTCATTTTCAAAGCACTTAGACTTACAAAGTTCCATAGGTTAGTATGCAACTTTGTAAGTCTACGTGCTTTGAAAATACGCCTCTATGTAACTTTGTAAGTCTACGTGCTTTGAAAATATGCCTCCAAGTCTCTTGACACAGTTAATACCACCTTATCTGCTTTATTAATGCAGAGTCACTATCTGTGCGGTAATTGTAAGACACACTTCTTGCCCATGCTGTGTTCCCTTCTGTGTTACATGATTAATGTAGGAATTACCACACATTAGAACATGCAGTAATTCCACTGTTTAGCAACTAACATAGCTTACTATATAGGATTGCAAAATGGTACTTTGACATGGATTGGCCACTGCTGGAAACAGGATACTGGGTTTGATGGATCTCTGGTCTGTCTCAGTATAACAGTGCTTATGTTCATATGCACTACTTATGTACACATGTAAGTATGTATAAAAAAAACCCAAAGAGCCCATTTACTAAAGTGTGGTAAGAATTTTGCACTTAAAATGCATTAGGTGTCAAAACTAGCAAGTGGTAAATTTACTGCACAGGGCAAACACACTTACCACTTACTGGCTCCCTATCCGTTTCCATATAAAATTCAAGCTCCTATTACTGACTTATAAGTGCATTCACTCTGCAGCCCCTCACTACCTCTCCACCCTCATCTCTCCCTACACTCCCTCCCAGGAACTCCGTTCACTAGGCAAATCTCTCCTGATTGCACCCTTCTCCTCCATCGCTAACTTCAGACTCCGTTCCTTTTGTCTCACTGCACCTTATGCCTAGCTCCATCCCTGGCCGCCTTCAAATCCCGGCTTAAGGCCTACCTGTTTTATACTGCTTTTGACTCCTAACTTGTCACTTACTCGTAACCTTTATCTTGTTCTCCTCTCTTCAATAATCCCTTTCCCTATGTGTCCTTCTGTCTGTCTTAGCCTTATCCTTATTGGTCCTATCCTGATTGAGATTGTAAGCTCTTTTGAGCAGGGACTGTCTTTTCTTCATATTCATTTGTGAAGCGCTGCATACGACTGGTAGCGCTATAGAAATGATTTATAGTAGTATTTGAAGCAGTAGAGGCTAAAGTGATTTGCTCAATGTCATTGGTAGAGGTAGAATTTGAACCCTGGTTTCCCTGGTGTCAGCCTGCCACTCTTAATCACTCCTAATATCAGTTTAAGGTACCTTTAAGTAAAGTTTGATTGGACGTTTCTCTTCCGCTGTGATCTGTTTTCTTTGTAGCACTGAGGTGCTGATGCCCCTCAGGTCACCGTATTCCATGAACAGGAAAGCAGTACATCATTTTCTCTCTAATGATTCTGTAATTATTTTTTCTCTTTCATTAACCAGAAATTAGTCCTGACTAATAATCAGTTGACCATTCTTCCAAGAGGGATTGGTCACCTTACCAACCTGACACATCTTGGTCTTGGAGAGAATCTCCTCACACACCTCCCTGAAGAAATTGGTAAGAGCCCCCTAAACTATCATCCGCAGAGTATAGAGTATTCTAGTTGACTGCGGGACTTGAGCTGATGGGATGGGCCTGACCCTGGCTCTCAAGAACTTATGGGATGGGGTGATATGGGTTCAAATACAAAGTGTGAAAAATAGAGACCTGGATTTAAGCTTCCTTTTGTGGATTGCCATCACATCATGGAGGTGATGCAATTTACGTGTGTAGGTAAAAGTGGGATGTTTTAACCACGGAAATACAAATCCTGGAGACAAATATCTTAAAAAGCTTCTTTATTGATGAAAAGACTCGACACAACTGTTGTGTTTCGGCCTGCCGGCCTGCATCAGGACTCTGCCCCAATGGCGTGACGTATATGAATCTTAAATGCCAGAAACGCAATTTGGTCCATGTCCTGAACCAAGCGAAATGTGATTGGCTATATACAGAAATGGTCTTGAAAAAGACCTTGCTTGATAAACTTGCTCGTAGCGGGTCGCTAGAAGCATAGCATAAACATAGAAAAGGTGATGCAATTTACACCATGTGGCAAGGAAAGAATGAGACTTGATTTGCAAGCACCTCTGAAAAGGTTAGCTTTAGAGACTTATCTCTGAGCTCTTGGCCAGTAAAGAAGGGACCAAGTACTAGCCACTCACCTTGCAAAAAAAAAAAAAAAAAAATCCAAAATTGTCCTTGGTGGAATAGTGCATTATCAAGATTATAAATGTTTGCACTGGCAGAATGTCTTGCTGATTCTACATAATGTTTTTTTTTTTTTCTTTGTTCATATAATTTTATGTAGGTACACTGGAGAATCTAGAAGAGCTTTACCTGAATGACAACCCCAACTTGCACAGTCTGCCCTTTGAGTTGGCGCTCTGCAGCAAACTGTCAATCATGAGTATTGAGAACTGTCCGCTCAGCCACCTCCCACCTCAGATTGTTGCCGGGGGCCCCTCCTTCATCATTCAGTTCTTAAAAATGCAGGGCCCTTACCGTGCCATGGTCTGATCCAAGTTTGATGTCCCAAACACTGTACAAAACACGAACTGCATTTATTAAGACTGTGTTATGTGTTTCCGCTGATAGAGGAATCATAGCCATTTAGATTTCTTTTTCTTCTGCAAAGAAAATGCTTGTCTAAGTTTCCTTTGCTGAATTTGATGGATGGGTGTTCAGTGAGTAATCCAGAAATGCCAATTATTTTGAAATCGATTGCCAACAAACTCAGCAGTAATCACAGCTAAGCGAAGGAATTGATATTTTAACACTGTGTGATCAACTTTAAGTCTCCACACATTATAGAGGACTTTTGGTCAGATGTACTAAAGATTTTCTCCCCTTTTGTGTCCGTAGAGGAAATGCTCAGTAAGTCCTCTACTGTATTTGATGCATCTTGTCACCTGTGCACACTCCTTCCTTAAACTCTTTAGTATCCAGGACCCTAATCTTTAATTTTCTTTTAACTTATTTTTTTTTTTGATTTAAACAATTGATGTTTTTATATTGTTTACATTTAGAGTAAATCACTGGATTTTTTTGTAAAGTGGGTTATGATTTGTTTTAATTGACTATCTAGAATTTATGTACTTTTGGTGAGAAATCACTACAAAACAAGCCTATGTATATATTTTCTTGCCAAATTTACAATAGCTGTATTTATAAATTATAGCCTTTATGATATCGTGAGTGACTTTGCCATAAGTGGCTAATGAGTAAAGAGGATATGCTCAAGTGCCATACTGGGAATATTTCTCACGGTAAATGCTGAGATTTGTGTACATGGTGCATAAAATTACCCATATCTCCAGGAAATAGAAATTCAAAGCTATCCATTACATATATGCCTGATTCCCTTGTTCCGCACCACTTGTGACATCTTACACCCCAAGCACTCCTTTCTACGTTTTGTCCCATGATGCAAGTTTCCTTAACTGCTGAACCGTATTAACCCTACATTTGTGAATTCATTCACGCATATCCCTTAAATATAGCTCATATTTTTCATTCATGCTACCTGATAATTTGATCTATACAACTTACTTATTTTAAGACTCCTTTCAATCTTTGTCATCAGATCTGTTTTTGTAGTAAAATAATTAGTTGATCCAATTATCAATCTTAACGTAAAGTATTGCAGTGAATTTTAGAGCGGATTATTAGGAAGAACAACCACCACTTGTGATATTTTGAGCCATCATTAGAGCTCCTCTGCTGTTGTTGCAAATCCTTTCTGCATATCTGAGCGACGCTGTTTTTGATATTTTCACGCATTAAATGACTGAGTTACGTTGTACAATGTGTGTGTTTATGGACGTGGAGATTATGCACACTGGCAGAAGTTTGGTTGTTACGCAATTGGTGAGCGTGAAAGAATCTGGTGGGAAAATATAATTTCTTTTAGTCTGCTTTCATTTTTGGTGGATTACAGTGTGTCAGAAGTGAGCCTTCGAGGAACAATATCCCTTGTTAGCACAGACTGAGTTTTTCAGCCAAGTGCTTTGTGTAAAGCTGCATTTCCAAGAGGCCTGGCAGAAATATTACCTTTTTGATTACTATTAGCAAATAATTGCTCGTAATTCTTGTACCACAAATGGATGATGTTGTTAGTTTTGGAACACTGCTGTTCATGTCCATTTAGCAGTATGATTTTCTTTTGGTATGATTCACTTCTTTGTAGCAGGTTACCTCTGTGTATGAGGACAGTGTTGCTGCTGGACTGATCTTCTGTTTCTCAGCCCTCGGTGCTCAGAAAACAAACGTGGGCACTAGAGGCCATTAGCACTGGATTAGCGCCAGCTTTTGCCGTTGCACAGTGCTCAGAGGTGCCTACCGCAGGAAATAAGGAGCTCGCCCATTGCATGCAAATATAGTCAAAAGGAGATCATTTCCTGTTCCTCTTGATACTTAAAGAACAGCACACAGAACAAGGGTGCCCTTACTGCGGCAAACCCAACGCCAGCTCGGAGCTGGCATTAGGGTGTTTGTGCCGAGCTGGTGCCTAGAAGCATGCCTAATGGATTTCATTTCCCTAACACCTGGATTCAGTCGAGCACCTGGGCAATCCAGACAAAATCCAACCAACATTTCCTTACCTTGCTGCTTTCCGAAAGAGGGGGCTTTGTAGAATAATCCTACTGAAGAGAATGGAGACAGACGGGTGGGAAGGGGACTTGCTTGAAAAATAAGCCTCAGCTTCCTGATAAAACAAAATAGTGTTTTTACCTTGTCTTGCAAGTACAGTGAAACCTCGGTTTTCGTCGATAGTTCGTCCGAAAATTATCGATGAAAACCGAGGCAACAAGCAATTATTCTTCTAAATTCTTTTAAATGAATAAAAAGTAGTAGTGTGGCAAAACGACAAAATTATTGTCACTCAGCAGCAGTGTGATCCCACAACCGGAAACAATGCCCCAGAAGAACGACACGTGAGAACGCAAAATTAGCAGCGTGGGCATGCCGACGAAATCCGAGGTGACCGACGAAAACAGAGACAAAAATGTTGCGAAACAAATCGACGATAACCAAAAATGACGAAAACCGAGGTTTCACCGTATAGATTTTTTTTAAGCCGAATTATCCGCATCCACTTGTGATTCCCTTGCTGTTTCCTTACGTTGTTCTCTGCTGACCGCTGCGGTGCTGGTTCCTCCTCCCCCTGGCCATTCAGGGCTCCCTTTTACTGTGCATGTGCCGGGTACGTTCCCCCCTCCGTACTTCCCAATGTTCAGTGCTAACAGCATGCATAAATTTTGCATGCCATTAACGTTGAGCATTAGTGAGTTCTTTTGCGCCATTGTTTTGTGCAGCGCTGGAGTTTAGAGCATCAGGTCCTTAGCGCTGGAGCCAATTTTCATTTCAGCACCACAATCATTCTCTTATCTTCATGCTTTTGAGTGCATATTACTGAGGGGAGTGTTGATTAATTTGGATGCTGTCAAAGCATTTCTTTGGTTCTTTTCCCTGATTTAGTAAAGCTTACATTTGTGCCATTGGGGATTTATTTTTTCCAGTGCCAGGATAGTGATATTTTAAAGCAAGAGGCAGTTACATTCTAGATATGAGAGACTTGGGAAGCAATGTTGCTGTTTAGAGATGAACAGAAAGTAGTGGAAGCCATTTATTTAGCAGAAGGTTGTTGGTATTTTTTTCAGACTCCCTTTGTAAGCTTAAGTTTGTTTTTTTTTTTCCTCTTGTCTCCAGTGTTAAATAGCCTGATTTATGGTATGCTCAAGTGAAACAGGTGTCTATGTTAAACTCTTGATTTATATAACAAAGGGTAAAATGTTGTACATGTGCTTGGTTTTTATTCTAGTACTAGTAAAAAAGGCCCGTTTCTGACACAAATGAAACGGGCGCTAGCAAGGTTTTCCTCGGAGTGTGTATGTTTGGGAGAGTGTATGTGAGAGTGACTGTGTGAGAGTCAGAGTGAAAGTGTGAGTGTGTGTGTGTGAGAGAGAGAGAGTGAGTCTGGGTGTGAGTGTGTTTGTGAGAGAGTGTGTGTGTGAGAATGAGAGTGTGTGCAAGTGTGTATGTGAGACACAGTGTGAGAGAGAGAGGTGTGTGTGTGGGCGAGAGAGAGAGTGTGTGTGAGACACAGATTCTCTGTGAGAGTGAGTGTATGAGACTAAGCGAGTGTGTGAGTGACTGTGTGGCACATAGAGAGTGAATGTGATACAGTGTGAGACAGAGTGTGTGAGAGTGTGAGTCAGAAAGACATTGTATATGAGAGAGAGAGTGTGAGCCCTGCCCTCCCAATCCATGCCCATCTGTCCCCTGCCCCCTCCATTCCTCCTTTTCCAGCAATTCCCCTCTCTCCCTGAGCCCTGCCCTCCCAATCCATGCCCATCCATGCTCCTCTGTCACCTGTCCCCTCCATTCATCCCTATCCAGCAATTCCCCTCTCTCCCTTTGTTTTTTTTTCCTCTTGTCTCCAGTGTTAAATAGCCTGATTTATGGTATGCTCAAGTGAAACTCTTGATTTATATAACAAAGGGTAAAATGTTGTACATGTGCTTGGTTTTTATTCTTGTATGTTTATTTAGATCTTGTCTTATAGTTTTATCATTCAGAAATTATTTGACTGTCTTTCCAGTGTCTTCTGTGGCAGTAATTGATGTTAAATGTGCTCTGTACCTGCTGCTGGTGCCATGTGTTCTCTCAGCACAGAATGTGAGGTTAACAGGTTTCACTTTAGGACATTATGTTAAGATGTGTGCAGTCTGTAGCAGCTCACAGCAGTCTAGGCAACTGATCGACTTTCATTGCAGGAAGCCACTTAATATGTCCTGTGAGAGGCACCTAATATGTCCAGTGGGAGGCAAACAGAGAAGCTTACAGAGTGTGTGATTCCACACCTTAGGAAACAGGGAGGTGAATAAACACACATTCATCTCTAAATACCTGCTGCCTGTAAAATGAGACTAAACACAATACCTCAGCCATAGTAGGAACAAAATGCAAGTGCTGTGTCACCAGATAACCCATCCCCCCATGCCTTTTCATGTTTTATTCCATACTGATTTCTGGTTTAGTGTATAAATATATTTGCCGAGTCGCCACATATAAATAGCATGTTTGGCTGTATAACTACAAACATAATAGTTTATTTATTGCATTGTATCCCACATTATCCCACCTCTTTGCAGGCTCAATGTGGCTTACAATTCATCATGGATACTGGAAATAGAAGTGAGTATACATTTGGTTTTACAGAGGGTTTTGTGTTACATGGTGGTGAAATACATGATGGTGTTGAAGCAGAAAGACATTACAAGGCAGTTCTGGAAGTTTTAAAGATTATACAGTTACACATGTTGATCTTTGTGATATATCTTGTCGAAGAGATAGGTTTTCAGTAGTTTGCGGAAACTGGTCAATTCATAGACCGTTTTCAGGTTACGTGGCAGCGCGTTCCAGAGCT